>NC_133366.1:38464554-38832697 GCF_049309525.1 Garra rufa | reverse complement strand
CATAATAATAATAATAATAATAATAATAATAATAATAATAATAATAATAATAATAAATGTTTTTGAGCAGCAACTCAGAATATTTGAATAATGAAGGATCATGTGACTGGCATAATGATGCTAAAAAATCAGCTTTGAAATCACAGGAATAATTCCCATTGAAATATACTCAAATAGAAAGTAGTTCAAAATTGTACTGTTTCTGCTGTACTTTGGATCAAATAAATGCAGACTTGGTGAGCAGAAGAGCCTTATTACAATATAACTGTTTAAAAACGTTTGACTGTACTACACATATTTAGTTGTATATATTGTTAATCCTAAATTAACAATTTTATTAAAATCTCTAGGCTACAATTTATTTTAAAATTATAATAATAACTAGGGAAGTGAAATGACAGAATGACTCAAATCCACAGAATTTTTTTTAAGGTTCTCAAGAGAGACTTTAGTAAACAGACACCTCCAATATCGTGTTACATTTGGGGTCTTTTTTAAAAAGAAGTCTCTTATGTTCACCATGGCTGCATTTACTCAATTACAAATATAGTAAACCAGTAATATCAGGAACTATTATAATAATTTAATACAACTGTTTTCTATTTTAACTTTTAGCGTCCATGTGTTACATGATGTTTCAAAAATTATTCTAATGATTTGATAAAACATTAGTCTATTTATATCATCGTAGTCAAAACATTTGTGATGCCTAATAGTTTTTAATAAAAATGTGTAGTTAAATAAATACATTTTTACAAATGCTATCACTTTGAATCAGTTTGATGCATCCTTGCTGAGTATTAATTTCTTGAAAAAAAAAAAAAAATCTTACTGACCCCAAGCTTTTTGAACGAAAGTGTGGAATTAAAAAAAATACTGACACAAGAGGGCAGACATGAACCTTGTTTTGGCTGCTTGTCATTGCGATTATATCCTTGAATGCGTGAACAGAAGATTTCACACCGGAGCCCCGGAGAGACAAAAACTGATGACCAGACTCTACTGAAATAATGCCAGCGCTGTGATAACGTGGCAGACTCTTGTTTAAGTTCAGATTTTGTGAGGTTCGGCACGTATAGATCGTGGAACATCTCACAGAAGCTTGTGATTTTATAGTGAAAGGATTTTTTTTTTTTAATTTATATGCAATACCACTGTGGTTACTGCACATTTTGACTAAGACATCATTACTAAACTATTTCTGACCTTCTTTTGTACAACTTCATATCTCTGGTGACTCAATCATCAATATGCATGAGTCATTAAGCCGCGGATTTCCCCGGTTTCTCTTTTATTGATCCGCGTCTGAGCTGCTCCGATAACAGCCTAAAGACAAGATGAGACAACTCAAGGACCATGTCTCCACATAGAGGAACCGGAGAGGAGCTGTTATTGTTATGTAGGATATGGTGACAGTGACAGACAGGTTGATCGAGATGGATGTGAGATGTCGATTACTCTTCATCGTCTGCTCGCTTCAGCTCATCGCGTACAGTGACGGGTCTCTGTTCACCGACTGTATTCAGAGCAAAGGGAAAGCGGGTTTTTATGAGGGATCCATAGACTCAACCGAATCAGGGGTTAAATGCATGAACTGGAGCGATGTGCCCGGTGTTATAGAGCGGTATCCGGGGAAAGGGCTTGGGGATCACAGCTTCTGTCGGAATCCGGACGGAAGAATTCGTCCGTGGTGTTTCTTCCCAAACAGCCGAGGACGCATAGATTGGGGGTACTGTGACTGCAAGCAAGGTAGGCTATACCAGATAAACTATTTAATTTGCAAAAGCAGCCATTTATATTACCTTATGTGAGACTGTGCGTCAAGCATGATTCAGTTTTTTAGACAAAAGAGTTAACGAGCCTTAGTTGTTAAAGATATTAAGATTATGTGTATTCTTACATCTGCTAAAGTTATGATTAAGAATTAAGTCATAGTCAGGTCAAAAAACGTGCGGGCAAGCTAAGACATGTTCAAACTTCAATGCATCCACGCGTGGGAAAGGTATACGCCTCAGGTAGCACCTAAACTGAGAACAAAGCGGTCACTCTCATCCGACGCACGAAGTTGTTTTATCATTTTGGTCGTATCCTACTTTGAGACAACCATCTCCAACAGCAGTTTTTGTAATTTAATATAATTTCTGTTGCAAAAGTGGCTCTTCAGAAGTTATATTGTGCACGAGCGCGTCTTGCTCGCTCCTGCGTTTAGTTATTTCTGGAGCGCGAGATTAAGAGTCAATGCGCTAATGAGAAAACTAGTACGATTTAATTTGACAATTAGTATTTGAAATTACGACCTTTGCGACAACGTGAGAGAATAAATAGTTTTGAGAGAGACATAAGGTTTACTGTACGGGAGAGCGGGGAAGTGTCACACCTTTTACTCTAATGAGTAAGGTAGGTTTGTTTTTAAAAGGCATTTTCTGGGTCATTCCTGGAATTCGGTAATATTTCAGTCTCCCAAAGTTTTTTAAGTGGTGGTTCTCCAAAATTAATTGCTAGAAGCTTTTTATAACACTTTGGTTTGCCCATATAATGAATAAAAATAATGATTGCATTATAATATATATTAGCATAAAATAATGTCTAATATCTATCTTAAACCAAGCATTTTGCAAGGTATTTTATAAAAAACAGATTAAGTTATGTCCCTCTGTCTGAACTCAACCCTGTCACACTAACCATTCTATGCCCATACTCTTCACATATATGACATCATTTACCAGAAATTACATCATTTAGGTCTCTTTAATAGTGGTGCAGAAAATGGTTAGTAGTATCATTCATATTTACATACATTCATATTTTTGAGGTGTATTATAGTCATGGGGTCTTTTTTAATACAATACAATTAAGATGGAAAATAATTTTTAATTTTTGCATTTTAATCAGTAAGTATATACTGTATATACTATATGTACTTATTTTATTGCTGCCATATGTGGTCTACTCTTCTACACTACATGAGAAGCCGTGGCCATTTTAAGTGAAAAACCACAACCTTTTCACACTCAACCCCGTCACAAATATACAGTTAAGTCAAAAGTGTACATACATCTTGCAGAATCTGCAAAATCGTACAAAATGCATGTTGTTTTTTTTAGTACTGACCTTAATACAATATTTCACAAAAAAGATGTTTACATATAGTCCACAAGAAAAAAAAATAGTATAAAAATGACCCCGTTCAAAGGTTACATACAGTTGTTTTTTAATACTGTGTTGTTACCTGAATGATCCACAGCTGTGCTTTTTTGTTTAGTGATAGTTGTTCATGTTTGTCCTAAACAGTTAAACCTCCCACTGTTCTTCAGAAAAATCCTTCAGGTCCCACAAATTCTTTGTTTTTCCAGCGTTTTTGTGTATTTGAATCCATTCCAACAATGACTGTATGATTTTGAGGTACATCTTTTCAAACTGTGGACAACTGAGAGACTCATGTGGAACTATTACAGAAGGTTCAAACGCTCACTGATGCTTCAGAAAGAAACCAGATGCATTAAGGGGTGAAAACTTTTGAACAGAATGATGTGTGCATTTTTCTTATTTTGCCTAAATATCATGTGTTTTTCATTTAGTACTGCCCTTCAGAGGCTACAGAAGATACTTACATGTTCACCGGGAGACAAAATAAGTTTACCCTGATCTTCAAATTCAAAAAGCTTTCACCACCTGGCTTTAATGCATCGTGTTTTCTTCTGAAGCATCAGTGAGTGTTTGAACCTTCTGTAATAGTTGCATACAAGTCCCTCAGTTGTCCACAGTTTGAAAAGATGAATCTCAAAATCATACAGTCATTGTTGGAAAGGGTTCAAATACACAAAGAATCTGAAAAACCAAAGAATTTGAGGGACAGCAATGAAAGCATTTCTTGCTGATTACCATCTGACATGTTAAAACAAAATGTTTTAGTTAAATAAATAAAAAAACAAATTATGATGTTACATTTGTTAGCATTAAATTGGTATGAGGGACACATAAGCAGTAGGCAGATGTTTGTTTTATAACAAGTTTTGTGTAAAATCCTTTTTTTGTCTTTAATGCCTTCTGTACAGAAGTCTAGGCTACAAAAGCTCAAATTTCCATAGGTTTTCCCAAGAAAAAATGTTCATGGAACACACACTGACCTTTCTAAGAACTTATCTCGAAAATTTAAATACAGACACAAATTGTCTAATGATGTTACCAATGGGGTCTAATATTGGCCCTGAAAAGAAAACTTGGAGATGGCTAAAACTGCTGTCTAAGTTCCTCCATAATCTTTTTGTATTTATTATTTTTGACATTTGTTTACAATCTTTTCAATTTTATTAGTTAAAAAGCACTTTGTGAACATTTGATCAATGTGTTAATGTGTATTAAATGGAAACCGGATGAGTTTATTTAAATATTTTAGTAATATATTAGTTTATATTTCCAGCACATCAGCAGCCTATCAATTTCCAAACGTTCTGTGAATGTTTTGATCCGCTGAAATGTTTGAAGAACATGTGCTGGCATCATGCGTGGTTGTGTGTGTGATTTATAACTGCTCTGAATGCAGCAGCTGGGCTGCACATACTGTAAACACTTAATGCATGAAAAGTGCTTTCACACACACAGAGACATCTGTTCCAGTAGCAAGTGGATATATATTAATACTGAAAAAGTATTTGTAATGCAAGTTTACATGAATCTACTTTATGTGTCTAATTTTAGGTGGTATTTTGGGTACCTCTTTGGTTTATACAACTTAAAAAATTTAAATGATTTCACTGTTTTGTGCCAGTCTGCTGTAATTTGATAAACTTATTATCTCTGAATTAAGTTTATTCACATCCAAAACTCTAAATGAGAACTATAATAGTCACAACTGGAAATTAATATACTTTAATATATTATTAAATGTCCAGTTAGAATGGAAAGATAAACTTTAATAGTAAAGAAATGTTTTTTCTCATCTCTGCTCACTGGCTTTATAATAGACCTGATTTTACTGCTGTACTCAATAGCTAACATTGTTTTCATGACATACATTATAGCTGGCAGTAATTTGCAGCTTCACACGCACAAACATACACATAGAGCTGACTAGAACTCATGTGGAGGTTAAAGCATTATTCTGTCATCACATAAAGCAAGTCATGGATTTATGTTTTCTTGCTGTGTAACTGTGGGAACATTCATAATGTGTACATTTATCAACATTATGGAGACCAGCAGAACCAAATGTCTGCAGAACATTCACTTAAGTATATTCACTTATATATATATCACCTGCATAAGCAGGAAAAGTCAACAACACTGTCAAGTTTAACTCACTAACTTTGTGCGTTTGCAGGTTCTTTGCGACTGCAGGGAGGCAAATCTAAGCTGGATGGTACGGTAGAAGTGTATCTGAATGGAGTGTGGGGAACCATCTGCAGTAATGGCTGGGATGACCGAGATGCCGCTGTGGTGTGTCGACAGCTGGGACAGGGGTAATACACATACACACATATACAGTACATACAGTATGTATAACATACTGTCATACCACTTGTACTATTTCTGCAGTTATGTATACTGTGTGATGACTTATTACATTTGCCAAATATGCAGTATACCACAGAGCACATGGTGCAGAATACTAGATGCCATAATGTAATGCATTGGACTTGACCTTCCAATTCTAGTGTGATGAATGACCTAAAGTATTATCGCCTGCAATGCAGGGCTTGATGCTTACCTTTTCCTAAAGGGCACAAGTTCCCCCTAAGTTGAAAAAATGTTTTTTATCTAATAAAGGGATACAATTATTTAATTTATTAGAATACCAAAGGTACACTAGGGTTTAAACAGTTCATTTTTACACATAATGTAATTAAATGCACAACACAGGACTTTTAGCTGTAAACAAGACCAAAATAACAAGACCAAATGTGACTGTTTCTGGCTGCTTATTTAAAAAGATGTGGAAGATAAAGTATGCACTCTTAAAACCATCTATAACCATCTATAATCTATTGTAATATTACAATATAAACACTGTAAAGTAAACATTGTGTACAGTCATGGCCAAAGGTTTTGAGAATGACACAAATATTAGTTTTCACAAAGTTTGCTGCTCAACTGCTTTTAGATCTTTGTTTCAGTTGTTTTTGTGATGTACTGAAATATAATTACGAGCACTTCATACGTTTCAAAGGCTTTTATCGACAATTACATGACATTTATGCAAAGAGTCAGTATTTGCAGTGTTGGCCCTTCTTTTTCAGGACCTCTGCATGCTCTCAATCAACTTCTGGGCCAAATCCTGACTGATAGCAACCCATTCTTTCATAATCACTTCTTGGAGTTTGTCAGAATTAGTGGGTTTTTGTTTGTCCACCCACCTCTTGAGGATTGACCAAAAGTTTTAAGATTTGGGGAGTTTCCACGCCATGGACCCAAAATGTCAACATTTTGGTCCCCGAGCCACTTAGTTATCACTTTTGCCTTATGGCACGGTGCTCCATCGTGCTGGAAAATGCATTGTTCTTCACCAAACTGTTGTTGGATTGTTGGAAGAAGTTGCTGTTGGAGGGGGTTTTGGTACCATTCTTTATTCATGGCTGTGTTTTTGGGCAAAATTGTGAGTGAGCCCACTCCCTTGGATGGGAAGCAACCCCACACATGAATGGTCTCAGGATGCTTTACTGTTGGCATGACACAGGACTGATGGTAGCGCTCACCTTTTCTTCTCCGGACAAGCCTTTTTCCAGATGCCCCAAACAATCGGAAAGAGGCTTCATCGGAGAATATGACTTTGCCCCAGTCCTCAGCAGTCCATTCGCCATACTTTTTGCAGAAGATCAATCTGTCTCTGATGTTTTTTTTGGAGAGAAGTGGCTTCTTTGCTGCCCTTCTTGACACCAGGCCATCTTCCAAAAGTCTTCACCTCACTGTGCGTGCAGATGCGCTCACACCTGCCTGCTGCCATTCCTGAGCAAGCTCTGCACTGGTGGCACTCCGATCCCGCAGCTGAATCCTCTTTAGGAGACCATCCTGGCGCTTACTGGACTTTCTTGGATACCCTGAAGCCAATGCAGTGGAAAGTTTTTTTTCGGGATTAAGTTCATTTTCATGGCAAAGAAGGACTATGCAATTCATCTGATCACTCTTCATAACATTCTGGAGTATATGCAAATTGCTATTATAAAAACTTAAGCAGCAGCTTTTCCAATTTCCAATATTTATGTAATTCTCAAAACTTTTGGCCACGACTGTATATATACACATACTGCTGTTCAAAAGATTTTTTATGTTTTTTAAGGAGTTCTCTTATGCTCATCAAGGCTGTGTTTATAAACACAGAGAAAAACAGTAATATTGTGAAATATTGCAGTTTAAAATAATGATTTTCCATTTGAATACATTTTAAAATAGAATTTATTTCTGCAATTTATTTCGAAATTGCATTTCGAAATATATTCACATAGAAACAAAGTTATTTTACATAACATAATATTTCACAATAATACTGTTTTTTCTGGATTTTGATCAAATAAATGTGGCCTTGATAAGCATAAGAAGCATTAAAAGTCTTACTGATCCCAAACATTTTAACGGCAATATATATATTACCTATTATAAGCATAAACTTTACTATGAATTAGCATATGAAAACATTACTTTGTCCAGTAATGTAACATTTCTGCAATATTTAATTTTATGCTTAATTTTCTCACAATTTCCATACACTATGCTGTAATGTATTTGAGGCTAAATGCACATGTGACCGTGAATAGAGTCAGTTGAAACATCTCCTTCTTGGCTTATTTAACAGGACTATCAAGAGTTAAAGGAATATTTAAACCAAAAAATGTAATTCCCCCATAACTTACTAACTCTAATGTTATTCTAAATTCTTTAGCAATTAAATACAAATATCAAAAATGTAAAATTCTAAATAACCATCCTTGAGATTCTAAAAGGATGCCAGCTTCTGATTTAAACATTGAATGTGGTGAGTTCATGTAACAATAATGTCTTATACCACTAGTGTTGTATAATGCATACAGTTTCACACTAAAAATAGTAGGCAGTATACAGAGTAAGAACAGAGTATGAGTATTTTTCCCAACACCTAAGTACAAACAGGACAGTCCATGTACTGCTGAAATATTCAGCAAACATTATGTCTGTCCTCAGTGAGCTATACAGTGGTAAAGCATGCACAGAGAGACAAATTTAAAATACATCAGTTTTTCGAAGCCACATTGTCATTGCTGGGATAGCTATTGTGCTCTGATGACCCTATGCTGCCCGTTTGTTTATTACCTATACACAAAACAACCTTTGTAAGGTTGTGCATGGAATCCTTTGGTATTTGACCCCAGTGGGCCAAAGGTCAAAGGTCAATTTTTCACCTTTAAAAACGGCATATGCTTAGTGAGTTGTCCAGCAGTGAATATGTGTGTGCTGGTGTTTTAAAAGATTGGCGATCTCTCTTGAGACTTCTAATCTTTGTCACGAACACACCCATGTGGTTTGTGTCTATCACACTCTCACGCATGCCTATCTGAGAGCGTTTGTCTGAGATCATTACCGAGCGTGCTTAGAGAGAGGTGACCGCAGGGTCTCGTAGATCACATGACGCAACTGCAAGAGTTATAAGTCTGACAAAAAGTATTATTTTACTATTAAAACACAGACAGACAAATGCACATTTGTGGACCTGTCATCATTTGACCTCAGGAGCTTAGAACCCATTTGTCATTTGTGAATAATTCATTGGGTGTCTCAACTTTGATAGATGAATAGACATGAATTATTTAAAAGCTGGAGAGACAGATAGACTTCACAGACTTTGATTTATGTCTTCTATCTGTCTGTCTACCACAGGGGTTCTCAAGCTTTTTTGCTCCGCACACTACCCACATAGCAGAAGCAGTACACATTAAGATCGATAGGCAGGAAATGATGTTCTTAGGAGTAAAAACGCATTCATTATCATTGATATATTAGACATTTTTTGTCAGTTTTTATATAACAATGTAGTTCAGCTTTGAAAAATTAGTTTTGATAACTTTTTGCTCCATTCTTTTGCTAGTAATCCTCTTGTTTGTACATATGATCTACCATCTACAGACTTCGACAAAGGTAGATGAGTAGTTAAAACACCATAAACAATAAATAAATGAATAGCTGAGAAGACTTAATGTACAGAAAGCAAATAAAAGCAATAATGATAATGTCCCTTTCTGTTTCAGCTATAGAGCGCGTGCACGTGTGAGTCCTCTGTCACGTCTGGTGGTGTCTGTAGTTCACTGGCAGACTGTGGGCTGTGATGGACAGGAAGAGGACTTACTGCAGTGCAAACACACCGTCTGGAACGGGGGAGGGTGTGTTAACCGGCAAGCGGCTGCCGTCTCTTGCACGCCAGTGGAGGGTATGTACAGTACACGCTGCTCACACAGTCTGTACATAAACACAAAAATAATCAGTAATCACAAAAATTTACTCAGTAATTTAAAATTTAAGGAGAAGTTCACGTCCAGAATAAAGATTTCTTGATAATTTACTTACCCCCATGTCATCCAAGATGTTCATGTGTTTCTTTCTTTAGTCACAAAGAAATTAAAGTTTTTGAGGAAAACATTCCCAGATTTTTCTCCATATAGTGGACTTCAAGGGTGGCCACCAGTTTGAAGGACCAATCTGCAGTTTATCACTGTTTTGGTGCAGTTTTAGTGCAGCTTCAAAGGGCTCAACACAATCCCAGCTGAAGAATAAATGTCTTATCTAGCGAAACAATCTGTCATTTTCTTAAAAAAACTAATATTTATACACTTTTTAACCACAAATTCTTGGCTCGCATTAGCTCTGTGATGCACATGTGCGTCTTCATTACACAATGTTGGAAAGGTCACGCGTTACGTAGGCCTAAGTACGAAGGCCAGTGTTTATAAAGTGAACATGCAAAGAATGTCAAACACCCTTTAGAAAAAAAGGTAAAACAACGATGTCAGATGATTTTGAAGTTGGAGGAGAAAATGAGATGGAGTTTCAGTCATACCCAACCTTTTTAAACCGAAGTACACAGACGAAGAATTAACTTCGCGTGACCTTTCCAATGTGATTACGTAATGTGTGAAGACGCATGAGCTAGTGCAAGATGAGCATTTGTGGTTAAAAAGTGTATAAATATAATAAAAAAAAAATTTACCAATAGTATTACAAGAAAAGACCCTTATTCCTCAGCTGGGATCGTGTAGGCCTCGTTTAAGCTGCACTGAAAATGCAATTTGGACTTTCAAACTGTTGGGCACCATTGAAGTCCACTATACTAAGAAAAATCATGGAATGTTTTCCTCAAAAACCTTAATTTCTTTGCAACTGAAGAAAGAAAGACCCATGTCATCCAAGATATTCACGTCATTTTTTCCTCAGTCACAAAGAAATTAATGATGCATTCACGCCATGTCGTAATTCTGAAATCAAAACATGTGACATTCTATGCTATCTTAATTATGTGTTTCAATGGCAACACTATCAACGCCAAAGCCCTCATGTGTTCCCGAACTCGTAAACTTGTAAACTTGGAATCTTCTGAGTTACGACTTAAACCAGTAACAGATGTACCACGTAACCTCCGTCAGGTTAATTTGGGTGCTACTTAGGCGCTACCTTTGAGTCCGACAACATGGAAAGCTATGAGTAAAATATCCTGTGTTTTCACCTCGGAATTACGGTAATTATGACATGGCGTGAAGGCAGCATAATTTTTTTGAGGAAAATATTTTACGATTTTTTTCTATATAGTAGACTTAAATGGTGCTCAAAGGATTGAAGGTTAAAAATGAATTTCCATTCAGGCTCTAAATGATCCCATCTGAGGAAATAAGTATCTTATCTAGCGAAACGATTGGTCATTTTCTTAAATAAATTCACATTTATACACTTTTTAAACACAAATGCTCGTCTTGTCTAGCTCTGCGAAGCACATGCACACTCAGTGCACCCCGGTTTAAGACAGTTATGGTATGTTGAAAAACTCCTCTCATTTTCTCCTTCAACTTCAGAATCGCCCTACATCGCTGTTTTACCTTTTTTGGTAAAGAGCGTATGATCTTCTTTGCATGTTCATTTTAAACACTGGGTCGGTATACTTCTGCAGCAATGTACGATTTTGAAGTTGAAAATAAAATGGGATTTTTTCGAGATATCCTAACTGTATTGAACCGGAGTGCACACTGCAAAAAAAGCTTTTCTTACTTAGATTATCTAAAATATCTAAAAATTCTTAAATCAAGAAGGATTTTCTAGATGAGTAAAAATTATATTCTTGTTTTCAGAAAAAACAAGTCAAAAGTAAGTGAGTTTTTGCTTAGAACAATCAAAATAATCTGGCAATGGGGTAAGAATTTTTTTTTATTTCAAACAGGAAACAAGATTATTCTTCTTACCCCATTTTTACTCGTTTAGAAAATCCTTCTTGATTTAAGATTTTTTTTATATTTTGGCTGGAAACAAGACAAAAAATCTATGTAAGAAAAGCATTTTTTGCAGTGCATGCACATTGTAGAGCTAGACAAGACGAGCATTTGAGGTTAAAAAGTATATAAATTGTAATTGTTTTTAGAAAATAACTGATCGTTTCGCTAGATAAGACCCTGATTTCTTGGCTGGGATCTAGAGTCCTTTGAAGCTGCATTGAAAATGCAATTTGGACCTTCAAACCATTGGCCACCATTGAGGTCCACTATGTTTTCCTCAAAAACCTTAATTTCTTTGCAACTGAAGAAAGAAAGACATGAACATCTTGGATGACTTGGGTGTGAGTAAATTATCATGAAATTTTTATTTTAATTTATTTTTATTTTTTTTAAGAGAAAATAACTTACATGTTTGTGTGTGTGTGTGTGTTTAGCTTCAGTGTTTGTCCCGGTACGTCTTTCTGGTGGGTCATCAGCGTATGAGGGCAGAGTGGAGGTGTATCATGCAGGACAGTGGGGAACAGTGTGTGATGACCAATGGGACGATAATGACGCTGAGGTGGTCTGCAGGCAGCTGGGGTTGGGGTAAGACACACACACACACACACACACACACACACACACACACACACACACACACACGTATGTTGGTTTACATGTTTTTATGGGGACATTCCATAGGCGTAATGGATTTCATCCTGTACAAACCGTATTTTCTATGGCCCTACACCTACCCTACACCTAAACCTAGCCCTCACAGGAGATTGTGCACACCTTTACTTCCTCAAAAAAACTCATTGTGCATGATTTATAAGCCTGTTCAAATAAGATTCATGCATATGCTTACTTGCCATTCAATACATTGTGAATGCCACTTATGAGAAAGAATGAATGAATTCAGAAGACGCTACTGAGCTTTGTGTATGCCATTACATTCATGTTGTGTCTCATATTACGAAGAAAATGCTTGAAATACGATCTGACACTTTGGACTGGAATGTGTTGAATCACATTTCAAACCATGTATGGTTTGTATTGTTTTTAATCTATAATAATTCTATTATAATTTTAATCTAATATAATAATTAATAATTATATTATTTAGAAGATATGCTGATGAATTGATCACAATTAAATCAAATATTTATTTGACACTATCAGTTCAAGTTTTTGAACAGTAATATTTTAATGTTTTTTAAAGAAGTGTCTTCTGCTCACCAAGCCTGTGTTTATTTTGATCCAAAGTACAGCTAAAACACTAACATTTTGAACTGTTTTTACTATTTAAAATAACTGTTTTCTATTTGAATATGTTTTAAAATGTAATTTCTTCCTGTGATTTCAAAGCTGCATTTTTAGCATCATTACTTCAGTCACACAATCCTTCAGAAATCATTATAACATACTGATTTTCTGCTCAAAAAACATTAATATTTTTATTATGTCGAAAACAGCTGAATATTTTTTAGAAAGTTCAGTAGAACAGCATTTATCTGAAAAATAAATCTTTTCTAACATTATAAATGCCTTTATGGTCACTTTTGATCAATTTAAAGCATCCTTGCTAAATAAAAGTATTAATTTCTATAATCTTTCTATTCATTAAATAATCCTGAAAATAATATTGATAATAATAATAATAATAACAATAACTAGTAAAAAAATTGTGATGTTTTGCTTTGGATCAAATAAATGCAGGCTTGGTGAGCAGAACAGACTTCTTTAAAAAAAAAAAACATAAGAAATCGTACTGTTCAAAAACTTTTGACTAATTGGATTTCTATTTTTAATTTTAATTTATTTTTAATTCATTATTAACTGACAGCCCTACAAAAATGACTAAACATATCTGCCTGTCTGAACAAAAGCATAGAGGCCTGACCTGGTTTCTTGGGAACAAACTGTCTATTTAGAGGAACACCAGGGCGTTCTTTACAACTGAGATGTGTGAAAATAGAAGAAAGATAGAGAGGAGGTAGGAGTGTTAGACGGAGAGAGGCAAAGAGAGGAGTAAAGTGTCTTCTCTGCATAAAAATGTGAAATATTTTCTTGGGAGGTTCCTGCCACACAAAGCCAAAGTGTTCTCAGTAAGAAAGAGAGAGTGTGAGAGACAGACAGAAAATGGAGATAATGAGAGGATGAGAGCCAGAGGAACACAGAATGAGAGGGCAAAGAGGCGTGAAGGCTGATTTAGAGGGAGGAAAGGAATTGCAGAGGAACGGAAAGAGGCAATGGAAAGATCAAGATGTGAATCAGGTTGATTGTTTCAAGCTTTTCAACTATATTATACCGACGAGCGTAACAAATGGTGCCCAAAAGTGAGCTTTGCAGGTGTGTGTGAGTTTGTATAATAATCACTCCTGTGAAGGGCTCTCTATTGAGCGGAAAAACTCCTGTGGAATAAAACGCGTGGGTTCGTGCACATGTCAGAGACTGCAGTTCCACTTCATTTGCCTCATTTTGCCTTTCACTGATTATTGATTGCTGAACTTTGTGCTTGATTGCCTATTAATCACAGAAAGGATTAAAAATATATAATCTCATTGCACACTCTTAATGTGGCCCACTGGAGTACTTGAATTAATTCGATTTTGGACATGAGTGTTGCATCTAGAGTCTGTTTTTACTTTTCTCTTTCATTTCCTGTTATGTACTGCAGTGGCCCATTTTTTTCTGCAAATCAATGTGAAGCTCATCAAATTAAAAAGAGGTATCATACTAACATAAAAAATTGTAATAGACTGAATCAAGGAGCAATTTTATCCTTCAGGGCTGTAATATATATTCATGTGCAATTTCAGTAAGAAATATTAACTTTCATTAAACAATAGACTATTCCTAAATTTATTAGTCATTTACTGCAAGTGTAACCCCTCAAAAAATTACACAATCACAATGTTTACGATGTGGAATGTAGCTTTGTGTTTGCTGAATTTAAAAAAAGGATTTTTTTTTTATTGAAAAAATTTACTTTAAAATAATATACTTAAGAGTGAAATTAATGCAATGTTTATAGACATTAAATTGTATGTTATTTGCAATGAAATAAAATTGCATTACTTGGTATAAATTTAAAACAAATACAATTAGCTGAACTATAGAGTTCTTTTTTGATCCACTTATTTTTAGATGTATTTTCAAATTGAATTGTCTTTGAAATTGGGTTATAGTGTACCTTAGAATGTACTGGCAAGCATTTGTGGTAAAAGAAAATATGCTTTAATGTCAATTTTGAAACACTGTTGAAACTTGAAACTTATAATTTAGAACAATTCAAATATATTAACTATAAATGTAAAAAATGTCATTTAAATTTACACTACAGTTACAAAAATTATCAAATACTTTACATGTGCTTTAATATGTTTTGAGTTCAACACATCAAAATAAATCTACTTCTTTAAAGCACAATAAAAGATTATTAAAACATAATTGGACATTATTAGTGTCAGGAATTGAGTCGTCCTGTCATCATAAACTCTTGCACTTCACATCATGGACTTCATTCCCCACAAGCCACTGCACTAATCACTGCATTCACCTGCTCCTTGTTTCTCACTGCACTGATTACCGCTCACACCTGCACCTCATTTCTAGGACTGCATTTAAGCCACTCTCACACTCAACTTCTTCGCGAAGTCTTGTATTGCCCCGGCTACATTCTGAGCGTTTCTTTCCCGTGTTTTTGATTCCTGGACTCCCTCTTGTGTTTGATTCTCGCTGCCAGCTCCGACCTTTCTGCCTGTGTTTGACGACGATTTCTGCTTGCCCCTGTGTGTTTGTCTGTTCCAATAATATGCTGCGAATGGATCCGCTCGTCTCCGACCGTCCTTGTGACAATTAGCAAGCACACATTTTAAATGTGTACTTAAGTGTGTTAAGATAAACTTCAGTGACTTTTTCTTTTAATAATTATTAATATTGTTTATCTACAAATACAATTTTTGTTAAATACTTTTGACATTTAACACAGAAAGTGCACTTTTAAACTGTAAGTGCGATTACTTATTGCACTTATTTTTCACAAAGTTATCAGTTCTTCAGTGTTTGAAGAAGCTCATCTGAATCAAAATAACCTTCAGGAGGAACTTAGCAGGACGCTGAATCGCTGCGGCCTCCTGCTGCGAGATGCACAACACAAACAACTCCCTCTGATTTTCTAATGACTATGTAAATGAATGACTACAAATCAGCTGGAAAAATCAGGGTTGTGGGATGCTTTAATCTTTATCTACAAAGTGATTGTTTTACTTTGTCGTTAAGAATTTCAGTGATATGAATTTTACATTAAAGTATTGTTTTTCTTTTGTATTATTTTCTGATGTATGTGTACAGGGGCATTGCTAAGGCTTGGGTGGGAGCGTATTTCGGCGCAGGCTCAGGGCGAGTATTGTTGGATGAGGTGAGCTGCACAGGAAATGAGCTTTCCATAGAGCAGTGTCCAAAAACTGCCTGGGGGGAGCACAACTGTGACCACACAGAGGATGCTGGAGTGTCTTGCATCCCACTTACAGGTACACATAATTATTTATTTTTGACTCAGGACCACAAAACCAGTCTTAAGCATGGGTATATTTGTAGCAGTAGCCAAAAATACATTGTATGGGTCAAAATTATCTATTTTTCTTTTATGCCAAAAATCATTAGGATGTTAAGTAAATGTTCCATGAATATGTTTTGTAAATTTCCTACCGTAAATATATCATAACTTTATTTTTGATTAGTAATATGCATTGCTAAGAACTTCATTTGGACGACTTTAAAGGCGCTTTTCTCAGTACTTAGATTTTTTTTTGCACCCTCAGATCCCAGATTTTCAAATAGTTGTATCTCGGCCAAATATCGTCCTATCCTAACAAACGCATAGGACTAGTTTTGTGGTCCAAGGTCATATTTATTTATTATTTATGTATATGTAATGGTCATATATTTGGTCTTGGTCAAATACTTTTTGTTCTTGGGAGGACATTTTAAGGTTTGAAACTTGGAGGATGTTTCAGTGGTACAAAGACCTCTTTTGTCTAAAGATTAAGAAAAAAAAAGATTTCATGTCATGACCTTTTTATTCAAACACTTCATGTAAAACTTAAAGTTCACTTCTAGAATAAAAATTTTCTGATAATTTACCCCTATGTCATCCAAGATGTTCATGTCTTTCTTTCTTCATTAGAAAACAAAAAGGTAAGGTTTCTGAGGAAAACATTCCAGGATTTTTCTCCAATATAGCGGACTTCAGTGGGACCCAATGGGTTGAAGGTCCAAATTGCAGTTTCAATGCAACTTTAAAGGGCTCTACACAATCCCAGCTGAGGAATAAGGGTCTTATATAGCAAAACAATAATTTTCATTTTCTAAAAAAATATAAAAATTTATATACTTTTTAACCACAAATGCTTGTTTTGTATTGACTCTGCGACACATGTCTGCGATATCACGCATTTTGTAAAGATCACGCGTGGTTAGTTGTTTGTGTACATTGGTTCAAAAAGGTAGGGTAGGGATAAGAATTTTAACTCATTTTCTCCTCCAACTTTAAAATCGTCTGACATTGTAGTTTTACCTTTTTTTGTAAAGGACATTTGACTTTCTTTGCACGTTCGCTTTGTGGGTCACTATGTGTTGTGTGAAGGCAAGCTAATACAAGACAAGCATTTGTGGTTAAAAAGCATGTTACAACCTTTTTTGCTACATAAGACCCTTATTCCTCAGCTGGGATCGTGTAGAGCCATTAAAACTGCAAATTGGACCTTCAGCCTGTTGGGTCCCATTGAAGTCCATTATATAGAGAAAAATCCTGAAATATTTTCCTCAAAAACTCTAATTTCTTTTCGACTGAAGAAAGAAAGGCATTAACATCTTGGATGACATGGGGGTGAGTAAATTATCAGGAAATTTTTATTCTGACAATGGCCTAATCCTTATGAGACATTTATTAAAACACATATTTTGCAGGAATTGTTTTACATTTATGTCCATCTGTGGTTGATGTTAGTACCAGGTGTTAAGAGATCCTCTCTCTTTCTTTCTTTCTCTCAGATGGTGCAGTGCGTCTGGTTGGGGGTGTGAAAGGTTATGAGGGGAGACTGGAGGTTCATTATAGAGGTCAGTGGGGGACTGTGTGTGATGATGGCTGGACACAGACCAACACACAGGTTGTCTGCAGGCAGCTGGGCTTCAGGTAGCACACAGACACATGCATAATATGGATTATTGATTTGGTTGCCGGTGTGTTTATTATTGACTGTTTTGCTAATTAATGCAGGTTAGGGGAGAGTGTGTCAGCAGGGAAGTTCGGGGTGGCCACAGGTCCCATTCTCCTGGACGATGTCAGGTGTACAGGAAAAGAGCCCACAGTCACACACTGTAGCCGGAGGGGCTGGTTAAAACATGACTGCACTCACCACCAAGACGTAGCCATTGTGTGCAACCCCCAACGTTCCAGACACGGAGTGCCCACCAGTAAGAGCTCTGACACACACACTTTAACAGTGCCTTATCCACTTTTTTCTTCCAGCAAGATTGGGTTTGAATTTTATGAGTCTAGCTTCCGGTCTCATCCAGCTTGTTTTTCTGCTTGATACTGCAAATTGGTGTGTCTTACCATATTATTTTATTGCATTATCTTAATTATGAGCACACTGGTTTGTAGTGCAAACAGTTTTACCATTTACTGCACGTTGCTATTCTTCTCGTTATTTCCCTATAGTGGCTATTGGCTAATGAAGCAGAAGTCTCATCTATAAGCTTACTAACATGTTAAAGAAAAATGTGGATACATTCTCTTTACTCTAGAACAATTAAAAAAACACAGTACATCAGCAATACATCTGACATGACCTGTGAAATCCAGACACCATTTGAAAGTTTGAAACCTAAACATGCTGAAATATCAGTTGTTTTAGTATTTTTCTCATCAAACATCTTTGTAACAATTATGTTTCGTCTCTTCTGTTGCTCGCATCTTCCCTGACAGTAATGTAAAATTGAATGCTATTAGAAACTTCAGTGGGTATCATCAGTCATTTTAAAAATATTTAGGGTAATACTTTAGAATAGGTAACACTTATTCACTATTAACTACGACATTTCCCTCAATAAATTACTAAATTGCTGCTTATTAATAGTTAGTAAGGTAGTTGTTAGGTTTTAGGTATTGGGTAGGATTAGGGATGTAGAATAAGGCATTAATATATGCTTAATTGGTACTAATAAATGGCCAATATTCTAGTAATATGCATGCTAATAAGTTGTAGTTAATAGTGAATAAGTGTTACCTATTCTAAAATGTTACCATATTTAGCAATGAAATTACTATCTATGCGGGCTGTCAGTCAATGAAAAAAATAAATCACTATTATTTACAAAATTCACTATTTAAATTAATGTTCAGATATACTGGTATTAAAGTCAAACTTCTGATTGTACCATCAGTCAGTTTTAAGAATATTTAAATTTTTTTCTTATTTATTACTAAAACACTATTAATGAAAAAATACACTATTTATTTGTAAGTAATTTTAACTGCTGTGTTACACAAACCAGGCATAAAAATGATATCTATTTTGTAGAATGGATTACATTGCTTAAAATACTCTAATGTGCACACCATATGGTTCTAATATATGAGGTAATATACTTTTGTGTGAGCACTTTAGAGTTATGCTGACTATTATGGGGTTGCTTTGGTGATCCCTCTACACCTGTAGCCCATGTGGCACAAGGATTGGCCCATTTACACACACATAAAACCTGAATTCTCCCTGTGAGGAAGTCTATTTGTCTGTCAGTAACATGACATGCACTACTAAATATATGAATATGTAAATATGTATGCAAAATCCACAAAGAAATTATGATCTGACGGATCATCAGTAGAAAGTTCTCTCTGGTATTTTATTAGGACTCAGCTTTGATTCAGCATTGTGTTTCAGCTGCGTTAAGACAGAGCAAACGAGTTCTGCTAATGGTCAGAGGGCATGAAGTCAGACGTTTAACAAGTACAGCTGCCACTAGACCTATCATGCCTGACTCCTGCTGAGCTTCATAAAGAGCGGATGATTTTACCGGATCCAGTCAGACATACAGTTACACATACATATGGAAAACACTCCTACACATCCAGATGACAGAATTCACTTCGTTTTCATTATTATAGCTGTACGTCAGACTAAAATGAACTTAAATTCATTTAGCATTTATTAACAGCTATAAATGAAAGCAATGGTATTTAGTAAAAAAAGCAATGACATTAAAGGGATAGTTTACCAAAAAATGAAAATTACCCCATGATTTACTCACTCTCAAGCCATCCTAGGTGTATATGATTTTCTTCTTTCAGACGAATACAATCGGGGTTAAATTGAAAAATGTCCTAGCTCTTCCAAGCTTTATAATGGCAGTGAATGTGGGTAGAGATTTTGAAGTTCAATAAAGTGCAAATCCATCCTAAAGTGTACTCCACACAACTCTGGGGGGTTAATAAAGGCCTTCTGAAGTGAATCGATGCATTTTTGTAAGAAAAATATCCATATTTAAAACTTTATAAACTGTAATCTCTTACTTCCACTTACTGGCGTACACACATTCATGAGAAAGTGGTGTTCCAGCAGGTGACAATTTATCATAAATGGATGCACTATTTTGCTTCAGAATTTTTACCCTCATTCACTGCCATTATAAAGCTTGAAAGAGCCAGAATATTTTTTAATATAACCCATGTTCACCCTTGGGAATAAGATATAAGTGTGACATGATTTTGCGTTATTTTGCTGCTCTTTCCAAGTTGTTTTCCACTCTTCCCCACTATCCTAGAACACTTTAAATGCAGCAGATGAGAATGTGTGTGTGTGTGTGTGTGTGGGTAATAGATCTAATGGGCAGCAGGCCAGACAGAGTGTGAATAACAGAATGAGTGACAACACTGGAACTGGGAAACGGTGAGGAGTGTGTCAGTTACACATTCTCACACATACACACACTAGACACTATTGTCTGTGTGTAAATGCCTTGCTGCAGTCGTTTTTCCTGCACTCTCTGTCTGATTTAACTTTATTGACTTTGGACAGAGAAGCTGATGCTCAAGAGACTTCACTGAGCAGGTCTTCCTGTTCAATTCATCTTACTCAAAGTGATTCAGATCAATGTTTTTTGTGTGTGTATAAACTTAAAACTAAAGAAGTATTCTTTAGTATTCTCATCAAACACATTTCAGTATTTTTTATATGGGCAGACATGCACACACACATACACACACACACACACACACACACACACACACACACACACACACACACACACACACACACACACACACACACACATGTTGGGTTTACATGTTTTATGGGGACATTCCATAGGCGCAATGGTTTTTATACTGTACAAACCGTACTTTCTATCGCCCTACACCTACCCTACACCTAAACCTAGCCCTCACAGGAGACTGTGCATATCTTTACATTCTCAAAAAAACGTATTCTGTATGATTTATAAGCCTTTTGAAAAGTGGGGACATGGGCAATGTCCTCATAAGTCACCCTCTCCTTGTAATACCTATGTCATACCCATGTTATTACACAAATTTGTGTCCTGATATGTCACAAAAACACACACAAACACACACACACACACACACACACACACACACACACACACACACACACACACACACACACAAATCTACAGTAATCAATCTAAATGGCCGTATGCGATAGACTTCTGTTGTATTTCTTTTAATTAATAGATGAAGTTCATTTTAAATACTATAGACTATTTTTGGTTTGTTATTGCATTTTTTAAAAAGTAAAATATAACAGTTTTAGTCCTTTTTTCCCTTTGGATGTCTCCGAATGGAGTTTTTGTGAGATTTAGCTACCTTCTGGGGACAATTTGTTGTGTATTACCATTTTTATTACTACCCTAAGCGTTTCCTCCTGATTTGCTTCTTGAATTCATCTTACATGTGCACGCACACACATATTAGACTTCCTCTGTCAAGTTGATGGCTTTATGAAAATGTGGTGAGTGTAGCTCAATGGGAAACTCCCAGAGCTTAAATAATGTTTCCTTTTCACTGAATGAGCTTAAATGTAGTTCCTACTCGCTTGTGAGCCACATGGAATCCATAAGGGTCTGTGCCCACAAAACTCAGGTTTCCACAGGACAGGAACACCCGTCCTTCACAGAGTCATTCATTTCAGTTAGTAATACTCTCAGCTCCATTTAACACATTTGATCATGCTTAAATGCGTTCTGCAGAAATCAATTCCCCTCCTCAATCAGCACAGTGATGTGTGATGTGATTAACAGGAAAAAATCTTACTGTTCAAAAACTTTTGACTGGTAGTGTATTTAAAAACAAACAAATGAAATATTATATAATATAATATAACTTTTTACCATTTCCAAGAAATGCAGCCTTGGTGAGCATAAGAGACTTTCGTTCAGAAACCTTAAAAAATCTTACAGACCCCAAATCTTTGAATAGTAGTGTATAAGAGTGAAAGATTGCCAATATATATATACAATCACTCAAGTTCTCAGTCCCAACATGCAGTCCAAATAAATAAAACCTTTCTGAGTGTGATTTTTGGAGCGTTTTCATGACATCTCATCGACAGAGCTGATGAAAAGTAGAGACCATCTGAAAAAACCATTTCAGCATGGATGTTTATCATATGTGAATGTATGTGTGTGCTGCTGGTGCTGAAGGCTTTATGAAGCACATTTTATTTAATAAAAAGTACTAGAATAATTGCTGACAAGTGATACATGACTGAGAACTGACCTTCAAGCTTTAGGAATGATTAGTATTGCAGATGTTCATAAAGTTGTATGTTTTGTTAACATATAGAATATGTAGCAGAGCAGTAAGCCATGAGAAGCTGTGCACTAAGTTACTATAAACTGACTCAGGTGGTAGTAATAATAATCAAACTGTAAATCTAAAATAATCCAAGCCTGTAGGCTGTGTACGGTTGTCACGCAATAAAGCAACTTGGCACATTCATGTAAGATTCAGCTATTGTGCAGTCATGACTTTGCATAAATTACTTATTTAGAATCAGTTTTATGAACAAATGTCGCTATATTTTAACCTTGGCTGCAGATGTGATTGAATGTATGGTTAGTCATGTTTTCTTTTTCTTGCACAGAGTGTGTTGCTGATATTGCTGACGGGTCTGTAGCTGGTGATTGATTGCGATTGTGTGTGTGTGTCTGTCTTATGTGTAAGTGGAGGCAGGTGTTCCATGAGTGGAAACCTAAAACTCTTCCTCCAGCACCAGGTGTTTTTTATGTCTCTTACTGTGTTACGCACATGTAACCCAGATCGCTGAAGAGATTCTGTTGATGTAAGGAGAGAGAGAAAAAAATATATAAGGACTAACACTTGTGAATATATTTATATATATATATATATATATATATACATATAAAACAGTTATTTTATTAATATCTGTGGGGAAAGAAAAAAAAATAGAAAGTTTAAGATTCTAAGAGAAAATGCATAAACTAAAATCATAAAACTCATTTAGAAAAGTTATCCTATTTAGCAAGACGAAGATTGGTTCAATTCAACGAGTGGGAGTTAGCCCTGCCTTAAAAGGTGGTTTCAGGGCAAGGGTGATGCAACACTTTTGACGAGACAGCGAAGCGGCTAGTTCGAGTCAGAGAAACTGCTGGTGCGATCTTAAAGAAAGAAACAAGAGAATTAGAACGAACAAACCAAGAGTTAAATCAGAGAAACAATAGACAGACTTTTAGATTAAAGTGCGAATTGAGTTTGATCAGTCAAACTTTACGAGTGAATGTGTTATTGATTGCTACGAAGAGAATACATATCCAAAGTTGGGAGTTTTGTTCTTCATACCCGAGAATTGAGTTCTCTTGGTGAGTGCTGTAATTAAATAATTTTTTTTGTGGGTAAAATGCTTGATAAATGGGGTTGAATCCTACTAAATTCTGATGTTATATGCAGTTGTATGTAAAATAGTTGACCCTTTTTGTTTATAATGAGAATACTATTGCATGTATGTGTTGAATAATTAATGTTTCAGAGTTAAAAGTCACCTTGAGTGGTTAATAGAGGTTATTTTACTGAATTTCGTCGTGTATTTGAGCTATGAGTTAATACGCGATCATGACGCACATGTAATACGGGCAGATGAGGCCTAGTGCGTCATCAGAAAAATAGCTCTTTGCACATACAAACTAGATGTGCTAAAGTAAGACGGAATTTCAGTAAAAGGAAAAATGTTGAAAGGTGTTTATTTGCGGACTAACTGCTCTAATGATGTATATTTTTGAAAGGAATGTCTAATTGTATTTTTGGCCTTGTCTTTGCAAGGTTGGGTCTTTTCTTTCTTCCCTTTTCCTTTTGTTTCTTCTTCTTTTCTACTTTTTGTCATTTCTGAGTCGGATGCTGCACATTTCCTGGACACCTGATGATTTTGAAGAAGAGTTGTATGTGAATTGTCCCTGCTTGCTTCACATCGGAAACACCGTTGCGAGCGGGAACTGGCGAGCCAATTGCCCATATAAGGAAGGACCGAGCTTGTGAATCAAGGAACGAACAGAGTGGTATGATTGAGCACACATCTGAATTGAACTGTGTTGATCTGAGATACATTGCGGAAGAAGGATCTCGTGGGAGCGGCATTCGAACTGGAACTGAGAATTAGTGTGTGTATATATATATAAAGAGGAATCTGAATTATATTGAGACTGCTAATTAGGCTGTAATTTGACCTGTAATTTTATTTTCTCTACTGTTATTTTTTTCCCTTTCAAGTTTTATTGTATTTCATTTCATTTTTTTATATTTTATTTATTTATTTTTCTTGGAGAACGAGAGTAAAAAGGGTATTTTTAAAGGATTATCATTTGGAAGGATTGTATTTGAATTTAAAACGTATACTTAACCTAAATGAGCCAATTAGAAACGAACTGAATAAATAGGTAAACAAATAAATTATATACATATATTAATAGAATAAGGGTCAATTAAATTTATTAGCTTGAAACTAAATAGGTAATAAAAAACAATAATAATTATAAATTAAATAGGAAATATAAATAAGGGCTATAATAAGGTTACATTTAATTGTTCCACGGCAAATTCTTGCTGTTCTCCTGGTCATTATATATATATATATATATATTTTTTTTTTTTTTCTTTCCCTCCTGTGTGATGTGATGTTTCAAAATTCACTGCTTCATTATTCAAATTCCTTAAATACATCATACTAAATTTTCTAACGCAACGAGTGTTTGTCACAAATTCTTTCTCCCCTTGCTGTTGACGCAGTCTCTTGAGCGAACCTGGTCTTCTGATCACTGGTCCAAATTTTGAAGCGGTGCACTTCACGCTCACCTGCATATTTCACTGTTTGTAAGTGAGGGTTGCACTGTCGCCGCGACGCAGGTTACACACACACACATGTATACGGACCTAAGTTGTCCTTCCATACCCTCTCATTTCATCTGTTGTTTAAATTCATTTCAGATAGTGAGTTTAAGTAATAGTTCACCCCCCAAAAAATCATCATGATTAAAGTCAATGTCATCCAAAATAACATAGGACCGAATTGGCTTTCATTGTATGGATATAAAAAAAAGAAAGCTGTTTCAGAATGTCTTCTTTTCTGCTCCACAGAAGATAGAATATCATGCAGGTTTTGGAATGAGTTCGAAACCAGAGAAGTGTTACGTATACAATAGGAATCACATTTGTCTATTGGATATTTGTCATTCAGCAGACATTTTATTATCCAGAGTCACTCACAGTACACTTGTCAGGGGTTTAGTCATCCTTGAGTGACCCTAGGTCTTCATCATTCAGAGATAAGTTCATAAGTTTCGGACGAGTTTAACGCTTGTCAAAGCATAATGCACAATTTTGAGTTTCAAATAATCTGTGAATTTTTTTTCAAGTTCCAAATCTGAGTTTTCTTTTCCGTTAAACACAAAAAAAGCTATTTTTGAGAATGTTGGTAACCAAACAGTTAACAATAATCGATGACTATGGAAGTCAAGGGCTATAAATGCATACAGATTTGAAATGACTTTTAATTTAAAGGGATGGTTTACCCAAAAATTAAAATCTGTCATTAATTACTCACCCTCATGTCGTTCCAAACCTGTAAGACCTTTGTTGATCTTCGGAACATAAATTAAGATATTTTTTGTTTAAATCCAAGAGCTTTCTTGTCATGATCGGGGCTGTGGGTTTTCCCTCAGCCACCTGAGGTCGCTGTTTGCACTCACTCCTCTGATTCTTCACGTCTGTTTTGTCATTTGCACTGATCACCCACATCTGTTCACAATTATCATTTGGACTATAAGAACTCTTTCTGCTCACTCTGGATTCAGGTCTGCATTGTCTTTTGTCATACATGTTATTTTGTGTCCCTATTCTGCTCTGATCGTGTTCCTGTTCAGTTTATGTTTCAGTTTATGTTTAGTCTGCCGTGTTGGCTTTTGGTTTATGTTTGTTTTGTTATTTTCTTCATTAAAACATCTACTCCCTGCATTTGGACCCAGACCTCCCTATCTTTCCGTGACAGAATGCAGACCTCGATAATGGGTCCAGCAGGGAGGAATTTTTTTTTTGAGGCGGCGACCATTCCCTCTGCTCCAATGACGGAGGGGATGTCATTTGAGGCGGCATCGGCAGCGCGCTTTGAGTACATATACGCCTGCCTGGCGGTGGATGCTCGTATCGCCGAGGCTATGCAGAAGCGCACCTGCTTTGCGGTGGGGGTGGAGACGACTGCGCTCTCTGTTCCGGACGCGGCGGTGACCGCTCTCTCTGTTCCGGACGCGGCGGTGACCGCTCTCTCTGTTCCTGACGCGGCGGTGACCGCTCTCTCTGTTCCTGACGCGGCGTTGACCGCTCTCTCTGTTCCTGACGCGGCGTTGACCGCTCTCTCTGTTCCTGACGCGGCGTTGACCGCTCTCTCTGTTCCTGACGCGGCGGTGACCGCTCTCTCTGTTCCTGACGCGGCGTTGACCGCTCTCTCTGTTCCGGACGCGGCGGTGACCGCTCTCTCTGTTCCTGACGCGGCGGTGACCGCTCTCTCTGTTCCTGACGCGGCGGTGACCGCTCTCTCTGTTCCTGACGCGGCGGTGACCGCTCTCTCTGTTCCTGACGCGGCGGTGACCGCTCTCTCTGTTCCTGACGCGGCGGTGACCGCTCTCTCTGTTCCTGACGCGGCGGTGACCGCTCTCTCTGTTCCTGACGCGGCGGTGACCGCTCTCTCTGTTCCTGACGCGGCGGTGACCGCTCTCTCTGTTCCGGACGCGGCGGTGACCTCGCTCTCTGTTCCGGACGCGGCGGTGACCTCGCTCTCTGTTCCTGACGCGGCGGTGACCGCTCTCTCTGTTCCTGACGCGGCGGTGACCGCTCTCTCTGTTCCTGACGCGGCGGTGACCGCTCTCTCTGTTCCTGACGCGGCGGTGACCGCTCTCTCTGTTCCTGACGCGGCGGTGACCGCTCTCTCTGTTCCGGACGCGGCGGTGACCGCTCTCTCTGTTCCGGACGCGGCGGTGACCGCTCTCTCTGTTCCGGACGCGGCGGTGACCGCTCTCTCTGTTCCGGACGCGGCGGTGACCGCGCTCTCTGTTCCTGACGCGGCGGTGACCGCTCTCTCTGTTCCTGACGCGGCGGTGACCGCTCTCTCTGTTCCTGACGCGGCGGTGACCGCTCTCTCTGTTCCGGACGCGGCGGTGACCTCGCTCTCTGTTCCGGACGCGGCGGTGACCGCGCTCTCTGTTCCTGACGCGGCAGTGACCGCTGACGTTCCTCTAGCGGCGAGGCCAGCTCGCGTTCCTCTGACGACGGTGCCCGCGGACATTCCTCTGGCGGTGCCCGCGGACATTCCTCTGGCGCCGAGGCCAGTTCACGTTCCTCTGACTGCGGTGCCCGCGGACGTTCCACTGGTGGCGAGGCCAGCTCACGTTCCTCTGGCGGCGAGACCAGCTCACGTTCCTCTGGCGGCGGTGTCCGCTCACGTTCCTCCGCTGCACGGGCCTGGCCCGCCATCCCTCCCCCTGATGCACCTTCCACCGTTCCTCCTCCCTCCAGAATTTTTGTTTTGGGAACGTCTGGTAGCCGTTCCCTAGAGAGGGGGTACTGTCATGATCGGGGCTGTGGGTTTTCCCTCAGCCACCTGAGGTCGCTGTTTGCACTCACTCCTCTGATTCTTCACGTCTGTTTTGTCATTTGCACTGATCACCCACATCTGTTCACAATTATCATTTGGACTATAAGAACTCTTTCTGCTCACTCTGGATTCAGGTCTGCATTGTCTTTTGTCATACATGTTATTTTGTGTCCCTATTCTGCTCTGATCGTGTTCCTGTTCAGTTTATGTTTCAGTTTATGTTTAGTCTGCCGTGTTGGCTTTTGGTTTATGTTTGTTTTGTTATTTTCTTCATTAAAACATCTACTCCCTGCATTTGGACCCAGACCTCCCTATCTTTCCGTGACATTTCTCATCCTGCATAGACGTCAACACAACTACCACATTCAAGGCCCAGAAAGCTGGTAAGTACATTGATAATATTGTCCATATGACATGAGCGGTTCCTTAATTTGTATGAAGCTACTAGAATACTTTCTGTGGCAAAGAAAACAAAAATAATGGCTTTATTAAAAAAAAATCTTCTTTTCCATGTCAGTCTCTGCTGTGTGTGGTGCTGCGTGTGGTGCAGCGTTCTGACGTAAAAATTCCATCTCTTTTAGTTCATTGTCTATATATTCTGGTTCAAATAAATAAGGTTGAGCAAAAAATTGCATCCTCTGTCGAAATCTGTGATGGAGACTGACGCAGAAGAGAAGAAATTGTTGAATAAAGTTGATGTCATAAGGACTATTTTAACAATGTCCCTACTACCTTTCTGGGCCTTGAACATGGTAGTTGCATTGCTGTCTATGCAGGGTCAGAAAGCTCTCGGATTTCATCAAAAATATCTTAATTTGTCTTCTGAAGATAAAAGAAGGTCTTATGGGTTTGAAACGACAGGAGGATAAGTAATTAATGACAGAATTTTCCTTTTTGGGTGAACTATCCCTTTAACCACTGCCGATCAAAGAATCGAAATGCAGCATGTGTGCATTCATATATTTTGTTTTACCTTTCTATCAGGTGTACCTGTGAGACTTGTGGGCGGAGAGAATGAGAGAGAGGGTCGTGTCGAGATCTTGGTGGCTGGCCAGTGGGGGACGGTTTGTGATGATGGATGGACAGATCGGGATGCAGAAGTGGTGTGCAGACAGCTGGGTTACAGGTAGAGATGTTCCGATACCCTTTTTTCCTTCCCGATACCGATTCCGATACCTGGGCTCGGGGTATCGGCCGATACCGAGTACTAATCCGATACCTGGGTGTGTAATTGTATATACAGCTGTAGATAATACTAATAAATTATTTTATTGTGTGCTTCAGACTTATTCCTTAATAAAACAAATATACAGTGATATATACAGTGAACTAGAGTATTTTTATTATATGACATACATTGAACTTTTATTATATGACATATACAGTGAACTAGAGTATTTTTATTATATGACATACATTTGACAGTAATATTTTTTCATATAGTTAGTATTACTAATCTGGTTTTCTGACGTACATCAGCCCTGTTTATAACAGAGAATTTTGGCCAGAATTTGAAAGATTCTCACTAGATCTCGCAGCAACCTTATTCATTGTGCGGCATTTTCAAATGCTCCTCACTGCATCTCGCAGCAGTAACAGTGTTGCAAAATCAACGTTGGCTCCCGAATAAAGCTGTTCGGGGTTTGTGCAAGTTTGTTTGCATTGCAGTCCAAGCTGATAAACGGTCAGCGCTGAGCAGCTCAAACGTGTCGTGTTAGTTTCACTTTCGTTTCGCGTGCCATTTTATGTTTCTCATCTGAGACAGAAATGGCAGAGCTTATGAGTTGAACAACGCGGTGGTCGCGCCAGTGTGACCGCTCACGAAAATTAGTAACACTGGCAGAAAAATTGGTCACAGTCTGGAGCCCTTTAATATTACCGCAAGTGTCCCGCGCGCTTCAGTACAAGGAGTAAACAAACCACGCGCCTGTACAATTCATTAACACAGAACCACGCATTAATTCATATTTAAACAGTCGGTTTTTGGCTTAATATTAGTCCATATCACGATTTGATTTAAGTGTAATGAACTACCTTTGATTAATGCATCAAACTTTGACAAATTCCGTGACGTTCCGCGTTAAACTGTAAGTTCCATTTTGACTGGATTCCGCGATTCCGTCCGTGTTTTCCGCATCGCAGAAATCATAAAGCCCTACATATGAGACATGCCGCCGTTTTAGCGGACAAACTGCTAGCACATTTGTATTTCTTCTTCGCTGCTCTAAACAGTGGTTGCTTGTGGCAACTGTTTGCATTCTGAGCCGCGAAGAAGAACTGGCTACTGATTTGCTAGCGGGAATAACATATCTTAAGAAAATGGTATCGGATCGGTACGTGGGTTCAAGTACTCGCCGATTCCGATGCTAGATTTTTTTGTGGTATCGGTGGCATTTCCGATACTAGTATCGGAATCGGAACAACCCTAGTTACAGGTGACATCGACATTTCAGGGTTATGTCAAGTCTTTCAGAATTTGAATCTTAAAAGATTACCTGATAAAATATAGGTAGAATTATTTAATGTTGACAGTGTCATTAACCCTTTATCAGTCACACTAAGAAATAAATATGCAAAAAAATATTTTTTGATAAAATGGTGTTCCTTGGTCCACATTTAGCAACTTTTCAGTGTTTTTTTTTTTAATGACCCAATCAGGAAGCAGATAAACAGGTCAACCAGCCGGTTGACTTGCCCATTTAGGGTAATTCTCAGCATTAAGTAACTAGTATTTGGCATTCATGGATTTTCTTTCTTGTGTGCATCTGAAGTTGATTTTTTTTTCATATAAAACATTGCAGACAGTAGAATATGTTAACAATATCATCAATTTATTTTAAAAACATGTTCTTATTATAACACATAAAATAAAAACATTGTAAAGTGCAACAGTAAACATAATAGAATTCAAGAAATGTAACAAATGCAAAGCTAAATAAATAATTATGATAACTGTAAACAATAAATAATTAAAAAATATATACTATAAATAAAATAAATAAATAATCTCTGGTAACAATATCTGACAAGATGTATGGTATAGACAACATGACAATGTAATAAATTAGAAATATAGTACATATCTTTTGATTTGATGGGTGATACGTAACAAAGAACAGTTTTCTGTTCAAACAACTTATCCTTGAATTACTCTAAATGTCAATATCTGACAAGATGTATGGTATAGACAACTTGACAATGTAATAAATTAGAAATATAGTACATATCGTTAGCGTCCAGTTCAGTTTACCCTAAATGGGCAACTCAACCGAGCAGTCACACAACTTTTCTGATGTAACAGAGAGATACATCTTATCATCACGTTTCTTCCATTCAACAAAAATATAATCATTAGGAAGTCTAGAACACGAAATCCAACCAAAAAAATATCTTACGTTAATTTTAGCGTCACTGGCAGCCATTGTTTGAAGAGAGGTCACGACAATACATTTCCGGTTCATTTTCAGCTCGTCTCAGCAACAAATATTTTAGTACAACATTGCCATCTAGTGGATATAATTGCCATTACACATTCTATTCAGTGAGAGGAAGAAGAACAAACAGCTAAAAATGGGGTTTGGCGAGTTTTAATTACAGAAATTTGACCACGAAAAAAGGTCAACCGCACGGTTACAATGCACGTTAAAGGGTTAACATGAAATTTCATGTACCCACACTTAAATACACACACTAAAGTAAAATAAAAGTAGGGCTGCCCCCTAATAGTCGACTAACCGTTAGTCGACGAAAAGAGGCTTGGTTGACCAAAATTTTATTAGTTGCTTAGTCACAGAAATAAAAATTCCACAGTAAGTGTCGAAGTCACGCAGTCCGTGACGGACAGATCGTTGACAACTCGTCTTTGTGGTTATACAGTACATTGGACAGGACATCTAAATGCTCACCTATCATTCATCTGAAAGGAGTATGTAGTAACTTTACATGGTCGCTCAATCTAATGTTAACCTAGAAAAATGTGAGCTGTTGAAGTGTCTGTGTGGAGTGTGGAAGCTGAATACTAGCGCACTTTCTGCATGACTGATGGAGGCGCCGGTGCGATCACTTGCTCTTAAAATATAATTTTTGGTCATACAAATAAGAGTAATACATTTTTAAAATCTGTAAAGAATCTACATTTATTTGTGTGCACGAAGAAAAACAACGAATCACTGCACTTTTGTAAAATAATGAAAGCAAACAGGATACGCTTACTGTCGTCTCAGTCTCTGTGAACTTGAGCGTGAAACTCGAAAACTCTGTGCTTGCCTTACATTCATGAAAATATATCTATAGAGAGTGAAATTTCTACTTTTAAATGAACCAATTCAAATAGAAAACAAATATTCTCAGATAATGTAATCCGTATGAATCATGCATACAGGCACATCCACTACTGCGGAGATGACGAGTCAATGCAGACGACTTTATCTCTTAAGCTGAAAACAACAAAAGCACTAATTTATCAATAAATTATTAAAACATTAATGCAGTCTACTTGCTGTTTTTCCTTGAGACATTCATAATTATTATGTCTGCCGGTGCGCTGTGGCAAGCTTTATGCTTGAACTTGAGCACTTACTAGGCTATGTAGGCAATTAAAGCCTTAAAGTCGACTAATGCTCGAAATGAACGACTGCTAGTCGACCAGAAAACTTTTTAGTCAAGGGCAACCTTAAGTAAAAGTGAAGTAAACAAAATAAATGAGTAAGGTTTGATGACAAACTTTGATATTGGCCTGACAAAGCCTGGCTTAAAAGTATGAAATGGTTTTAAAAGTTTAGGTTTGAAGGTTTTATTGTCAGAAAATTAGTCAGATGAAGACAGGAAAACAAATAAAGACCATATTAAACCATTTTAAGACCAATTTAAACGGATAGTTCAGCCAAAATTCATTGTCATTGTGTCATGTAATACCAAACCCGCAAGACCTTTGTTTATCTTTAGAACACAAATTACGAAATTTTATGAAATCCGAGAGCTTTGTGACCCTGAATAGATAGCATGATTATAATGATAATGATTATTATTCATCATTCATGATTACTGAAGCATTTTGATAAAGAATGTAAAACCTTGTACTGTATTGTGTTTGAGGAGAATACACTCAGGAGAACAGAGAGAGTGAAAGAATTCACCTCCTTTACAATAGACAATTGATTTCACAATAGATTTATTAAGCAATAGGTTCTGGTCTATTTCATGTTAGGAACTGATTTAGGATCTTATAAGTTCAGTTATGAATCACACATATATGTTATTGTTGAGTTCGGGTTACAAAACCGAGAAGACCTTCAGATTTACACACGCTAATGTGATCAACACCTTCCCTCACGCTTACCTCCTGAGGGGGGGTCAGAGGTCAGGTTATGACACTGTAACTGATGCTCATATCTGATGAGCTCACTTTTCTCTGCTGGAGTGGGCGACACTTTGCTCTTGTGTCATGTTTGGTATTCTGTGCTTGCCTGTGTATGTGTGTGTGTTAAGATATATGTTCCTCTTGAGAGAATACACCCAGAGCCTACACAGATCTCTTATTGTTCAGTGTTTAAATATGTTTGTAGGTAAAATATCATTCACACTTCAGACTGAGAATCAAACTAAACCTAGCTTAACAGTGTGATTCTGATTGGTGAACCAATTAATAATTAATTGGTTCTGGGTAATTGGCTTTTATACATCAATTATAAAAGCCAATTATTTTAGTATTATTTATATATTATAATATTTATCAATGTTTTAAATTCATTTTTATTTCTATTTTCAGTTTTCAACTTATTTTATTTTACGTTTTAGTTATTAGGGGCCAAGCACTGAAGGTGCTTCTTCTTCTTCCACTCAGGAAGTCTATGGCAGCCCATAGAACTGCTTGCAGGAAAGTTATGAAATTTGGCACAAAGATAGAGGTTAGTCTTAACATTAAACATAGCATGTTTGGAGTCCCTAACTCAAACTCACTAGCGCCACCACTTGTCCAAATTTCCACTCATGTTTATGCTAATAAAATGGACACCAGAATTTAAAATCAAGATTTAAAATTTAAAGTCAAGATTTTTTGCTATTTTTTATAGTTCAAAAAGCTTACTTTTTTAAATTCGTCCCAGATGGTTTGTTATTTATTTAGCCTATTTAATTTGTTTATAGAATTCAAGTTGATTGGTCAAACCATTCTTGAACAATGTGCAAACGAATTCGATGAAAGCACGCACAAATGGATGTGAGGCTATATCTCTGTGAAGGTTTGGCATATTAAGACCAAACTTGGTGTGTGTTATAACAACCATTACCTGAGGCTACCTGCACTGTTTCTGCATAGCACGAACTAGTCGTCAGGAGATATGAAAAATAGCTCTTTTTGCTTAAAACTTCTGAATGGTTTGGCTGAAAATCACAAAACTTTAGATTTATTGAAGCATGCCGAGTGGAACCATACCCAAATTTTCCCATGTCAGTCATTTTAGGTGTCGGCCATTTTAAATTTGGTTGTAAAATGCTATATTTTATGAACACATTGACACACACACACATACGAAACTTGGTGTGTGTCTTAAAGGAACACTCCACTTTTTTTTGAAATAGGCTCATTCTCCAACTCCCCCCGAGTTAATAAGTTGAGTTTTATCGTTTTGAAATCCATTCAGCCGTTCTCCTGTTCTGGCGATATCACTTTTAGCGTAGCTTAGCATAGATCATTGAATCCTATGAGACCAATAGCATCACGTTCAAAAATGACCAACGAGTTTCCATATTTGTCCTATTTAAAACTTGACTCTTCTGTAGTTATATCGTGTACTAAGACTGGAAATGCAAAGCTGCGAGTTTCTAGGCTGATAAGATTAGGAACTACACTTCCATTCCGGCGTAATAGTCAAGGAAGTTTACTGCAGTAATATGGCCGAAGCAGGAGCAGTAATACCACGCAGCACATGTGCAAATGCTAAACTAGCTGGGAACTCATTTCTGATAATACTCCGCCTGTTTCGGCCATATTTCGGCAGCAAACTTCGTTGACTATTACGCCGGAATGGAAGTGTAGTTCCTAATCTTATCAGCCTAGAAACTCGCAGCTTTGCATTTCCACCGGTCTTAGTACACGATATAACTACAGAAGAGTCATGTTTTAAATACAACAAATATGGAAACTCGTTGGTCATTTTTGAACGTGATGCTATTGGTCTAATAGGATTCAATGATCTATGCTAAGCTACGCTAAAAGTGATATCGCCAGAACAGGAGAACGGCTGAATGGATTTCAAAACGGTAAAAATCAACTTATTAACTCGGGGGGAGTTGGAGAATGAGCCTATTTCCAAAAAAAGTGGAGTGTTCCTTTAAGCACCATGCTCTGACAGGTCTCAAAAAGTTTGGGGGCAGTGCCACCTTGTGGCCAAAAGTTATAAAGAACAAAAAATGTTGGGAAAAAAATTGGCCTATTATAATGAAAGTGAGATCAATATATTCCTTGGGTCATGCTGAGAACATAGATTTCAATTTTGCCATGGTCAGCCAAACTTTCTATACGTCATTTTGATTTATGTTGAAAACCTACTTTTTCTTACTCCTCCTAGACTGTTGGTCCAATTTTCACAAAATTTTGCTCTGATCATCTTCAGACCATGCTGACAAAAAGTTATGGGTTTCATGTTGATATACAAAACAGTTATCAGGAATGCAACAAAGTTGAGGCTATGTCTGAGGCTGTATCTCTGCAATGCTTTGACATGTTGACACCAAATTTGAATGAAAACAACAACAACCGGTTTTGAAATATACAAAAAAGTTACAAAATTTTCTGTCATTCTTTTGCAGTGGGCTGGCTAAAGCTCGTGTAATGGCATATTTTGGAGAAGGTGAGGGGCCTATTCACACTGACAATGTAAAGTGCACAGGTGGGGAACATTCCCTCATTGACTGCATCAAACAACCGTTTGGGACACACAACTGTCGCCATAGCGAAGATGCTGGCGTTATTTGTAACTATGGGCTACAGAAGGATTCTCCTGAGGTCAAAGGTGGGACATTCTCCTTCATCCTCTCATAGCTACAACATTCAAATATGTGATACCGGCAAGGGCTGGACTGGGGCTAAAATTTGGCCTTGGACAAATCCAGCACATCCGGCCCATGAGCTCACCCGTGAATGTTTTTGCTGGGATTAGGGCCTTAAAAATGGAAAGTAAACAAATTAATAAATAAAGGACAGAAACAAATAATGATAGATATTATTGTATGTACTGCAAATACATCCTGTCTAACATCTCTTTTTGAGTTCTTACAAGAAAGATATGCATATGGTTTTGGAAAGACATAAAGGGGAGAAAATTCTCATATTAGGATGATCTGTTTCTTTAAGACACATTAAAGGAACTGCAATTAAATGACCATCACAAGAGTATCAAAATCACTGACTTCATTGTAAATATAGAGTCCTGGAGCCTCATTTATAAAATGTTGCATAGAAACCATCGTACATTTGATCTAAGATCATTTGTAAAATATGCTTCCGAGAAATAAACGCACGCCAAAAAACATGCATACGCCCCTCTTCCAGATGTGATATCTATAATTTGGTCTTGAAACTGTGCCCAGCTGAATGGTTTCAGATCTCAGCTTTGTAAACGCCCCATAATTAATGTCATTAGCATATAAAAGAGCACCAGTCAACATCCAAATATTTAACTTGAGAATCGGTGAGCGGTAAGAATTGCATAGATTTCCAAATACTCGCAGTACTCCGACTCTGCCACGAGAAAAAGTGTGAATGTCTGCTTCGAACCTGGAAAAGCACTTTTGTATGTCAAAGATCATTTTTAATAAATCAACATTGGCATGGATTTTAGCATACGCACACTCTTAGATCAATCGCGTGTATGCATGTTTTATAGATGAAGCACTTGGACAGTGGTTCTGATGGATAGATTTAGGGATCCTCACACCTGTAAAAATACTTGAAACCACCTAAAAGAAGAGTGAAAGATGGAAACTATCACCTGAGCAGTATGTGCTCTAGTTATGCTGAAATGCAGTGTGTGTTATGTCTGCTCTAAAGGATGTGGTTTGGCTCGCCATCTCGTGATCACTGGCACTTATGCTTCGCTTATGCTTTGTTATTCTTATCAATCTAATAACGCTAATGCTAGTTAATCCAGCCTGCTTTCTCCATTAAACCCTAAGGACAGATAAACTACACACACAAACGCACAATCTTTTTGTGTTATTTTATGTAATACTAGTCTACATTCTTAGGTCTATTAAGCACATCTGTAGTACACACAAACACAGATGAACAGTCTCTGAACTCTCCTAGATCCATAAAGATGAATGTCTTATTTCACACCAAATCAAAAAGATATCAAATTAAATTGTGCATACAGAAAATGAAGCCTATTATTTCTCATTTACTATAATGTTCAGTTATTTTCAGTAATATTTTTGTTTCTTTTTACAGTAAAAATACTGTAAAACTAAATAATATTATTTATATAAATAATTTCAATACATAATTAGTATTTTATAAATAAATTACAGTAATGAGGAGATATCACGCAATTCATTCTCTATATGCAAAATCTATTTTAAAAATATATATTTATTCTAATTTGCTGTGATATATATGAAAGCCTGTTTTCGCCACTGAATAAAAAATATCAAATTTAAAAACTTCACAATTCTGACATCTCACGATTTAGAATTGCTGAATACAAACTCGGAATTGCGATTTATAAGGTCAGAATTGTGAGATATAAACTTGCGATTCTGACTTTTTTCTCAGAATTCTTGGGAAACTAGAATTCTTGTGATATACAAACTTTCAATTGTGAGTTATAGTGAGAGTTGTAAGATATAAACTCGCAATTTTGAGTTATAAAGTCAGAATTGCAAGATAGAAACTCTCAATTGCGAGTTACTTAGTCAGAATTGTAAGATACAAACTTGCAATTGTGAGTTATAAGGTCAGAATTGGGATATAGAAAAACTCAATTGCAAAGTATAGTCAGAATTGTGTTTTTATCTTGCTATTCTGATGTTTTTCTCAGAATTGTGATGTACAAACTTGCAATTGTGAGTTATAAAGTCAGAATTGCGAGGTAAAAACTCTCAACTGCAAGTTATAAAGTCAGAATTGTGAGATATAAACTCTCAAATGCGAGTTATAAAAGCAGAATTTTGAGATATAAACTCACGATTCTGACTTTTTTCTCAGAATTGTGAGATATAAACTTTCAATTGCAAGTTATATTCTGAATTGTGAGATATAAACTTTCAATTGCAAGTTATATTCTGAATTGTGAGATATAAACTCGCGATTCTGACATTTTTCTCAGAATTGTGATGTACAAACTCTCAATTGTGAGCTATAAAGTCAAAGTTGCAAGATAAAAACTCCATTGTGAGGTATATAAACTCACAATTCAGATTTTTTCTCAGAACTGCATGATATCTAGTTATGAGACGAAAAAAAAGACAGATATGAACTTAGAATTGCGTGTTATAAAGTCAGAATAGCGAGGGATAATCTTGCACAATTGCATGATACAAATTCACAAATCTTTTTATATTGCATACATGTTTTTTACATCTCACAGATTTATATCTCAAAATTGCGTCTTTTTATCTCACAATTCTGACTTTCTTCTTGGAATTGCGTGTTTAAATCTCGAAATGCACAATTCTGGCTTTATAACTCGCAATTGCGAATTTATATCCCACAATTTAGTTTTCCCACAAGAAAAGTCAAAATTGTGAGTTTGATTCATGAAATTCTGAGAAACAAAAGTCAGAATTGTGAACTGTAAACTCGCAATTGCAAGAAAAAAGTCAGAATTGTGAGATAAAAACTCACAATTACCTTTTTTTTTAATTCAGTGGTTGAAATGGGCTTCCATAGAAATAAGACTAAGTCGGTTGTTCCTAACAGATTTGGTGAGATTCATCCATACATGCTTTATAGAAATATGTGTATACATTGCGTTGCAGAGGCAGTGGGCTCCATGTGTGGTCTAAGACCCTCTCATACCCGTCAGAAGAGAATAATAGGAGGGGAGAACTCGCTACGGTAAGCAGAGAGGGTCAAAATGTATACAAACATCTCTGACACAACAAATTACATATCTCAGAATAATTGATTATGTGGTCGGAATGAGAAAATGAATGTGCAGAGCGTTTAAATGCAAATTGATAGTGTTTGTGTGTGTGTGGTGTAGTGGGGGCTGGCCGTGGCAGGCAGCTGTGCGCTTGCGAGGGTCTCAGGCAGATGGACGCCTGGTATGCGGAGCCACTTTGATCAGCAGCTGCTGGATCCTCACCTCTGCTCACTGCTTTAAGAGGTACTCACATAAATACAGACAGGTACATCTTCATTCTCAAGGATCACATCTGCAAGGCATAAATAAAGTCCACCCACATACACAAATACATACTCACACGTCTTTGTTGCGTTTCCAATTTTCTACTGTGACTCACACGGTTAGATAACACAAAATAGCCTGAAATACAAACAAAACATATTTCTAATTGTCATTTTAAACAGTATACCTTCTTCCCACACTTCCTCTGTATCCTGTCTAATGAGGTAATCATTATTTGAGACTTGCAAATAAACACTCTTCATCATTCCAGCAGCAAAACAAACATAGTTAACGAAGAAGTTCCCTTCCAGAACAAAAACGAACAGATCAATTATTCACCCCTTTGTCATACATGATGTTCATTTCTTTCTTTCTTCAGTCATAAAGAAATTATGTTTTTTGAGGAAAACATTTCAGGATTTCTCTCCATATAATGGACTTCTATAGTGCCTGAGAGTTTGAACTTCCAAATTGCAGTTTAAACGTAGCTTTCAGAGGGCTCTGAACAATCCCAGCCAAGGAAGAATGGTCTTATTTAGCGAAACGATCAGTTATTTACTAAAAAAAAAAGAATTTATATACTTTTAACCTCAAATGCTCGTCTTGTCTAGCTCTGTGTGAACTCTCTGCATTCCGGTTCATGACAGTTAGGTGTATGTCGAAAAACTCCCATCTCGTTTTCTCCTCCAACTTTAAAAAGGGCTTTTGATCTCCTTTGGCTCGGTACTTCTGCAGCGATGTAGGGTAATGTTGAAGTTATAAAGTCAGAATTGCGAGATATAAACTCTCAATTGCGAGTTATATTCAGAATTAAGATATAAACTTATGACATTTTTCTCCGAATTGTGAGCTATAAAGTCACAATTGTGAGATGTAAACTCAATTGTGAGTTATAAAATCTGAATCGTAAGATATAAACTCACGTTTCTGACTTTTTTCTTAGAATTGTGAGATACAAACTTGCAATTTTGAGTTATAAAGTCTGAATTGTAAGATATAAACTCACAATTCAGATTTTTTTTTCAGAATTGCATAATATCTAGTTATGAGAGGAAAAAAAGGCCGATATGTTTTTAGAATTGTGATTTTATATCTCAGAATTCTGACTTAACTCGCAATTGCGTGTTATAAAGTCAGAATAGCATACACATGTTTATTACATCTCACAACTTTATATCTCACAATTGCAACTTTTTATCTCACAATTCTGACTTTCTTCTTGGAATTGCAGTTCAGAGTTTTTTCCCCCCAATTTTTTGCAATAACTCGCAAATTGTGAATTTATTTTCCATCATTTTGGTTTACCAAAAGAAAAGTCAGAGTTGTGAGTTTGATTCATGAAATTCTGAGAAAAAAAAGTCAGATTTGTGAAATGTAAACTTGCAATTGCCAGAAAAAAGTCAGAATTGTGAGATAAAAACTCGCAATTACCATTTCTTATTCAGTGGCGGAAATGGGCTTAGAGAGAAATAAGAGATGGGGGTTTTTCGACATACCCTAACTGTCTTGAACCGCAATACACAGAGTTCCCGCAGAGCTAGACAAGATGAGCATTTGAGGTTAAAAAATATATAAAATGGCCTTTTTTTAAAGAAAATAACCAATCGTTTTACTAGATAAGACCCTTCTTCCTTGGCTGGGTTTAGAGCCCTTTGAAGCTGCATTTAAACTGCATTTTGGAAGTTCAAACTCCAAAAAGTCCACTATATGGAGAGAAATCCTGAAATGTTTTCCTCAAAAAACATAATTTCTTTATGACTTAAGAAAGAAAGACATGAACATCTTGGATGACAAGGGGGTGAGTAAATTATTTGTAAATGTTTGTTTGGGAAGTGAACTTCTCCTTTAAATAATAATTCAAATTCAAGAGAGGCAGAGCAAGCAAACCAAAGTATTCTCTATTAAGTAAAGATAATGGAAGTAGATCTGTATAAGGAATTACCTGTTAAAAGGGTTGGTTCACCCAAAAATGAAAATTCTGCCATTAATTGCTCACCCTTATGTCGTTCCAAACCAGTAAGATCTTTGTTCATCTTCAGAACACGAATTAAGATATTTTGGATGAAATCTGAGAGCTTTCTGACCCTGCATAGACAACAACAGTACTACCACGTTCAAGGCCCAGAAAGGTAGTAAGGACATGGTTAAAATAGAATCCTTTTTTTGTGCAAAGAAAACAAAAATAACGACTTACAACCTGGCCCTTCAAAACAAATTTGTTCCTCATAAAGACAAACTCTCATGTGGAATTTTAAGTCTCTAGCAGCTCTGACGTTTTAAATATTGAAAATTAGAGCTCTTGTTGCTAGGCAGTGATACGTCCCATCCATTCCAAAATTACACCACATGCAATTAGCCGCAGACCCTTCATGCATCGTTTGATGAGTTTTCACCGCGGGGATAAAACGTTATAGCTGTTCACATTAAGGAAGAATAATAATAGTAGGCCAGAGGAAAAGCAATAAAAACATGTTCACACAAACACTTCTCACTTCCCTTAAGGATCAGTCTGGTAAATGATCTGTCTTTAGTTTAGTTCAGTCCTGTGCTGCATTTCCACATTACTGTGAAGAATGTATGTTAGTGGTAGTTTCCTGAACCATTAAGGGTTTTATAAAAAAAAATGGTCTCAGTAGAAATACTTTGGCGGAGTGAGAGGTTTAAGTAATATTGGATCTGTTTTTTATCAACCAGTCCAAGCACTGAGCCTTCAAAATATGATCCATGACATCAGACTACTGCTAAAGTTTCCTCTAGTTACATGCTCTCCTTCACAGACACACACACACAGAGCTATAAATCTAGATACCTTTGTGACCCCCACCCTCTTTTTCCTCAGACAAGTACACTCATATTTTCAAGAATGCAGTTAATAGCATGCAGGACAGCATAACAGTGGTTTTAAATCATTTAGATATCGTTTAGCTCGAGAGGACTAAAGTTAGTCTCTCACTTCCGAGTTTACGGAGGGTAACATGACATTTGTGCAAAAATAGCATGTACTAACACACATGCATTCGCGCTAAACTATTTTTATGCTGTGTGCCCGGGTGTTGGCCAGCGTTAATTAAGCTCTGGGGTTACAACCGGCTTGGAATTAAAGGATTGAGAAAGCAATATTCTAAAGTCAGTCCTAATGACGGAACTGCCTTAATGTACAACCTAAGGGTTTGAGAGCTGTCAACAGATCCAGCTTCTAGCTTCTGGAACTTTATTAGGTTAGTGAGGAAATGTGTGGCGAGTTAACAATCCATAGAGTATGGAAGCACACCACCAGTCAAAAGTGTTTAAACAGTAAGGTTTTAATGTTTTTTAAAGAAGTCATTTCTGCTCACCAAGCCTGCATTTACTCCATAAATGCAGGCTTGGTGAGGAGAAGAGACTTCTTTAAAAACATTAAAAATCTTACTGTTCAAACACTTTTGACTGGTGGTGTGCTTCCATACTCTATGGATAACTTTTGACTGGTAGTGTACATTATCAGTTACTGGCCACTTATAGAAATGCTTTATTTTCATATCAGATTAAATTGGATAATAATCATTTAAAAAAGATAATAATTTAATAATTTAATGTTAGAGTTTAACATTAACAGTAAAGTTGTGATTTCCAGGCCTAAGATAGTCATTAGTCAAATTACAAACTTTAAAAGTAAAGTAAAAGAAAGAAAAGTCATGATAAAAATGATATATGTATGTACACACACAAAAAAGGAAACCTAAAAATCATGAAATCTCAGATGAGTGGTTTTATTCAAGTCAAAAATATTAGTATTACTGTATAAACCTAAATACAAAAATTTATACCAACAAAATTAATATTTGAAGGTTAAATCAGGTGGAAATCTCTCTATTAAGAGTAGTTACCACAACTCAAGACATCGATCAGATGGTATATTTCAAGACATTCGTCCAATTTTTGTCCTTAAAATGCTTTTGTGAGTAGGATTAATTTCTTACGCAGTTCATTCAAAGCCTTCGTTGCTAATTCCAAAACGTCATTTTAGACCTAGTAACGGCACTTGAATTGTTGATACCAAACTAATGCAGTTAATAATGAAGTTTAGACAGGCAGACAGACAGAAAAAGAGAGGAAGAGAGAGATTAAGCTTGTGAATTACCTCTCAAGGTATCCTCTCAAGTCTGTGCGTCTCTTAAAAGTGACTGGCAGCATCATGGGTTTTGGTTATTTTGCTGTTGTGGGCTATAAGGACCTTTGAAATAATGAAGTGATATAGACATGTAATGCAATCAAGGGCTGCCTGGAACTACGTTCGCTGTGCGTTTCCCTGAAAATAATGCACTCCATTAGAATGCTAGTCAGCCAATCAGATTCAAGCATTCAAAGGCCCGTAGTATAAATTTAAAATAAATGCTGTTGTTTTGAACTTCCTATTCATCAAAGAATTTTAATAAAAATGTGTCACAATTTCCACAAAAATATTAAGCATTACAACTGAAAAGAAATATTTTTTTTATTGGAGCAGCAAATCAGCATATTAGAATGATTTCTGAAAGCTCAAGTGACACCAAAGACTGGAGTAATGGCTGTTGAAAATAAACTCATAACTGTAAGTTATTAACAACCGATTATTTAGCATTATTGAAGTAAAATACATTCTATAATAGAGTACTCTTTAACAGAGCAGGATGGCAGAGAGGCAACCGGAAACTATAGGGAGAATGAGAGGTGGTTGTTATTGGAAAATAATTGAGATTCAAAATTGGATTCAAGTGCAGCATGTCGGAGCACTACCCACTTGGCCGCGTCTCAGAAAGTATAACCTTTTAATAACCTCATTGAGATCAGTACTACAGTAAGGATTAATATTGATTGTGAGTCTCAGAAGCTTAATATATACAGTGTCAGGCTCAGAACTGCCCTTTCCAGAACGAGGCTTTGGGAATGTGGTGCTGATCCTGCTGCTGACTACTGCCAGACCAAGAGTGTCATTCCGGACAGGGCAGATCCTTTTTCCAGAAAAGACCTAACAGTGTAACGGGATACTGCTGTCTCTCTCTCTGGCACCACATACATATTTCCGTTACACAGCAATGGCTTCAATCACTAACAAGCAGACAGGAGGGCACATACACATAAACACACAGTCACTTACACTAGAAACAAAAAATCATGTGCTAACTTCTGTTTGCTTCTGTTTACCCCTTTAAGTCTGTCAAGATTCATATATCTTTATGGCTTTACTTGTTAATGTAAGGCTTTTTCTTTATTATATTCTATAATGGGTTTTCATAAATAAATAAATAAAATAAAAAATATGACCCTGGACCACAAAACCAGTCATAAGGGTAGTTTTTTTGAAAGATTAGAACAGCTTTCCATTGTTGTATGGTTTATTGGGATAGGACAATATTTGGCTGAGATACAACTATTTGAATATTTGCAATCTGAGGGTGCGAAAAAATCGAAATATTGAGAAAACCTTTAAAGTTGTCCAAATTGTTCTTAGCATTGCATATTACTAATCAAAAATTAGGTTTTGGTGTATTTACGGTAGGACATTTACAAAATATTTTTAATAGAACATGATCTTTATTTAATATCCTAATGATTTTTGGCATAAAAGAAAAATCAATCATTTTGACCCATACAGTGATTGTTGGCTATTGCTGCAAATATACCCGTGCTACCTAAGATTGGTTTTGTGGTCCAGGGTCACTAATCACGTATATAAACAAGCATTTATACACCAAAAAACATTATGTATTATATATTTTTAATTTTATTTTATTGTATAACTTAATCCTTCCTTTGTCCATTTCCGTGAGTCCCCTTGTGGCCCCTTCAGGGTCCTCAGACCTCAGTTTGAAAAGTTTCTCTGAAGCGATATGTCAGTCTCACCTCAGTGAAGAAACCTTATAGTATATTAAAGACTGGCAAGCACAGGAGACTTTTTGTTTCATGCAAAGACCTTTGTGAGTGTGATGTCATGGTGTTGGGTTTATGGAAAAAGAGAGCTTCCTGTATATCTCTGTTTTCACCAACTGATCGTGAGTGTGGTTTTCTAAGTGTGTGTTTGTGTATGTGAGTGCACATGGTTTGGCTTTGGGTCTATAAGATCGGTTGACATGAACTTCCTGGGGAAGGGACCTGATTTGTCATGTGTGAGGGCGTTTGTGAGTGGCACATAGAGAAGTCATAAATCATCCTCTGATAATGTATTACACTGCTGTACTGTGTCCCTTATCCATATTTGACAATAAATTCACACTGTACGGTTCAGTTGCATTCTGTCTTGCTAAATGTGTCCTATTTGTGTGCCCTCTCTCTTTTTTATTGTCTTTTTGGGGCTTTTTGCCTTAATTAGATAGAATCACACAGTTGAAGTCAAAAGTTTACATACACCTTTCAGAATCTGCAAATTTACTAAAATAAGAGGGATCATACAAAATTCATGTTATTTTTTATTTAGTACCGACCTGAATAAGATATTTCACATACAAGACGTTCACATATAGTCCACAAGAGAAAATAATAGTTGAATTTATCAAAATTAGCCCTGTTCAAAAGTTTACATACACCTGATTCTTAATACTGTGTTGTTACCTGAATGATCCACAGCTGTGTTTTTTTGTTTAGTGATAGATGTTCATGAGTCCCTTGTTTGTCCTGAACAGTTAAACTGCCCGCTGTTCTTCAGAAAAGTCCTTCAGGTCCCACAGATTCTGTGGTTTTTCAGCATTTTTGTGTATTTGAACCCTTTCCAACAATGACTGTATGATTTTGAGGTACATCTTTTCCCACTGAGGACAACTGAGATACTCATGTGCAACTATTACAGAAGGTTCAAACACTCACTGATGCTCCAGAAGAAAACACAATGCATTAAGACCCGGGGGTTAAAACTTTTTTAATTTGAAGATCAGGGTAAATTGAACTTATTTTGTTTTGTGGAAAACATGTAAGTTTCTTCTATAGCTGTTAAAGAGCAGTACGGAATTAAACAAAAAATATATTTAGGCAAAATAAGAAAAATGAACACATTCCGTTCAAAAGTTTACACCCCCCTGCCTCTTAATGCGTCGTGTTTCCTTCTGAAGCATCAGTGATCATTTTAACATTCTGTAATAGTAGCTCAGTTGTCCTCAGCGTAAAAAGATGGATTTCAAAATCAAACAGTCATTGTTGGAAAGAGTTGTTGGAATGCTGAAAAAACAAGGAATTTGTGGGACCTAAAGGATTTTTCTGAAGAACAGCAGGCAGTTTAACTGTTAAGGACAAACAAGGGACTCATGAACAACTATCACTAAAAAATAAAATAAAAATAAAAACAGCTGTGGATCATTTAGGTAACAACACAGTATTAAGTATCAAGTGTATGTAAACTTTTGAACAGGGTTAATTTTATGAATTCAACTATTATTTTATCTTATTCAGTGCAGTACTAAATTAAAAATAACATCTATTTTGTATGATCCCTCTTATTTTGGTAAAATAATTAACATTTTGCAGATTCTGCAAGGTGTTTGTAAACTTTTGACTTCAACTGTATATTAGTTATGGGTCTGTTATGTGCTCTTTCCTAGATACGGTAACAGCACTGGGCTGTATAAAGTTCGTGTGGGTGATTATCACTCTCTGGTTCCTGAGGAGTATGAGGAAGAGTACGCAGTGGAGAAGATCGTCCTTCACCCGCGCTACCGCGCTGACAGCAATGACTACGACCTGGCACTGGTGCGTTTGTCTGGCCACAGAGCTCACAGGGGTGTCACAGGCGAATGCGTCACGCTGAGCCGCTTCGTGCTGCCCTCCTGCCTGCCAATGCGGAGGGAGAAAGTGCCAAAGGGCATTGCCAACTGCTACATCACAGGCTGGGGAGACACAGGTTGGAGATGCCATGAAACACACACACACACACACACTCATTCATACACTCATTCATGCATTCTCCATACATACCTTTTGAAAACTAAAGAAATGGATGCAGATCTGATTCAGAAACAATTATAAAAGATTACTGAACTGCCTCAAGCTGTCATTCTTGAAATGAAGAATTGTTTGAGCACATTTAGAGGAAGAACTAAGGCTGTGTCTGTGAAATGGAGGTGCTTTTGACTGAATAGCACAGGCTGACGGGCATAAGATGTGATCAGACAGTGTGAAAGCAGAACTGACAGCGATAATCACACACTGTAAGATAGCAGAATCTTTGTTCTGTGTTCTGTCTGAAACAATCACTGTATCACTCTCATCCACAGGCATGCAAATAGAAAATACCAGTTAAAGTTTTTGGTAAAATCGTGTAATGACATTTTCAATTTAATCATTCAACAGATGCTTTTACCCGAAATATGTACAAAGGAGGAAAAGCACAAGCAATTTCAGCAGTACTGAATTTTAGAAAGTAAGCCAAAGTAGTACAAAATCTGAAGTATGAAGAAAAACAGTTCAATGGGAAGTGCATTTATTTGATTATATATTGTATTTATATGATTATAAGTGTTCAGCTTTCTTAAAATGAAGCACACTTTAGCATACATTTGAAAAGAGTACTTATTGCAGAAATAATATACTTTAAAATGATATATGTACAGTAATTGCAAACTGTGTGTCCATGTTTTTGGACACAATTGCGTTTAGATTTCAATTAAATGAAAATGTATTATAATTAAAATTTATATTAAAAGCATTAGCTGAACTTTAGAGTGCTTTTTTGACCCACTTATGTAGGACTTAAGTACATCTTTAAAATTATATACAGTGGCCAAAATTATTAGAACACTAGTATTTTCAGCAGCTAAAAATAGTTTTACATGAGTTATTTCTATCTTTTGCTGTAGTGTGCCAGTAGGAAATATTAGTTTACATTTCCAAACATTAATTTTTGCAATTAATTATAATAATCCAGTGAGATTTTTGTTTGCACAAGGAGTCTGACAACAGCCAGTGCTCCACACAGAGATCTGATCTCATTATCATCCAGTCTGTCTGGAATGACATGAAGAAACAGAACAAACTGAGACAGACTAAATCCAGAAGAACTGTGGCAACGTCTCCAAGATGCTTCAAGAAACCTACCTGCAAAGCTACAGTACTGTTAAGCACATGTGTAAAAAAGATGTAAAATAATGTTATAAATAGATTTTCTTTAGCAGTTCATTTCTATTAACTAAATTAAATCAACATTTGTTTTTTTAAATATGGTTAAAGTGTACTGGCGAATGTGCTGAGGACTGCTGACAAACATTAATGGTAAACTAAAATATATTTTAAATAATGTAATTTATACTGAAACTTGAATGTTGTGAAATATATTTGTTACATACCATATTTGTAATGATGAAATTGCAGTTTAGTACATTTAAAATATATGAACTTAGTACATATAAAATATATTAAGATTATAATAATAATGGTTTAAAATGTACTTGAAAGTAAAAATGTTTAATTGACATTATTAAAATGTGCACCTTTGTGTACTTAAAAAGTGTGTTAAGAAGCAGTTATGAAAGTGTACACTTATATTATATTATTATATTTTATTTTCTGTAGGTAGTCTTTTTATTTAACACACTTTTAAGATTTGAAGCACATTACAGATGTACTCATCCAACCCGATTGTACAACTACAGATTGTACATATTTGACAAGGTGGCTAATTCTTAATAATTAATTAACACATAAATCTTACAAAATCATAGTAAGGTCGTATGAATTATCCACTCATAAAAAAACATCCAAATTGGCTGCGAGATAGCGTTGGATCCATTGATTCAGAATTTAGATTCTGAATTTTTTGTTATACAATAGAATGTTTTTCTGCCATAACATAACATAACAAAGGATAACTAACATATGTTCTTATGAAGTTGTTTAGAGTGCAAAGTTCAGTGTTTTGACACGGAACTCGATTCACTTCAACCTGAACAATACACATCTGTATTTAGGCAACAAGTATGGAATTTTTAAACAATTAAACATTTGTCAGCATTTGTAGGAAACTGCTTAATACACAAAATAATTTGTTGCGTTCCTGATTGTCTGTTTGTTGATCATAGTTAATTTTATCTGTAAAACAGCTGTTTTTCTACAACAAATAGGCATCATCTATCTCAGAAATGTAGTAATTATTTGTATTTTTGGTCGTATTTGCAAACAAGGCTGTGTATTAGTTAAAGGCTATTTGTAAGCACTAGTTTATATGTGAGCACATGGCGTGAGCACCCTATTAATGTGTTCATAATCACAAAAGTGTGTTTATTAGTGTTCTGTGGAATTATGGGCTGTGAAATGATGTCATCTGTACATTTTTCCAATTAGATGTCCAGAGAGACAGAGATAAGAAAAATATTAGCAGATTGCAACAGTTACATATACAGTAACACATAATATATTTTTACACAAATGTTTATTGGTGGATTTTAACATTATAGTAATATAAATAGGTGTAGAACACTTGTAATATAAAAGATAAGAACTTTTTTTAGACTTTTAAAGAGACAGCAACGCAACTACCACGTTCAAGGCCCAGAAAGGTAGTAAGCGAGAGGAAGTGAGAGGAAGTTTTCTTTCTTTGCACACAAAAAGTATTCTCGTAGCTTCAAAAAATTATGGTTAAACAACTGATGTCACATGGACTATTTCATCATTGTCTATACTACCTTTTTGAGTCTTGAATGTGGTGGTTTCGTTGCTGTCTATGCCGGGTCAGAAAGCTCAAAAATACCTTCATTTGTATTCTGAAAATGAGCGAAGGTCTGGGTTTGGAACAACATGAGGGTGGGTAATTAATGACAGAGTTTTCATTTTTGGGTGAACTTTCCTTGTAAGGACACTTCTTTTTTATAAGGATACACACACATAGAAGACACGGCCACATCTGTCCAGCTGTCTAGTCTCATCAAAAAGGACATTCATGACAGTAGTAACATCCATACAGCCCTGTAATCACAGAACATGAGGAAATCATCAAGAAACCATACAGGCTGTAATTATGATGTCAGTTTTAAGCATCTACAGATTATCAAGTGACATGTTAATAGTGGGCTTTCATTCTAATGGTCAGGTTGTGTTGTAAATCACCTGTGTCTTCTCTCAGTAAGTGGACTTCAGTATTCTTAGCAGTGCATGATGGACGAAGTGTGTGATGACATTAAAAGAAAAGCGACTACACACTCCACTGCATACGTGAATAGTTAACTTTGATCACTTCCAGACGTCCAGTAAAACCTGTATTTTCTTTTTCTTTCTTTCTCTCAGGTCGTGCATATTCAAAAACTCTCCAGCAGGCTTCGATTTCTGTGTTGAGCAAGCGTCAGTGTGAGCAGCGCTATTTTGACCAGTTTACCAACCGCATGCTGTGCGCCGGCTCTTCAAATGAAGACCACCGTGTGGACAGTTGCCGTGGAGATAGCGGCGGTCCGTTGGTGTGCGAGAAGCCAAGTGGAAGTTGGGTTGTATATGGGGTCACATCATGGGGTCACGCATGTCGGATGCAAGACGCACCTGGCGTCTACACTAAAGTCTCTGTCTTCGTGCCCTGGATTAAGAAGGTCATTGGCAAGTAGGACCCAGAAAAATCAACCAATAACACATTCTGACTATGCAGAGAGAAAAATGAAGCACGCTTTTAGAGTAAAGCACAAAGTATACTTCACTTCAGCGTACAGTGTGTGTGACGCAAATTTTGTGAACAGGGCCAGGGCCATTGTTTCACAGTACAAAACGAAACTAAAGAGATGGAACAACAACATATAGTGGAGACTGCAATAACAACAGAGCGCTTGTGAGAGAGAGGGTATGAGATAGCACAGCTTTGGTTTAAAAAAGTTTAAAGAGCAGGTCATGTTTTTTGGAAAATGTCCAAATATTGTGTTGGATTTTCCTACAACAGATTTAAATGCATCTAGGGTCGGAAAACATTGTTATTTTCTCAGAATATACATTTATACATAGTCATTTGTCAATGATTTTGATTTTCGAATCAGTTTTGAGCGTAATGTGTGTAAACCCCTCCCTTCCATAAGCCTACTCTGCTCTGATTGGTCAGCTGGCCAAGTCTGTTGTGATTGGCACAAAGAGGAGTATTTGAGCAAGTTAGCAAACGCTACCATCTGTGTTGCCAAGTCTGTGGATTGAAGCTGCACTATTAACATCATATGTAGCCCCTGGAATGCGAATTTACCAGGGGAACCCCGACAAAAAGTGTGGAGTAGCAATTGGGTGGGTTTTGTTGTGTAAACCTGGCAACCCTGATGCACCTTTACATAAAACAATAATATAGTGGTCCAATCCGTTCTTAAAATAATGACATAAAAACATGCAAATTATGGCCATAGCTAAAGTTTAGCTACTAAACTGTGAACACATAACAAAACAATAATGGTGGATATGTTAGCCAAGTGCTAGCATGACTAACTGATGAAACAACACAGTTTGTAAACCAAAACCAATGTCTAAGTTACATTCTTTACTATTAAACGCAGTAATTAGAACAATGACAGTCTACAATCTACACATTCTTAGGAAATGGTGGGTTCACAGCAAATTATCAAAACTATTTCAGTTAGGCAGTAATATCCTGGTTTACCTGGAAACCTAAAGCTGCACTAGGTATACATCACATATTAGCACACACACAAAAAAAAAAGATATTTTGAGCACTCACTTAACGTATCAGTCGTACTTACAGGTTGTGGCTCAGAGATGCTTGTTAGTCAAAAAAGATGACACCCTTGTCATCCAAGATGTGCATGTCTTTCTTTCTTCAGTTGTGAGTACAGTATCTGTAAATTTTTGTTCTGAAAGTGAACTACTCCTTTAAAGGCTCGTTCACATCAAGAATGATAACGATAACTATAACTATAAAGATAACGTTCTAAAAATCGTTTTAAATGTAAGAGAATAGCAGTGTTCACCCCACAACTATAACGATAACGATACAGGGCAACGAAATCGTTGGGATCACTTTCAGAATGATTTTTTTTTTACAGCTGATGAACGATAAAACACTGACAGCTAATCAGACTTCATTCAAATTTAAAGGGCTTGCACTTTTAAAATAGAAGACAACATTGTAGAGGAGCAAACAGACATTGCACAGCAAACAGAGTAACATAAAACGTACTCGGTTACTAACGTAACCTCTGTTCTCTCTAGAGAGGGAACGAGTACTGCGTAAGTATCTTACGCTGGGGAAAATCCTTTTCTGCGAGATATTGAAGCCAAAAATTATCCTTAATTTTGAAATAATGTAAAGCGCGTTGCAGCAGCATACAGACATAGGCGAAACAGCTTGCGCGCCTATTGGCTGCTCTGCGGCAACTGCAGCAGCCTATTAGAGCGAGGCCTGACGCGACGCCAGATCCAATGGGGGCATTTCGTGCCCTTTGCGTCGCTTCGCGCCCTTTTCGTAGCTTCCCGCCTAAAAGGGCGTGGTCCAGACCTATAAAGACCGCTCGTAGGCAGCTATTATCTGGTTTTTCATCATCGAAGCAACCAGAGCGTGCGCATGCACGGCAAGATACGCAGTACTCGTTCCCTCTCTAGAGAGAACAGAGGTTACGTTAGTAACCGAGTACGTTCTCTTACGAGAGGTCTCTCGTACTGCGTAAGTATCTTACACTAGGGGATCCAGTGTAAAACGCCGTGCATGCTGAGATCTGACACCAAAGACCCAAGGGCGAAGCCCGGGGTTCATACAGTTCATAATCACCTATAGAACTCACAGGGAGTCCGGGGAAGAGGGAGGGGCAACGCCGCACTCTTCCACATAGTGCAGCGTCACTCAGACGCTAAGTAAACGTACATACAGGGCGGGGTTACGGCCTGAGCTGACGTAAGAATAAGGGTCTTCACACAGTTTGCCCAGACACATCTTGTGCTATTACTTTCACTGTCGACCCTAGAGCTGTGCTCAGTAGATGCAGCATTCCGAGCTGATAACATCAGGTCAGACACCACTGAACATCTAGACTGACAGCAATCTGGCCTGTAAGGCGGGAACCTCCAGGTTGTAAAACCTTATAAATGTAGACGGAGAGGCCCAGCCCGCCGCCGTACAAATATCTTGCAAGGCAATCCCACTCGACCAAGCCCACGATGAGGCCACGCCCCTCGTGGAATGTGCTCTGACACCTAGCGGGCACTGCATGCCCTTGGAAGCATATGCCAACACAATAGCATCAACTATCCATCTGGATAAGTTCTGTTTCGACGCGGCCAGTCCCTTGGGACGCCCGTAAAACGAAACAAAAAGCTGCTCTGTCTGTCTAAAAGCAGACGAGCGAGACACGTAAGCTCGTAATGCCCTGACTGGGCATAGGAGGTTTGTGTCCGCTTCCTCATCATTGACCGGTAGGGCTGACAGCGCGATGACCTGTGCCCTAAACGGTGTGTTGAGTGATTTTGGAACGTAACCATGTTTGGGTTTGAGTATGACTTTAGAGTCATTAGGTCCAAATTCCATGCACGTCGCGCTCACAGAGAGTGCGTGCAAATCCCCTATGCGCTTCACTGAAGCGAGAGCCAGCAGAAACACAGTCTTAAGAGACAGGTATTTCAAATCAATCGTCTGCAGAGGCTCGAATGGTCCACCTTTCATGGCCTCTAGTACCACAGAAAGGTCCCATACGGGGACTGAGGGAGGTCTGGGGGGATTTAGTCTTCTAGCTCCCCTCAGGAAGCGAATAACTAAATCGTTCCTTCCTATTGACTGACCTAGCGTTGTGCTCGAAAACGCTGTTATGGCCGCCACATAGACTTTGAGCGTGGACGGGGTTCTGCCCTTGTCCAGCAGCTCTTGTAGAAAGGAAAGCACCTCCATCACACCACAGTTAGTGGGTGACGAGCCGCGGGCTGCGCACCAGCCGGAAAACACTGACCATTTTGAGGAATAGAGCCGTCTCGTAGAAGGGGCTCTAGCCTGCGTGATCGTGTTTAATACTCCTTTAGGGAGTTCATCATATATTCGCTGGTGGCCCAGACATGAAGGGACCACAGCTCTGGGTGAGGATGCCAAATCGAGCCGCTGGCCTGAGAGAGAAGGTCTCTCCTCACTGGTATCGGCCACGGGGCAGTGCTCGTCAGCTGCATCAGCGCTGGGAACCAGGGCTGGTTTTCCCAAAACGGCGCTATCAGCAGTATTGAACATCCTTTTTCCCTGACCCTCTCTATCACCTGAGGTAGGAGAGAGACGGGGGGAAAAGCATAGAGATGACGGCTGGGCCATTCGTGGGCCAGCGCGTCTCTGCTTTTTGAGTAAAATTCCAGACAGTGAGCGTTGTTCGGAGACGCAAACAGGTCTACTTCCGCTCTGCCGAATTTTTTCCACAGTAGTTGTACTGTCTGTGGGTGTAGAGACCATTCGCCTGCTGGAACATTGTTCCTGGACAGTCTGTCTGGCCCTATGTTTAGAAGCCCCGGCACATGCGCTGCTTTCAGCGAGCGCAGGTTGCGCTGAGCCCATACCAGGAGGCGTTCTGCAAGTCTGTATAGGTTTTTGGACCTGAGACCGCCCTGGCGATTTATATAGGAAACCACTGACATGTTGTCCGAGCGGACTAGTACATGGTTTCCTTTTATTTGGGGACAGAAGCGCATCAGCGCGTTCTGTACTGCCAGCATTTCGAGGCAGTTGATATGCAGGAGCTTTTCCCGTTCTGACCACTGGCCAAAAGACGGTCTGCCCTCGAGCAGAGCCCCCCATCCCGAGGTGGACGCGTCCGTAGACACCACTTTTATTCTCGAGGAAGTCCCCAGGCTTACACCTGACTGGTACCAGTCGACTGCTTTCCACGGTTTCAGGGCTGTGACACATTTCTGATTGACCGTGAGACGAAGCCGACCGGACGCCCACGCTTGACGCGGGACGCGCGCTTTCAGCCAGAACTGCAGTGGGCGCATACATAGCAGACCCAGCTGCAGAACTGATGATGCTGAGGCCATGAGACCCAGCATTTTCTGAAATTTTTTGAGCGGGACGGACGCGCCGCAGCGGAACGAGCCCGCTGTGTGCTGAATGTCCGCTGCGCGCTGTGATGACAGCCGCGCTATCATTGACAGCGAGTCCAATTCTGTGCCCAGGAAGGAAGTTTTCTGACTGGGGGACAGGGAGCTCTTCGCCCAATTGACTCTGAGACCCAAATTCTCGAGGTGATCGAGTAACATGGTCGTATGCTGTACAAGCACTGAGCGAGACTGCGCTAGAATCAGCCAATCGTCCAAATAGTTCAGTATGCGCACACCTTTCAGTCTGAGAGGAACGAGCGCTGCGTCCATGCACTTCGTAAATGTACGGGGTGCCTGGGACAAACCGAACGGCAGGACTGTGTACTGATATGCCTGGCCCTCGAAGGCGAATCTCAAAAATCGCCTGTGACGTGACGCTATCTGTATTTGAAAATATGCGTCTTTCAGATCCACTGACACGAACCAGTCTCCTTGGCGAACTTGCGCGAGGATTTTTCTGGTCGTGAGCATCCTGAACCGACGCTTCACCAGCGCTTTGTTCAGTCGCCTTAGATCTAATATGGGTCTGAGACCACCGTCTTTTTTCGGTACCAGGAAATATCTGCTGTACAGCCCTCCTTCGCTTTGAGCTTGAGAAAGGGGCTCTATGACCCCTTTGCTCAATAGTTTTGCCACTTCGGCTCGAAGCAGGTGTGCTGTTTCTGTCTGCATTGTGGTCTCGACGCGCGCTGTATAGCGGCGCGGGCGTCGGTGAAACTGTAGCGAATAGCCTCCTTTTATAATGTCCAGCACCCATTTCGAAACCCCTGGAAGCTTTTCCCATGCGTTTGCATGAATAGCTAGAGGTTGAATACGAAGCGTGCTCCGTTCTTTCAGTAACGGAGTGGTTTCGGTGTGCTGTGGCACCAGAGACGTGCTCGTGACATTCGGGGTGTGGGGCACACTGATAGCGGGAACTATTATGTCTGTGTGTGGATGTGGTTGTGTGGCAACAGGCACATTTAACACACTGCAAACACCGTTCACCTGCATGCACGTTAGTTTCGTTTTTACAGAAACCTTTTGACGTGCATAATGTGATGTCTGTGGGCACTGTGAAGTGGGCACGTTTACCACATGTGAAGCGCAATCGATCTGAGTCGATTTTATGTGCGCGGGGCCTGTGTGACAGGTTTAGAGGATGGATAACCGAGCCGAGCCCGACAGTACCCGACGGAACCCGACGGGCCGGGCCGGGTTCGGACAGATATTTAGAAAGGATGCTCGGGTTCGGGTCGGGCTCGATTACATCAGCGCGATAGTGCGCCTGTGTTATAACAGCGCTTTTTGCCCCGTGTGCACTGATGCGCTCATCTGTTGACATTTCCGAACGCCTTCCTACAGTTGCTTAATAAAAGCGGGCTTTCCACACAAAAAACTGCACGTGTCATTAGTATGAGAAAAAAAAAAGATTTTAACTGTGTCGGGCTGGGATCGGGCTCGGACATAAATATCTTAATGCCTGTCGGGTTCGGGTCGGGCTCGGTTACTGCTCTGTCGGACGCGGGCCGGGCTCGGACAGAAAAATGCGGCCCGATCCGCACTCTAGACAGGTTGTGCTTGTGTGTAGAAATGGGCACTGGGAAGTGGGCATTCTGACTACACGTGAAACACCATCGGCCGTGGCCGGTTGTGAAGCGCAATCGATCCGAGTCGATTTTATGTACGCGTGACCTGTGTGACAGGGTGTGCTTGTGTGTAGAGATGGGCACTGGGAAGTGGGCATTCTGACTACACGTGAAACACCATCGGCCGTGGCCGGGACACCAGAAAATACACTCTTTTTTGGATTTATCTGGGTAGCCGTGAGAACGGCTTTTGAGTACAGGCAAACGGGCGACAGAGCCGGTTTGTTGGCTGCAAAATACACTGGAACAGTCACATTTCTTGGAACTGGACGAGCGAATACCTTTGGTGGGAGTCCGGCGACAGCGGGACTCGTGCACCGTCTTTTTCCTAGCTTTGCTAGGACAGCTTTGGAGGCTCAGGTTTCAATTCAATTCTGGGCCTCTGGCTGCGTCCGACGGGACGGCGGCCTGAAGAGCGGGAACGCGGTCTCGCGCCCTGCATTCGGTGACGCTGCGAAGCTGCTGCGGTGGGCTGAGGCTGAGTTTGTGAGTTCTGCGCGGGCGGTCTTCCACGGCCGGCAACAGAACTAGAACGCTTCGGCAGGAAGTGCCTCATCGCCTGAGACGCTTTCTGTACCTCTGCGAATCTCTCCGTGAAATCCTTGACAGAGGATCCGAACAAGCCAGCAGGTGAGAGTGGGGCGTCAAGGAACGCGGTGCGTTCGGACTCGGCCATTTCTGAAAGCGTCAGCCACAGATGTCTCTCGGTTGTCGTAAGTGCGGCCATGTTACGTCCCATGGCTTGTGCTGCGGACTTTGTAGCGCGGAGAGCGAGGTCCGTGGCGCTTCTTAAGTCCGGCACACAGATCGCTTCAGAGCCTTCCTCATCCAGCCTTCGGAGGAGGTCAGCCTGGAAGATCTGCAGCGTGGCCATAGTGTGCAGCGCTGACGCGGCCTGCCCAGCGGCGGTGTACGCGCGGCGGAGCAGGCTAGACGTTTGGCGGCAGGCTTTTGAGGGCAGCGCCGACTTAGCACGCCGTCCAGCGGAGGGCGGGCACAAGTGGGCTGCAATCGCCTCTTCGACCGGCGGCATCGATAGGTATCCTCTCTTCTCGGCGCCGTCTACAGCAGAGAACGCAAGAGAAGAAGAAGGGCGCACTCTCGTCGAGTGGGGGGCGCTCCAGGACTTAGCCAGTTCTTCATGTAGCTCAGGAAGAAAAGGCGCCGGTTTCGATGCGCTTGAAGCGCGCTCCCCTTTTGGCAGAAAGCAGCCGTCCAGCCGGTTGCGAGCGGGCTGCTCTGGTGAGGACCACTCGAGGCCAAGGCTCGCCGTGGCCTGTGTGAGGAATCTCATCAATTCTGCCTCAATTGATGCTCTCGTACCTGACGGGGCGTGTGCGGGGGGAGCGAGGTCCGCAGAGCTCTCCCAATCCTCACTGCACGACGCCAGGATAGAGCAGGAATCCTCCTCCTCCTCCTCCATGACAGTCCCTTCGTCAGCAGCGTCGACGCAAGCGGAGGCAGCCGCCCTCAGCGAGCGCGATCACCGCGTGCTCCTCACCCAGGCAGGAAATGCAGATATCGTGGCGGTCCCCGACGCTTTTGCTCTTTTATGACCGATTTATTGAAAGGATATAATCGCCGGAAAGCGCAGCAGGAAGGCACGGAAGGCGGCGTGGCCAGCAGCTTCAGTGGCTCGTCCCGCTGAGATGCTTGCAGTCAAATGGCCGCTCATTATGACCGCGAAGCCCCTCCTTCTTAATAAAATAGCCAGTTGTTGATTAGTAAAGTTAGCGCGGCACTGCAGCTGCAGAAGTCCCGGTTGCTATCGAAACAGTCAGCGTTCTGAGATGTGCGCTTTTTTAACGATATTGCAGCACAAGGAACAATATTTATGAGGCAGCTCTTGTCAGATTTCATTGGTGATTTCAAATATGAAATTCAATCCTTAGCTTGGTGAACATTTTTGGAGAATTTGATGTTTCCCCATTCAAAGAGATAGAAGCTGCACTTGCATGCCGGTGAGGCGTTTCAAAGATGGCCGCCGAGTGACATGACTTGCCTTAAAGGGACTTTGGTTTAGATCAGGGCTGCTCAACCCTGCTCCTGGAGATCTACCTACCTGCAGATTTCTGTTCTAGCCCTGCTCCAACACAGCTGTCTGTAATTGTCAAGTGCTACTAAAGAGATTAATTAGCTGGTTCAGGTGTGTTTCTTCAGGGTTGGAGCTGAACTTTGCAGGATAGTAGATCTCCAGGAACAGGGTTGGGCACCCCTGGTTTAGATGCTCTCACAACGTGCGTGCCGAGGACATCTACTGGTTGAAGTCGTGTAAATGCAACAAAAACACAGTTATCGTTGTATTTATAGTTATCGTTATTGCTCTTGGTGTGAAGGGCCTTAAGACTTGTTTATCATTTAAAATTAATTGGAATGTATGCTTAAAACAATACAAAACAAGTTGTCAGTTGTTGTTTTTTTTTGCTTCAGTAACTTGTTTTAACAATGTTTATATATTTTTACTGGGAAAAAAAGTAGGCCCATCATAATAGCGATGTGTCGATTGGTCTTAAATTGGCATTATTTCAAGTCCTAATTCTTTTTTTTTATAATGAGCACGTCTAGGTTGAATAGACCACAATGTTGAGTGTGGAATTAATGTGTTTTTTTTTTTTTTTTTGGTGAATGCGATAATGAAAGCGTATCTATGTGACTGTATATACCATTAAGAGACAGAAACTGTTTGAGCCTGTAAAGTGGGACGAGTAAAGTCCCAATTTGATACATATTGGATTAAAGAACGTTCCAATGGCTTGAGATCACATCAAGCTTCAATGCTGAAATGAGAAGATTCTGGATTTCCTGCCAAGAAACGTATGGTGATTCTTAACTCCTGGGATATGGTTACAATGCCATTGCTAAGTAACCGACCACATCACTGCATCGACACATTAAATGACATCATATTCCTCCACAGGAAGCATGACATCATGTATTACAGTTCAGATGTTCGTGATGATAACTGGACTGAGGCTCACCATATCTCAATACTGGGACAAAAAAGCAAATCATACATTTGCTTAATATTTCTGCAGTGCCACAATCACTTCCAGAAGCCAGTTGGATATGGGAATTTATGTGCAATGCAAAGCTGTTTGTACCTCTTTGTTTTAGTGTGGAGATATTTCATGTTAGCTTAAATAATGTGTTTTTGTGATTTATGTCTAGGTTACACCTCAATGAGCATGATTTATGCGTGTTGTCTTTATACAGACTACACCCCTTTTTTAACACAATTCATTACTGGTCTGTGTACAGTATATAAAAAAGCTGACCAACCACAAACTCAATTATTTTGCACAAACTAAGGCGTTGCAGTTTAGACTTGTAAATTCATGTTTTTCTAATGTACCATTCATTGTAATCTTCTGTACTATGAAAACTGTAAAAAGTGTTGATTTGTTCACACAGGGTCAATAATTCTGTTTAATTGTGATTAGTATCGCTGTAATGTATGTTTAAATATTTCTGAACATGGTGTGGCGCTTTTATTATTGCCTAAAAAGTGTACTTCAAGTGATGCGCTATTCACGAGGGCTGCAAATAATATTTAGAGGAACTTCAAATCAAAGAGCTACACCGTTGTCTTACAACCTCAGTTTGGAGCATTTAACATTTGATAAATGGTCAAATATTGGTCATTAGAAAACTTGTTGGAATAAAGTAGTACTGTCTGCTTAAATCGAAAGATTTTATTGGAGAAAACGTGAGAGGAAATACTAAAACCAGTTTGAGAACAAGTGAGATTGGACCAAAAAACAGTCATAAGGGTCATTTATTTTTTATTGTTATACAACATTTGATAAATAAGCGTTTTACTGATTCGTTGGGATAGGACAATATTTGGCCAAGATACAACTATTTGAAAATCTGGATCTGACGGTGCGAAAAAAAAAATCTAAATACTGAGAAAATCGCCTTAAGTTTAAGTTCGTAGCAATGCATATTATTAACCAAAAATAAGTTTTCATATATTTACGGTAGGAAATTTACAAAATATCTTCATCGAACATGATTTTTACTGAATATTCTAATGATTTTTTTAAAGAAAAATCGATCATTTTGACCCACACAATGTATTTTTGGCTATTGCTAGAAATATACCCGTGCTACTTATGACTGGTTTTGTGGTGTGTTTGTGTGAAGGCACGTCTATATTTTCTATTTGAGGATGTTTCTGACAAAATTGTTAGTCCACCTAGCTGTTTTGTTCACACAGTGGACTAACTGTGTACAGACCTGACAGTGCAATGTTAGCGTAGCCTTTTCAGAAAGCCTTTTGTTTACATACAATGTACCACAGGTCCATTGTGTGTATATGTGTGTTGACACTGCATTTCAAATACACGCCTCCTTTGAGCTCATCTCTATGGAGACAAGTTTACTGTGTCATGGGAAAGAGCTAAATTCATTTTTAGAAATGCATGTAGATTATTTGTTAGTATTCATCCACTACTTCCGCAGTAAACATTGTGATTCACTTGAAGTAAATCTGAATGAAAATGCATTAGTTTTGCCAGAAGCACAAATACAGTGAGTACATGTAAAATTGGGGACATGTGAATAAGTCTGCAGTTACATAGGCAGGAAGGGAGAGATGTTTCACACAGATTGTTGATCTAGTGACATTGTTCTCATGCGTGGAAGATCAATCCTGACAGCTCACTGAGGGAGAGATGTGTTACAGTGATTGAGATTGAGTGTTGTAGCGCCACCTGGAGGATACCTATGAATAAAATAACTGTCCTAATTGCGAAATTGTGGAACTATCTAAATGTAAGCATTTTCGCAATTATTTTTTTCATTATGATTATAGGGTTATTTACTATGACAGAAAGCAGTTATCATTTAATTTAGTTACTTTATGATGTCTCTAAAGGTATCACAAAAACAGAAATGTATAATATAAACTGGGCCATTCTACAGAATTGGTGCGAACTGCTGTTCCACAACAAAAACACATACTTGAAAAGCATTTAAGAATTCAAATCTTAGATGTTTACTCACGTTTTAAAAATACTAGTAAGCAATATACATCAAATGATCATTTATTGAGTTACTTTCAATTATGTCGAACCCTAAACCGTAAATTTCAATTTATGAAAATGATATTGAAATAATTTTTGCATTTTATTCCATTGTTCTTTTTGAAAATATTCTTTTGATTTTTGGAAAAAAAATGAAACTGTATATAAAGAAAATGTATATATGCAGTGATGTGGTCGGTTACACATTTTCATGTGTTTTAGACCATTGGCAGAGACTGATTTTAACTACGCCCCTACATTTATGATCGGGAAATATTCATGTGTTCCTCGCTCTCATAGCTACTTGTTGAGTAGACAGGCCCTATCATTTTGACGCAAATGAGTTGAAAAGTCTGAAAATCTGTGTGTAAGTTTAAGGAATGGCACTTCCAAACGCCTTTTTTCTGCAATTAAGCACACTTTATTGAGTTATTCCATAACATTTAGTTTGTATATGTGTACAAGTTTTCAGAATTGTGCTAGGCTAACTATGTGCTGATTAGCGTCTTTGAGCTGGGCCCAAAAGTATCTAAAATTGTCACTACTGAAACAGTCACAACCAAAAGTCATCATTGTTTCAGTATTTACAAAAGGGAAGACATAATCGTTTATTTGAGCGAAATAAACAACATTTTAGTACAGTTTTAGTATGGTTTAGTAGTGTTTTGGTATTAGTGTTAAAATTCTGTAATGTGAGGTGTTCGCTACCAAAACATTGTCACTACCCAAAATGTGCAGTCACGACCGACACTGAATTATACTGAATTATCAACTAAAATGTTATAGTGTTTGGATCAGTGTATATTCAAACTAATGAATCTTTAAGTTTGAAATCAGTATGATCAACTTTTTGCCTTTTACAAAGAAGGATTGAATTCGAAATACAACAAATCTCATATATAACGCTTAAACTGTTGTTAAAATTGTAATTGTTATAGATTTACCTCAACTTTTCAATAAAATAGCAAAAATATATTTACAAGGATTATGTAAGCAAATCTTAATAGTTAAACCCTTCTTATTAAAGTACATGTTACTGTTTCGGTAGTGACAAATTTTGGGGGAGGACAAATATTCCAAAACTTGCTGAAAATACAATATGAGACGTAACTGCACTATTACTAGAAATGTGTACCTTGGAAATGATACAATTTGCATACATACAAAATTTGTGGGAAAAGGCACTTTTTAAAAAGATGTTACCAACTCTGACTTTAAACCAGTTTTGTAGAATGGCCCATATAATGAAGTAAGCTTGTTGACTACCCCCTCAGAAAAACCTTCTATGGCAGTATGGCAGTACTTTAGTGCAATAATGTTGTGTCATATGGTAATAATATGGTACGTAGCAGGGCCACAACCAGGGCATTTTCATAAGGGGACACACTTTTTATGATCTGAGAAATAGACATTCACCACAACAATGAAAACCCGTATTATAACTGAAGCTGATTAAATTCTACATTTTAACAGAACACCAAAACAAGATTCAACCCATTTTACATTTAGATTTTTTTTCAAAGGACTCACGTCTGATTTAAACCTTAAATCTTATATGATTTATCTATGAATTACGTAATCAGATTCCAAAAATCAAGTACTTGTAAATAGAGTATATTACATTACATAATGCTCATAATCAGATTACAGTTACTTTTTTATGGATTACATGATTACATATTATTAACATAAAGAGATTAAATCATTTATAATTTATTGATTCTCCCTAATTTTTTTTTCTCTTTTAAATTTTCCTTTCTAAAAAATTCACTGTGTGTCATACTATCTAACTTTGACTATGTTCACATGTAAATGTAATATAAATAATTTCACAATCTATGCTTCTGAATTTGGGGGGGGGGGGAATTTAGACCATTTAGACCATGCATAAAAAAGGGATTCCCAAACATTTTAGCTGGTCAAAACCATCTAAAATTTCTATTTTTAGTGTTCAAGTGTTTAAATAATTTTTATTTGACATTGTAGGATTTAATTTATTGTTAACTTTTTATCAACTCACAAACCCACTGCAGTTCTTACATTAAGCCCAGTTTAGGAAATCCTGGTTTAATGAAGTCCTTACTGCTTTTCTGGGCCTTGAACGTGGTAGTTGCGTTCTCTTGGACTACATCCAAAATATCGTAATTTGTGTTCTGAAGATGAACAAATGTCTTACAGGTTTGGAATAACATGAGGGGAGTAATTAATGACAGAACTTTCATATTTGGATGAACTATCCCTTTAATTTGTATGTTAGTGAAGTCTGTGACCACTAGAGGGAAGTGTTTTATTAAAAACAAGATGACTACACAGTTTAGCAGTAAGGTTTTATATAATTGATCCCGTGCACCTTAATAGAGTGCATTAATAAAATTAAGAACCTTTTACTTTGACTATATGTTTGTGTGTGTAAGTACATCATGCATAAATAGAGACAACTTTGCAAGAAGTGTTTTACGGAAACATGAATCTCTCCAGTGTTTATTGAATATATATAGTTATTTACATATTTCTCAAAGCACTTTCTTACCTTATTGAGGCAAATTGTTTTCAAAAATAAAAGTCACATTTCAAATTGATCAGCCAACCAGTTGCAGTCCAGTGGGCGGGGCTAAGGCTACCTGGCTACAGACATATGCCTAGACACACACACTCGCGCACACACACATACAAGCACACACACACAAACCAAAATCATTTCCGCTCTTCAGGCCATTGTGTCTAGAACAACAGTAACTGGGACGTGGACTGAGACATTGACATCACAATGACATCACTCCATTGACCGGTTTAAAGCTGATGCAGAAAACTTGACTGTGCTCTTTATTTCTCCATATTGACATTTTGCATCTTTCACCTTTGACTGGCGTACAGATTGATTGACTGATATATTTGCAAGGGTGAGGTTACGAACAGTGGTTGTGCAGTTCTAAATCTCTCAATGACGTATAAAATCTAAAGCCGTACCTTTATATCCAGTGTCTGATTGGGGAAAGTATATATAGGAGGAAGTCTGTGGACATTTATGTTTTTTTTTCAGTTACAGTCTTCATGCAGTCTTTGTTCAGCTGCATCTGAAGTTCAAGGGTCACAGTTACATCACCGTATCTCACTGAAAAAAAAAAACTGACCTTTTGCAACAAAAATGTAATGTTGCCATGGACACACCACACTGCTTTGTTTGGATTTCCAGAGGCACCAATGAATGGTGAGTTGAATTTCTGACCTTTGCTCTGCAAGCTTGCAGGTAGGTGGCATTGAGTACTGTTCAAGTGTCTAGTTTCCATTGAGGGGTGAATCTGGATCTTTGACCCGGAGGAGCAGTGGTTTGGTTAGGGCTACCTGACCTTCTGTAGTTCCTCTCTGAGCCAGGCCGGTAGAGGCTGACCCAGTCTGTGCAGCAGCTTAGATAATTCAATGTTCTGATCCCTGTAGAATCTGGAGAGAAACGCTCGTGACTAGAAAAGGAAAGAGTAAAAAGAACACATTTTACTGAGCAGAACAGACTTTTGTAAAGAATATAAGTGTGAAATAGGACACAACTTCATTTTCGGTACAGGTCTTTTGGTTTGGCATGCACCTGCACCGAACAAATGCAGTGGTGGTTTGATCAACTCAATTTTGGAACTTAGTTTCCCCTCTAGCAACTTTTTCAAAGGACAAAGGATATTGTTGGTTCAGCTAGATAGGGTGGACGGTATTTCAAGAAAGATGGGACCATTTATTTTGATATACTTTGATGTTGCGAGCAGAAAATAACAAAGGACACAGAGTGAACTGCCTCAGGAAAAATAAGGTTTTTGAGGAAAACATTGCAGGATTTTTCTCCATATAGTGGATTTAAATGGGAGCCAACAGGTTGAAGGTCCAAACTGCAGTTTCAATGCAGCTTCAAAGGACTCTACACGATCCCAGCCGAGGAATCTCTTATCTAGCGAAGCGATATGCCATTTTCTTAAAAAACAAAAAACAAACGTAAATACTTTTTGAACCACAAATACTCGTCTTGGACTAGCTTGACCTCACGCATTACATAATCACACACGTGTGACGTAGGTGAAAGTACCGACCCAGTGTTTACCAAGTGAATGTGCAAAGAATTAAAAAAAGGTAAAACAACGATGCCTGACAATTTTGAAGTTGTAGGAGTGTTTTTCGTCCTACCCTACATTTTTGTACCAATGTACACAGATGAAGAACTACCACGCATGACTTTTCAGCACAACTACACTCTTAAAGGAGAAGTCCGGTGTGATATTGACCTAAAGTGTAATGGATCATGATACCGAGTGTGAACTTACCTTTCATAGCTCATCTCGGCTTGTCCCCTGCACTACGAAATCTGGCACTAGTTAGCCGATGCTAACAACAGGTTGTCCTTCCTGCTCGACACTCGACTTATCGTGACTAAATTCAAGATGGCGGCGAACAGTAAATTTCCTAAAGTTACTGTCTGTATAAATCTTCTTGTAAATAAACTACCGGTGCTTTTTCAAAGTTCTCAATGTCTCGTTTTAAATGTCAGGGCCCTTGGAAGTCTACCAATGAAGTGTGGAGCTACTGTGTGCCTCGTAAATGGTGTAAAACAGTGATTTATTTACATGGCTAGTCCGATGCCCGATGCACCCTCAACGACAACCTGTTGTTAGCATCGGCTAACTAGTGCCAGATTTTGTAGTGCAGGGGACAAGTCGAGATGAGCTATGAAAGGTAAGTTCACACTTGGTATCATGATTCATTACACTTTAGGTCAATATCACACCGGACTTCTCCTTTAAAAATAAAAGTTCTTCACGATGCCATAGATGAACCTTTTTTGTCTAAATGGTTCGATAAAGAACCTCAACATCTGAAGAACCTTTCTGTTTCACAAAAGGTTCTTTGTGGCAAAAGAAGGTTTTTCAGATTATAAAAAGGTAAGAAACAGATGGTTCTTTAAAGAATCTTTGACTGAATGGTTCTTTGTGGAACCAAAAATGGTTCTTCTATGGCACTGCTTGAAGAAACTTTTAAAGCACCTTTATTTTTAAGAAAGTACTTGTAAGACATGCATCGCAGAGCTAGTGCAAGATGAGCATTTGTGGTTAAAAAGTATATATATATATATATATATATATATATATATATATATATATATATTTTTTTTTTTTAGAAAATGACCTATCGTTTCGCTAAATAAGACCCTTATTCCTCGGCTGGGATCGTGTAGAGCCCTTTAAAGCTGCATTGAAACTACAATTTAGACCTTCAACCTGTTGACTCTCATTAAAGTCCACTATATAGAGAAAAATTCTGGAATGTTTTCCTCAAAAACCTTAATTTCTTGATTGAAGGAAGACTTGAACATCTTGGATGACATAGGGGTGAGTAAATTACCAGGTCATTTTTATTCTGGAAGTGAACTAATCCTTTAAACTTTTTCCACTAAGCGCTGATGCACACATTTCAAATTCAGGCTAAAATACATTTTGAACAAATATTTTGCATCCAAAAAGGAAGCACCTCAGACCTCTGATTAGTAATCCACTGTTTGATAAAAAAGGAACAACAAAGCAATTTTACGTTTAGTTTTTTGCTGTACCGAAAACTATGATTTCACAATTGAGGTACATAATAGTATGTGACCCTGGACCACTGGTATATTTGTAGCAATAGCCAACACAAAGTATGGGTCAAAATGATTGATTTTTCTTTTATGCCAAAATCCTTAAGATATTAAGTAAAGATCATGTTCCATAAAGATATTTTGTAAATTTCCTACTGTAAATATATCAAAACTTCATTTTTGATTAGTAATATGCATTACTAAGAACTTCATTTGGGCAAATTTAAAGGTGATTTTCTCAATATTTAGATTTTTTTGCAACTTCAGAATCCAGATTTTCAAATAGCCGTATCTCAGCCAAATAAGGTACAAAGGCTCTCACTGGGGTGCTGTCTCTTCAAAAGGTACACTTTTTAACATTTTGGGTACTAATATGTACACTTGAGGTACTAATGTGTACCTTCAAGCTACCACCGTAAGAGTCATTTGTAAATTTTATGGTTCTGGCTTCCGGTGTCATCTGCATCCTATTTTTAGCTGTACAAAAACAGCTTTGCTTCTTGATATTGCAAATTGTTGTGTCTTATCATATTATTTTAATATATTATCTTAATTATTAACACACTGGTTTGTAGTCCAAACAGTATTACCGTTTACTGCACGTTGTTATACTTTTCGTTATTTCCCTATCGTGGCTAATGAATCAGAAGTCTCACTCATAGGCCTTCTTCCACGTTAAAGAATAAGGTGGATAGATCCTTTAGGCACCTTCTCAGCTTTTGTACCTTTTTTTCTGAGAGTGTAGGTTTGGAATGACACAAGGGTGAATAAATGTAAGATTTTTTTTTTCTTGGGAGAACTTTTTGTCCGAAAAAATAGAGAAATATGAAGCAACAGTGAGAGTTGTTCTATAGGTATCAGTTATTCAGTACATGAGCCACAGACATGTTAGCTGTTGCAAAATTGAACAGTCAGAGGTCAGAATGAGTTCTCTCTCACTCTTTCTCTCTCTCTGTGACCCATATTACTCAGTGATGGCAATGCAGCTGTAATCATTAAAGATTAAAGGCTCCATTTTGCTCAGAGTTTACTGTTGTTAGGTGGTACCTCGGAGTCCATGGGTGGGTATTTGCGGCCCTTGCTCTTCCCCAAACATTTAGTCCTGCCCCCTTCCAACAGCTGACACCAAAAGCCCTTCTGAGGATCAAACCTGTAAACAAGAAGAGAGCTATTTACAATCTTAAAGACTTCTTTCCAACATCTTTCGAATTTGTGTGTTCATTGTGATATACAGTGGTGGCCAAAATGATTAGAACACTAGTATTTTCACTAGCTAAAAAATGGTTTTAAATCAGTTATTTCTCATTTGCTGTAGTGTATCAGTAGGAAATATCAGTTCCATTTCCAAACGTTCATTTTGCCATTAATGAACCAGTGAGATTTTTGTTTGCACAAGGAGTCTGACAACAGCCAGTGCTCCACACAGAGATCTGTTCTCATCATTATCCAGACTGTCTGGAATACATGAAGAAACAGAACAAACTGAGACAGACTAAATCCAGGAGAACTGTGGCAACGTCTCCAAGATGCTTCAATAAACATACCTGCAAAGCTACAGTACTGTTAAAAGTTTTAGACACTTGGGGATGCTGTCAAATAAGGATGCTGTCAAAAATAGATTTTATCTATCTTTATCAATTAACTTCAATTAACTAAATTAAATCAACATTGGGTGTGACCATCCTTTATGTTTAAAGCAGCTTTTGCTCTAGGTGCACTTGCACATCATTTTTCAGGTAGCTTTGCAGGTAGGTCTCTTGAAGCATCTTGGAGACGTTGCCACAGCTTTCTGGATTTAATCTCTCTCAGTTTGTTCTGTTTTTTCATGTCATTCCAGACAGACTGGATGATGATGAGATCAGATCTCTGTGTGGAGCACTGGCTGTTGTCAGACTCCTTGTGCAAACAAAAATCTAACTGGATTATTACAATTAATGGCAAAATGAATATTTGGAAATGTAAACTGATATTTTCTATTGACACACTGCAGCAAAAGATAGAAATAACTGACTTAAAAGCATTTTTTAGCTGGTGATATAATAATTTTAGCCACCACTGTATTGATCTCTCAACGGCTTTTTGATTTTTACACTCAGTAATGGAGGAAATCTGGAAAACTCCAGAATGTTCACACACACACACACACACACACACACACACACACACACACACACACACACACACACACACACACACACACACACACACACACACACACGACCGATGTCTGCTGTAACCTTGTCTGTCTGTCATATGAGACATGGGCTGGTTTGATAAGCATTCAGAAACACATCAGCAATCTCTAACAGCTCTCAGCAAAATGTGATAGAAAATGTGTGTGTGTGTGTGTTAGTGTTCGTTCTTTGACAAAGCAGTAAGCAGCGGGTACTTTGAAACATGAACTACGACACATTTGTGACACAATGTGTTTTTTTTTACTCTCTATCTTCACTGTCTTTCTTTTCTTTTTTTGCTCTCACTCAATCCTACTTCTTTTTTCCTGCTCTACATTTTTTTCATCAGATATTCAGTCTTTCGTCTCAGTCCCAGAAAATACAGAGAGAATAAATAACATAAGAGCCTTTTTTTTTTTCTAACTCTGGGCACTTTTATATCCCCAGAGTGATTTATTTTAAAACTTAAGATTTGTTTTTCCTTTTTGCTTTATGCATGTCATATTAAAAAATGCCATGAAAACTTTTTCCTACTGTATGCTTTTTTTTCAGCAAGGTAAAAAAAAAAAAAAAAAATGTTATATGAAATGCCTTGGTTGCTTAAAATATTGTTATTTTTCTCAAGTGATTAAGTGATAATCTTATCAAAAAGTTAAGTCAGTGTACAATAATTAATATTTATAAAATTTTATCAAGAATAATATTTAATCATCCATAATTTGCTGCAATTATGCATTCAAAGCTGATTTGGGAACATTCAGAATGCTTAGTAAATGTATTATTTATTTGTAATTTATAAATCAAAGCCAGACACAATGTTTAACAAACATTTGGCTTCAGCCAAATAACATATACAGTCAAACCAAAAATTATTCAGACACCAGATAAATTTGTATATTTTTTTACTAGTGAGTACAGGACACTATAGTTCATTAATGTAAGTGAGGATAGCAAAATCAAGTAAATTGTGACATATTATACCCAAAAATTCCTCATACAGTGGACAACCAGTTAAGCTGATAAACATTTGGGACCAAAAATTATCTAGACACTTTGGCCTGACCATGTTTTGCTTAAGTATTTTAATTGCTAATGTGACCTTTTTAAACCACAGATTGAACAAAATTAGGCATTGCTTGGTAATTGGTCAACCAAGTATTGATAGTTGTGTAAATATTGTCATACTAACAGTTGTCTGAATTTTTAGTTGATTGTAATCCATACCTTTCTATCAAAGTTATCTGACATTATCAAGATTTTGTTCTGACACAGTTTAACTCTGAGTTCTTGTCATATTTTATTACCATTATACTATAGTGAATAAACTGTGATAATGTAAGAAATGTTGAAGGTGTCTAAATAAATTTTGGTTTGACTGTGGTGCAACTGCACCTCTGGCAATCTGACAGCTGAGCCCCACACTTTCCTGTCATTATCCACTGTCTCGTCTGTTAAAAGCATGAAAAGGCCAAAAAATAAATCCTGTGGATTTTTTTTTGTGCGATAGAATCAACCAGCACCAGTTGAGGACTGCAGGCCGCTGGCTAAAATAGCTTTATACTGCAAAATTGTATTTTCCTGAGTGCATTTTTTGTGTTTTGATATGCAAACAAAAATTTTAATATAACTGAATTTTGTGCATTTAGAATAAATAAATTGTAAGCTATTAAATTATCCAAAAGAGAACATTTAAAATGTCATTTCAATCACAGAATGCTATCAAACACACTACATCCTAAGAGACGGAGATAACACCTGTTGAGCATTGTTAGTGGACAAATTAAATAAAATTGTACTGATAAAACTCTATTTGTTAAAACTTAAACACTGTATAAAACTGTACCCAGGAAATGCCTATAAAAGACATGAAAGCACCAGAGAGGATGAGGTACTGATATATGGCATACGAGATGAGAGAACTCAAAAAGAAAATTGTTGAAAGACAGAGACTGAACCAAAATATGAAATGAGGAACGTGAAGCCACAAAAAGAAGTGATAGTAACTGAAACTGACAGAAAACAAGAAAAAGTAGAAACAGACATGATGAGAGAGAGAGAAGGAGAAGAGATGTGTGGAGAGATGAAGTGAGAAAGACTCAAACAGAGGGAGGTTATTAATAAAAGCCAAAGATTGATGGAGCTGTCTGCACTAGAGAACACATGCAGAGAACGTTCAAACGAGAGAGAAAGAGAGAGAAAGAGACTACATCTGACACAGGTAATACTGAGTTCAATGTTTTGGCCTCTTATATCAATGGCTGTAGAATCAAAATCTAACACAACCATGGCTTCATTTCAAAATACCATTTATTTTTTATTTTTTAAACACAAAGCATTTTAGTTCTAATTAAATTTGTTCAGGATCCACTCAAATATTTATATATTTATATATATATATTTAATTGTAGTGTGCACTATTTTTAGGGAAAAGTTTATTTTTATAATTAAAAATAATTATAATATACTTTTATATAATTTGTAATAATTACATCATTAAATTACATTTTTTTATTTTATTTTCTGTTTCGAAGTTGAGATGAGTGAATGTAATTATCACTAAATTTAATTTCTAAAATCAACATTTTGCCAGTCATAGGTGAAAAATATACCTGCAAACATTTCAAACATTTCTCACTGGGCATTTTTTAGTATTCATTTTTGGCATGTTCTGCCAAATTCATTTAACCGTCAATTTCCCATTTTTAATAAAAACGCTAACACTTTACAGTAAGGTTCCATTAGTTAATAGGTGAAAAATGTACCTGCAAACATTTCTCACTGGACATTTTTTTATTATTAATTTTTGGTATATTCTGTCAAATTCATTTAACCACAAATTCCACTAACAATTTACAGCAGCGGTTCTCAATTCCAGTCCTCGCGCCCCACCGCTCTGCATATTTATTGTGTGTTACGTATCGCTTCAGACGTTTGTTCTATTCCAACATTACTGCCCTTCGAAGTGGACATCACAGGATATTCCGACATTATTCATTAGTTTGAAGCGAGTGTATATGTTCCATGTGAAGGTCATTAAAGCGTTCGAGACGTAAATTTAAAATGTATTTATTTACAGATGCATTTATGTCACACTTCTCTAGTAAGTTTCATCTGTGTGTGAAGACGCTGCATGCGCTCCCCGCTCAGGGAGTAGGGAGCAATGAACACTGTGCAGGGACCATGTCAGTCGGAACACAGTTCCTGCACGGAGTTCACTTCCAACGAGCTGGTTATTTGAATCAGGTGTGTTAACTAAGAGAGACATGCAAAATGTGCAGAGCGGTGGGGCGCGAGGACTGGAATTGAGGACCGCTGCTTTACAGTAAGGTTCCATTAGTTAATGGTATTTAATTCATTAACCAGCACGAATGAACAATAAGCAATACATTTATAACACTATTTATGTATCTCTGTTAATGTTAGTTAACAAAAATACAGTCGTTCATTAATTCACAGTGCATTAAAGTTTACTTCCAGAGCAAAAATTTACAGATAATGTACTCACCCCCTTGTCATCCAAGATGTCATGTCTTTCTTTGTTCAGTCAAGAAGAAATTATGTTTTTTGAGGAAAACATTTCAGAATTTTTCTCCATATAGTGGACTTCTATGATGCCCCGAGTTTGAACTTTCAAAATGCAGTTTAAATACGGTTTCAAGTGATCCCAAATGCGGTTGTAGATGATTCTAGGCGAGGAAATATCTTGTCTTGCTCTGCCTGAAGTCTGTTTTTTTTCCAGTTCAAGACAGTTCAAGACAAGGATATGTTGAAAAACTCCCATCTAATTTTCGCCCTCAACTTCAAAATCACCCTACATCGCTGTTTTACCTTTTTTGTAAAGAGTGTTTGATCTTCGGTAGTGCTGAAATGATTTTTGAAGTTGAGGGAGGAAATAAGATGGGAGTTCCCCTTCAGTCGAATCACTTCGACGTTACATGGGAATTCGCTTAGAATCCAATCATCTCTGAGCCTTATACAAAAGGCCAATGAAAATTGGCGAGTGGCATTTGCATGACGCGCCACGCCCCGTACATACGGGTATAAATAGCGACGTAATGCGCCAGTCAGACAGCTTCTTCGCTTCAGATCCGTCTGATGTTGAGCCTGCTATTTCTCTCTCTACGAGACTTCTACTACAAAGAGTTCTTCAAAAGAGTTCCTGCTCTCTCTCCTGACGTGCTGCCAAGACTAAAAGAGCTTTCTGTTTGGCGGCCGTCAGCGATCTCCTGCGGGCTGCCGTTTTCACGGCCATTACAGCCGCACTGCATTCCAGCGAGAAAGTCCCGTTGAGTGCACAGCCGCCCCGCGGCTTTTTCCCTGGGCAGACCGGGAGCTAAAAGAGCAATTTCTCGCGGCCGCAAGACGTTCTTTTCAGAATGGCTTTTCGGCCGTGCGCTTCAGGATGCGGTAGTTTCCTCCCTCCTGCGGACGGACATGATCACTGCCTCACGTGTTTGGGGAGTGAGCACGCTGAGGCAGCGTTCATGGATGGTGAATGCATTCATTGCGAATGCATGACCATGAGCACGCTGAAGTCCCGCCGCTCGTTCGCGAGGCGGCTCCCCCCGCCTTCCTCTCGCGGTCTGTCGTTAAGCCGTCAATGCTTTTCGGCCACCGCGGCGAGACGCGGGGGGGACTTAACTGTCACCGTGCAGAACGCACCGCCGGCCCAGAAAGCCCTGCGGTCTTCTGTCACACAGCGTGGTCCCGTCGAGTTCCCGGAGCAGTACGCTTCCCCGCCCAGCGGGCTGAGCGTCTCCTTCGGTGCTCCTGCGGAGGATGAGATGTCGACCGCAGCATCAGAGGGAGAGTCGGTTGGCGAGGCGGACGCTTCGGCGGCGCGGCCCCCTCCAGAGGTGGCCGCTCCGTCTGAGGTGGACGTCGAGCTATCGGCTATGCTCCTCCGGGCCGCCAGGGGGATCGGTTTGGAGGTGCCCCAGGCGCCCCCGGCCGATCCTTCTAGGCTGGATGATTGGTTCCTGGGGAGGGCCCCCGCGGCTCCACCTCGCCCCCCCTCGGTCCCATTCTTCCCGGAGTTGCACGAGGAGCTGACCAGATCTTGGCGGGCCCCCTTCTCATCACGGCCCCGCCCCAGCTCCTCTCCCCTCGCCACCCTCGATGGCGGGGCGGCCAGGGGGTATGCAGCGATTCCCCGGGTCGAGCGCGCTGTGGCGGTGCACTTGTGCCCACGCGGCGCCGCCACCTGGAGGGATCGTCCGCATCTCCCGTCCAGGGCGTGCGAGCGCTCGTCCGCTCTTGCGGGCCGCGTTTACCACGCCGCTGGACAGGCCGCCACCGCCCTGCATGCTATGGCGATCCTTCAAGTGTATCAGGCCCAGGCCCTGAAACAGCTGCACGAGGGTGGTCCCGACCAGGGGGTTATGGAAGAACTCCGCGCCGCCACCGACTTCGCCCTACGGGCGACGAAGGTCACGGCGCGTTCCCTTGGTCAGGTGATGTCCACAGCCGTGGTCCAGGAGCGACACCTATGGCTCACTCTGGCCCAGATGGCAGACGTCGACAAGGCTCGCTTTCTTGACGCTCCTATCTCCCAGAGTGGCCTATTCGGCGACACTGTCGAGGACTTTGCCCAGCAGTTCTTGGCAGTCCAGAAGCAGAGGGAGGCCATTCAACACATCTTGCCCCGCCGCGAGTCTAGACCCATCCCGCCGCCGGTGGCTCAGCCTCCCCCCGCTCGTCGCCGAGGGCGCCCCCCCGCGGCCCCCACCAAACCTGCTCCGTCGCCTGCTGAACCCAAGAAGGAGACGGCCCGACGTCGAGCCGGCCGCGGGGGTGCGGCGCCGCCCGCCTCTCAGGGACCTGCAAAGAACACCCGCAAAAGAGCCGCGAAACGTCCCTGACGCGGGCAACCCGGAGGTGGAGAAGTTTGTTCTTCAGGGGACGAGAACATCTACGTCCCCGCTCCCGCTGGAGGGCCGGGGGTTGTTGTGCACTTTAACGCTGCCGCCGGCCCACGGGTCGGCGGTACCCACAACTTCAATAAAAGAGCAATTTCCTTCACCTCCGGGGCCTCGGCCCCGTGTTCCCGTTCCGGGCGGCACCAGGATGCCCTCTCGGAGCCGGACTCGGAGCTGTCTTTCGCCAGCGCGGGAACCTGGGAAGAAGGTAGGCCCTGCTCAGAGCAGCTTGTCTCCCCTTCCTGTTCCCCCCCTAGGCTGCCCCACCACGGTCACGTCGGTCAACGTTCCCTTGACACCCCTGTCGAGGCGCTTGGGGGCCTGGCTTCAGCTCCCCAGCCCCTCGCGGTGGTTGATACGGACGGTACGTCTCGGCTATGCGATTCAGTTCGCCAAAGCTCCGCCCAGGTACAGAGGTGTCCTTCACACTCGTGTCCACTCAGACACCCACGCCGCTGTCCTGCGTGCAGAGGTCGCAGTCCTACTGGCGAAGGATGCGATCGAGCTTGTCCCTCCAGCCGAGATGAGGTCAGGGTTTTACAGTCCCTACTTCATCGTGCCCAAAAAGAGTGGTGGGTTAAGACCCATCCTGGATCTCAGAGTCCTGAATCGGTCCCTTCTCAGGCTGCCGTTCAAGATGCTCACGACGAAGCGCATGCTCACATGCATTCGTCCCCAGGATTGGTTTGCAGCCATCGACCTGAAGGACGCGTACTTCCATGTCTCGATTCTTCCTCGCCACAGGCCCTTTCTTCGGTTTGCGTTCGAGGGTCGAGCATACCAGTACAAAGTTCTCCCATTCGGCCTGTCCCTCTCTCCTCGCGTTTTCACCAAGGTTGCGGAAGCGGCCCTGGCCCCTCTTTGGCTGTCAGGTTTCCGCATCCTCAACTATCTCGACGACTGGCTTCTGATAGCCCACTCTCGAGAGGTGCTATGCGACCAGAGGGACCTGGTGCTTCAGCACCTCAGCCGCCTGGGCCTTCAGGTCAACCGAGAAAAGAGCAAACTCTCCCCAGTGCAGAGGATCTCTTTTCTCGGTGTGGAGCTGGACTCGGTCTCCATGACAGCCCGTCTCACCAACGAGCGCGCTCAGTCGGTGCTGAGATGTCTAGATTTATTCAGGCACAAGACAGCGGTTCCTCTAAAAACTTTTCAGAGGCTCCTGGGGCATATGGCAGCTGCGGCCGCGGTAACGCCGCTGGGGTTGCTTCATATGAGACCGCTTCAGCACTGGCTACACGACCGAGTCCCGAGACGGGCATGGCACCGTGGCACACTCCGGATTGGCGTTTCCCCGCAGTGTCGCCGCCTGTTCAGCCCGTGGTCAGACCCTGCCTTTCTCCAGGCCGGAGTACCCCTGGGGCAGGTGTCCAGGCACATCGTGGTTTACACGGATGCCTCCACCACGGGTTGGGGTGCTGTGTGCAACGGGCAAGCAGCTTCGGGCTCCTGGACAGGACCTCGACTGCAGTGGCACATCAATTGCCTCGAGTTGCTGGCTGTGCTTCTGGCCCTTCGTCGCTTCCGACCGACGTTGCGTCAGAAGCACGTACTTGTGCGTACCGACAGCACTGCGACTGTGGCTTATATCAACCGCCAGGGCGGCCTCCGCTCTCGTCGCATGTCACAACTCGCCCGCCGTCTGCTCCTCTGGAGTCAAACGTGGCTGAAATCGCTACGTGCCATTCACATTCCGGGGGAACTCAACCGTGCAGCCGATCAGCTCTCACGGCAGTCCACCCTCCCTGGAGAATGGCGACTCCACCCCGAGTCAGTCCAGCTGATTTGGAGGCATTTCGGGGAGGCCCAGATAGATCTGTTTGCCTCCCCCGAATCCTCCCACTGCCAGCAGTTCTTCTCCCTCAACGAGGTATCCCTCGGCAGGGACGCTCTGGCCCACAGCTGGCCTCCGGGGCCCAAGTACGCCTTTCCCCCAGTGAGCCTCCTTGCACAGACCCTGTGCAAGATCAGGGAGGACGAGGAGCAGGTTCTCCTGGTCGCCCCATACTGGCCTGCCAGGACCTGGTTCCCAGAACTCAATTCCCTCGCGGCAGCCCCTCCCTGGAAAATCCCCTTGAGGAAGGACCTTCTTTCTCAGGGGATGGGCACTATCTGGCACCCACGTCCCGATCTATGGAACTTGCACGTCTGGCTCCTGGACGGGACGCTTCAGACCTCGCCGGCCTTCCACAGGCCGTGGTAGAAACCATCACTCAGTCCCGAGCCCCCTCTACAAGGCAGGCGTACGCACTGAGGTGGGGTCTATTCGTCGACTGGTGTTCCTCACGAGAACAGGACCCTCAGAGATGCACGATTGCAGTAGTGCTTTCCTTCCTGCAAGAGAAGTTGGAGCGCAGGCTGTCCCCTTCGACTCTCAAAGTGTATGTTGCCGCTATTGCCGCACATCACGATGCAGTGGATGGATCATCCCTAGGGAAGCACCCTCTGGTCGTTAGATTCCTCAGAGGCGCTAGGAGGATCAATCCTCCCAGACCGCGCCTCGTACCCTCTTGGGACCTCTCCGTCGCCCTCCAGGGCCTGCGGGGACCTCCCTTCGAGCCCCTCGCCTCAGTTGAGCTTAAGTTTCTGTCATTAAAGACAGCGCTCCTGACTGCGTTGGCCTCCATCAAGAGGGTGGGGGATCTGCAAGCTTTCTCTGTCGACGAAGCGTGCCTGGAGTTCGGGCCCGGCGATTCTCACGTCATCCTGAGACCCCGGCCCGGCTATGTGCCCAAGGTTCCCACCACGCCTTTCCGCGATCAGGTGGTGAACCTGCAAGCTCTGCCCTTGGAGGAGGCAGACCCAGCTATAGCATCGTTGTGTCCAGTCCGTGCTCTGCGCACCTACGTAGACCGCACTCGGCACTTCAGACGCACCGAGCAGCTCTTTGTCTGCTTCGGAGGTCAGCAGAAAGGGAATGCTGTCTCCAAACAGAGGTTGGCGCATTGGGTGGTAGAAGCCATCTCCCTGTCTTACTTATATCAGGGAGAGCCTTGCCCCTTAGGCTTGCATGCCCACTCCACACGGAGTGTTGCATCTTCCTACGCGTTGGCACATGGCGCCTCATTAGCGGACATCTGCAGAGCTGCCGGCTGGGCGACACCAAATACCTTTGCCAGGTTTTACAACCTTCGCTTAGAGGCCGTCTCTTCCCGAGTTCTGACAGGTGACCGGGAGGACGGCTAGTGTCGGCTTGCTGCGCCATTCCCACGTGGATCCGTGCGCTATCTCCCAGTTTGTTCCCTCCGGCGAACCTGGGTCCTCCATGCCCCTCAGTCCGGGCTAGACGCGGAGTAGCTCTTGACTGTGCTCCTGCCGGGTCTCCTTCGCCCCGCAGGTTGTGGCTATTTTTCTCTATATTTTTCCAGGGGTCAACCAGAAGGCCTCTGTTTCCCTCGTATATCCCTAAAACCCTCTTATGGATATATTGAATTTCTTACTTTCACATGGACAGAATTCATGTCTCCGCCCCCCCAACCCCTGCTTCAGTTTCTGGCATCCCTGGGGCCCCCCTTCTCGGGCCCCAGGGCGTTGGGAAGGTTACGTTAACGTCCGCCTGTTGACACGTCCGCCTGCCGGCACGTGGTCGTTGCGTAACGCGGCGCAGGGACGTGGCTTGTTCCATAGGGTCAGTTCCCATGTAACGTCGAAGTGATTCGACTGAAGGGGAACGTCTAGGTTACGTAGGTAACCCTCGTTCCCTGAAGGAGGGAACGGAGACGTTACATCCCCTGCCACGTCCCTGACGTCGCGCTGACGCCGGCTCAATCCGGCTCCTCAGCGAAGAACCTGTCTGACTGGCGCATTACGTCGCTATTTATACCCGTATGTACGGGGCGTGGCGCGTCATGCAAATGCCACTCGCCAATTTTCATTGGCCTTTTGTATAAGGCTCAGAGATGATTGGATTCTAAGCGAATTCCCATGTAACGTCTCCGTTCCCTCCTTCAGGGAACGAGGGTTACCTACGTAACCTAGACGTTCTGCTCTCAGGGCAGGAGTAATCAATATTAAAATCAAGAGTAATCAATTTTAAAATTATTGATATTTTTATTGAACTGCGTGCTGCTCTCAGGGCAGGAGTAATCAATATTAAAATTACTGATGTTTTTACTGAACTGCGTGCTGCTCTCGGGGCAGGAGTAATCAATATTAAAATCAGGAGTAATCAATTTTAAAATTACTGATATTTTACTGAACTGAGTGCTGCTCTCAGGGCAGGAGTAATCAATATTAAAATTACTGATATTTTTACTGAACTGCGTTCTGCTCTCAGGGCAGGAGTAATCAATATTAAAATTACTGATATTTTTACTGAACTGTGTTCTGCTCTCAGGGCAGGAGCAATCAATATTAAAATCAGGAGTAATCAATTTTAAAATTACTGATATTTTTACTGAACTGCGTGCTGCTCTCAGGGCAGGAGTAATCAATATTAAAACTACTGATATTTTTACTGAACTGCGTTCTGCTCTCAGGGCAGGAGTAATCAATATTAAAATCACTGATATTTTTACCGAACTGCGTTCTGCTCGCAGGGCAGGAGTAATCAATATTAAAATCAGGAGTAATCAATATTAAAATTACTGATATTTTTACTGAACTGTGTTCTGCTCTCAGGGCAGGAGCAATCAATATTAAAATCAGGAGTAATCAATATTAAAATTACTGATATTTTTACTGAACTGCGTTCTGCTCTCAGGGCAGGAGTAATCAATATTAAAATTACTGATATTTTTACTGAACTGCGTGCTGCTCTCAGGGCAGGTGTAATCAATATTAAAATTTCTGATACTTTTACTGAACTGCGTGCTGCTCTCAGGGCAGGAGTAATCAATATTAAAATCAGGAGTAATCAATATTAAAATTACTGATATTATTACTGAACTGCGTTCTGCTCTCAGGGCAGGAGTAATCAATATTAAAATCAGGAGTAATCAATTTTAAAATTACTGATATTTTTACTGAACTGCGTTCTGCTCTCAGGGCAGGAGTAATCAATATTAAAATTACTGATATTTTTACTGAACTGCGTGCTGCTCTCAGGGCAGGTGTAATCAATATTAAAATCAGGAGTAATCAATATTAAAATTACTGATATTTTTACTGAACTGCGTTCTGCTCTCAGGGCAGGAGTAATCAATATTAAAATCAAGAGTAATCAATTTTAAAATTATTGATATTTTTATTGAACTGCGTGCTGCTCTCAGGGCAGGAGTAATCAATATTAAAATTACTGATGTTTTTACTGAACTGCGTGCTGCTCTCAGGGCAGGAGTAATCAATATTAAAATCAGGAGTAATCAATTTTAAAATTACTGATATTTTACTGAACTGCGTGCTGCTCTCAGGACAGGAGTAATCAATATTAAAATTACTGATATTTTTACTGAACTGCGTTCTGCTCTCAGGGCAGGAGTAATCAATATTAAAATTACTGATATTTTTACTGAACTGTGTTCTGCTCTCAGGGCAGGAGCAATCAATATTAAAATCAGGAGTAATCAATTTTAAAATTACTGATATTTTTACTGAACTGCGTGCTGCTCTCAGGGCAGGAGTAATCAATATTAAAACTACTGATATTTTTACTGAACTGCGTTCTGCTCTCAGGGCAGGAGTAATCAATATTAAAATCACTGATATTTTTACCGAACTGCGTTCTGCTCGCAGGGCAGGAGTAATCAATATTAAAATCAGGAGTAATCAATATTAAAATTACTGATATTTTTACTGAACTGTGTTCTGCTCTCAGGGCAGGAGCAATCAATATTAAAATCAGGAGTAATCAATATTAAAATTACTGATATTTTTACTGAACTGCGTTCTGCTCTCAGGGCAGGAGTAATCAATATTAAAATTACTGATATTTTTACTGAACTGCGTGCTGCTCTCAGGGCAGGTGTAATCAATATTAAAATTACTGATACTTTTACTGAACTGCGTGCTGCTCTCAGGGCAGGAGTAATCAATATTAAAATCAGGAGTAATCAATATTAAAATTACTGATATTATTACTGAACTGCGTTCTGCTCTCAGGGCAGGAGTAATCAATATTAAAATCAGGAGTAATCAATTTTAAAATTACTGATATTTTTACTGAACTGCGTTCTGCTCTCAGGGCAGGAGTAATCAATATTAAAATTACTGATATTTTTACTGAACTGCGTGCTGCTCTCAGGGCAGGTGTAATCAATATTAAAATCAGGAGTAATCAATATTAAAATTACTGATATTTTTACTGAACTGCGTTCTGCTCTCAGGGCAGGAGTAATCAATATTAAAATCAGGAGTAATCAATTTTAAAATTACTGATATTTTTACTGAACTGCGTTCTGCTCTCAGGGCAGGAGTAATCAATATTAAAATTACTGATATTTTTACTGAACTGCGTGCTGCTCTCAGGGCAGGTGTAATCAATATTAAAATCAGGAGTAATCAATATTAAAATTACTGATATTTTTACTGAACTGCGTTCTGCTCTCAGGGCAGGAGTAATCAATATTAAAATCAAGAGTAATCAATTTTAAAATTATTGATATTTTTATTGAACTGCGTTTTGCTCTCAGGGCAGGAGTAATCAATATTAAAATTACTGATGTTTTTACTGAACTGCGTGCTGCTCTCAGGGCAGGAGTAATCAATATTAAAATCAGGAGTAATCAATTTTAAAATTACTGATATTTTACTGAACTGCGTGCTGCTCTCAGGGCAGGAGTAATCAATATTAAAATTACTGATATTTTTACTGAACTGCGTTCTGCTCTCAGGGCAGGAGTAATCAATATTAAAATTACTGATATTTTTACTGAACTGTGTTCTGCTCTCAGGGCAGGAGCAATCAATATTAAAATCAGGAGTAATCAATTTTAAAATTACTGATATTTTTACTGAACTGCGTGCTGCTCTCAGGGCAGGAGTAATCAATATTAAAACTACTGATATTTTTACTGAACTGCGTTCTGCTCTCAGGGCAGGAGTAATCAATATTAAAATCACTGATATTTTTACTGAACTGCGTGCTGCTCTCAGGGCAGGTGTAATCAATATTAAAATCAGGAGTAATCAATATTAAAATTACTGATATTTTTACTGAACTGCATTCTGCTCAGGGCAGGAGTAATCAATATTAAAATCAGGAGTAATCAATTTTAAAATTACTGATATTTTTACTGAACTGCGTTCTGCTCTCAGGGCAGGAGTAATCAATATTAAAATTACTGATATTTTTACTGAACTGCGTGCTGCTCTCAGGGCAGGTGTAATCAATATTAAAATCAGGAGTAATCAATATTAAAATTACTGATATTTTTACTGAACTGCGTTCTGCTCTCAGGGCAGGAGTAATCAATATTAAAATCAAGAGTAATCAATTTTAAAATTATTGATATTTTTATTGAACTGCGTGCTGCTCTCAGGGCAGGAGTAATCAATATTAAAATTACTGATGTTTTTACTGAACTGCGTGCTGCTCTCAGGGCAGGAGTAATCAATATTAAAATCAGGAGTAATCAATTTTAAAATTACTGATATTTTACTGAACTGCGTGCTGCTCTCAGGGCAGGAGTAATCAATATTAAAATTACTGATATTTTTACTGAACTGCGTTCTGCTCTCAGGGCAGGAGTAATCAATATTAAAATTACTGATATTTTTACTGAACTGTGTTCTGCTCTCAGGGCAGGAGCAATCAATATTAAAATCAGGAGTAATCAATTTTAAAATTACTGATATTTTTACTGAACTGCGTGCTGCTCTCAGGGCAGGAGTAATCAATATTAAAACTACTGATATTTTTACTGAACTGCGTTCTGCTCTCAGGGCAGGAGTAATCAATATTAAAATCACTGATATTTTTACCGAACTGCGTTCTGCTCGCAGGGCAGGAGTAATCAATATTAAAATCAGGAGTAATCAATATTAAAATTACTGATATTTTTACTGAACTGTGTTCTGCTCTCAGGGCAGGAGCAATCAATATTAAAATCAGGAGTAATCAATATTAAAATTACTGATATTTTTACTGAACTGCGTTCTGCTCTCAGGGCAGGAGTAATCAATATTAAAATTACTGATACTTTTACTGAACTGCGTGCTGCTCTCAGGGCAGGAGTAATCAATATTAAAATCAGGAGTAATCAATATTAAAATTACTGATATTATTACTGAACTGCGTTCTGCTCTCAGGGCAGGAGTAATCAATATTAAAATCAGGAGTAATCAATTTTAAAATTACTGATATTTTTACTGAACTGCGTTCTGCTCTCAGGGCAGGAGTAATCAATATTAAAATTACTGATATTTTTACTGAACTGCGTGCTGCTCTCAGGGCAGGTGTAATCAATATTAAAATCAGGAGTAATCAATATTAAAATTACTGATATTTTTACTGAACTGCGTTCTGCTCTCAGGGCAGGAGTAATCAATATTAAAATCAAGAGTAATCAATTTTAAAATTATTGATATTTTTATTGAACTGCGTGCTGCTCTCAGGGCAGGAGTAATCAATATTAAAATTACTGATGTTTTTACTGAACTGCGTGCTGCTCTCAGGGCAGGAGTAATCAATATTAAAATCAGGAGTAATCAATTTTAAAATTACTGATATTTTACTGAACTGCGTGCTGCTCTCAGGGCAGGAGTAATCAATATTAAAATTACTGATATTTTTACTGAACTGCGTTCTGCTCTCAGGGCAGGAGTAATCAATATTAAAATTACTGATATTTTTACTGAACTGTGTTCTGCTCTCAGGGCAGGAGCAATCAATATTAAAATCAGGAGTAATCAATTTTAAAATTACTGATATTTTTACTGAACTGCGTGCTGCTCTCAGGGCAGGAGTAATCAATATTAAAACTACTGATATTTTTACTGAACTGCGTTCTGCTCTCAGGGCAGGAGTAATCAATATTAAAATCAGGAGTAATCAATATTAAAATTACTGATATTTTTACTGAACTGTGTTCTGCTCTCAGGGCAGGAGCAATCAATATTAAAATCAGGAGTAATCAATATTAAAATTACTGATATTTTTACAGAACTGCGTTCTGCTCTCAGGGCAGGAGTAATCAATATTAAAATTACTGATATTTTTACTGAACTGCGTGCTGCTCTCAGGGCAGGTGTAATCAATATTAAAATTACTGATACTTTTACTGAACTGCGTGCTGCTCTCAGGGCAGGAGTAATCAATATTAAAATCAGGAGTAATCAATATTAAAATTACTGATATTATTACTGAACTGCGTTCTGCTCTCAGGGCAGGAGTAATCAATATTAAAATCAGGAGTAATCAATTTTAAAATTACTGATATTTTTACTGAACTGCGTTCTGCTCTCAGGGCAGGAGTAATCAATATTAAAATTACTGATATTTTTACTGAACTGCGTGCTGTTCTCAGGGCAGGTGTAATCAATATTAAAATCAGGAGTAATCAACATTAAAATTACTGATATTTTTACTGAACTGCGTTCTGCTCTCAGGGCAGGAGTAATCAATATTAAAATCAAGAGTAATCAATTTTAAAATTACTGATAATTTTATTGAACTGCGTGCTGCTCTCAGGGCAGGAGTAATCAATATTAAAATTACTGATGTTTTTACTGAACTGCGTGCTGCTCTCAGGGCAGGAGCAATCAATATTAAAATCAGGAGTAATCAATTTTAAAATTACTGATATTTTTACTGAACTGCGTGCTGCTCTCAGGGCAGGAGTAATCAATATTAAAACTACTGATATTTTTACTGAACTGCGTTCTGCTCTCAGGGCAGGAGTAATCAATATTAAAATCACTGATATTTTTACTGAACTGCGTGCTGCTCTCAGGGCAGGTGTAATCAATATTAAAATCAGGAGTAATCAATATTAAAATTACTGATATTTTTACTGAACTGCATTCTGCTCTCAGGGCAGGAGTAATCAATATTAAAATCAGGAGTAATCAATTTTAAAATTACTGATATTTTTACTGAACTGCGTTCTGCTCTCAGGGCAGGAGTAATCAATATTAAAATTACTGATATTTTTACTGAACTGCGTGCTGCTCTCAGGGCAGGTGTAATCAATATTAAAATCAGGAGTAATCAATATTAAAATTACTGATATTTTTACTGAACTGCGTTCTGCTCTCAGGGCAGGAGTAATCAATATTAAAATCAAGAGTAATCAATTTTAAAATTATTGATATTTTTATTGAACTGCGTGCTGCTCTCAGGGCAGGAGTAATCAATATTAAAATTACTGATGTTTTTACTGAACTGCGTGCTGCTCTCAGGGCAGGAGTAATCAATATTAAAATCAGGAGTAATCAATTTTAAAATTACTGATATTTTACTGAACTGCGTGCTGCTCTCAGGGCAGGAGTAATCAATATTAAAATTACTGATATTTTTACTGAACTGCGTTCTGCTCTCAGGGCAGGAGTAATCAATATTAAAATTACTGATATTTTTACTGAACTGTGTTCTGCTCTCAGGGCAGGAGCAATCAATATTAAAATCAGGAGTAATCAATTTTAAAATTACTGATATTTTTACTGAACTGCGTGCTGCTCTCAGGGCAGGAGTAATCAATATTAAAACTACTGATATTTTTACTGAACTGCGTTCTGCTCTCAGGGCAGGAGTAATCAATATTAAAATCACTGATATTTTTACCGAACTGCGTTCTGCTCGCAGGGCAGGAGTAATCAATATTAAAATCAGGAGTAATCAATATTAAAATTACTGATATTTTTACTGAACTGTGTTCTGCTCTCAGGGCAGGAGCAATCAATATTAAAATCAGGAGTAATCAATATTAAAATTACTGATATTTTTACTGAACTGCGTTCTGCTCTCAGGGCAGGAGTAATCAATATTAAAATTACTGATATTTTTACTGAACTGCGTGCTGCTCTCAGGGCAGGTGTAATCAATATTAAAATTACTGATACTTTTACTGAACTGCGTGCTGCTCTCAGGGCAGGAGTAATCAATATTAAAATCAGGAGTAATCAATATTAAAATTACTGATATTATTACTGAACTGCGTTCTGCTCTCAGGGCAGGAGTAATCAATATTAAAATCAGGAGTAATCAATTTTAAAATTACTGATATTTTTACTGAACTGCGTTCTGCTCTCAGGGCAGGAGTAATCAATATTAAAATTACTGATATTTTTACTGAACTGCTTGCTGCTCTCAGGGCAGGTGTAATCAATATTAAAATCAGGAGTAATCAATATTAAAATTACTGATATTTTTACTGAACTGCGTTCTGCTCTCAGGGCAGGAGTAATCAATATTAAAATCAGGAGTAATCAATTTTAAAATTACTGATATTTTTACTGAACTGCGTTCTGCTCTCAGGGCAGGAGTAATCAATATTAAAATTACTGATATTTTTACTGAACTGCGTGCTGCTCTCAGGGCAGGTGTAATCAATATTAAAATCAGGAGTAATCAATATTAAAATTACTGATATTTTTACTGAACTGCGTTCTGCTCTCAGGGCAGGAGTAATCAATATTAAAATCAAGAGTAATCAATTTTAAAATTATTGATATTTTTATTGAACTGCGTGCTGCTCTCAGGGCAGGAGTAATCAATATTAAAATTACTGATGTTTTTACTGAACTGCGTGCTGCTCTCAGGGCAGGAGTAATCAATATTAAAATCAGGAGTAATCAATTTTAAAATTACTGATATTTTACTGAACTGCGTGCTGCTCTCAGGGCAGGAGTAATCAATATTAAAATTACTGATATTTTTACTGAACTGCGTTCTGCTCTCAGGGCAGGAGTAATCAATATTAAAATTACTGATATTTTTACTGAACTGTGTTCTGCTCTCAGGGCAGGAGCAATCAATATTAAAATCAGGAGTAATCAATTTTAAAATTACTGATATTTTTACTGAACTGCGTGCTGATCTCAGGGCAGGAGTAATCAATATTAAAACTACTGATATTTTTACTGAACTGCGTTCTGCTCTCAGGGCAGGAGTAATCAATATTAAAATCAGGAGTAATCAATATTAAAATTACTGATATTTTTACTGAACTGTGTTCTGCTCTTAGGGCAGGAGCAATCAATATTAAAATCAGGAGTAATCAATATTAAAATTACTGATATTTTTACAGAACTGCGTTCTGCTCTCAGGGCAGGAGTAATCAATATTAAAATTACTGATATTTTTACTGAACTGCGTGCTGCTCTCAGGGCAGGTGTAATCAATATTAAAATTACTGATACTTTTACTGAACTGCGTGCTGCTCTCAGGGCAGGAGTAATCAATATTAAAATCAGGAGTAATCAATATTAAAATTACTGATATTATTACTGAACTGCGTTCTGCTCTCAGGGCAGGAGTAATCAATATTAAAATCAGGAGTAATCAATTTTAAAATTACTGATATTTTTACTGAACTGCGTTCTGCTCTCAGGGCAGGAGTAATCAATATTAAAATTACTGATATTTTTACTGAACTGCGTGCTGCTCTCAGGGCAGGTGTAATCAATATTAAAATCAGGAGTAATCAATATTAAAATTACTGATATTTTTACTGAACTGCGTTCTGCTCTCAGGGCAGGAGTAATCAATATTAAAATCAAGAGTAATCAATTTTAAAATTACTGATATTTTTATTGAACTGCGTGCTGCTCTCAGGGCAGGAGTAATCAATATTAAAATTACTGATGTTTTTACTGAACTGCGTGCTGCTCTCAGGGCAGGAGTAATCAATATTAAAATCAGGAGTAATCAATTTTAAAATTACTGATATTTTACTGAACTGCGTGCTGCTCTCAGGGCAGGAGTAATCAATATTAAAATTACTGATATTTTTACTGAACTGTGTTCTGCTCTCAGGGCAGGAGCAATCAATATTAAAATCAGGAGTAATCAATTTTAAAATTACTGATATTTTTACTGAACTGCGTGCTGCTCTCAGGGCAGGAGTAATCAATATTAAAACTACTGATATTTTTACTGAACTGCGTTCTGCTCTCAGGGCAGGAGTAATCAATATTAAAATCACTGATATTTTTACCGAACTGCGTTCTGCTCGCAGGGCAGGAGTAATCAATATTAAAATCAGGAGTAATCAATATTAAAATTACTGATATTTTTACTGAACTGTGTTCTGCTCTCAGGGCAGGAGCAATCAATATTAAAATCAGGAGTAATCAATATTAAAATTACTGATATTTTTACTGAACTGCGTTCTGCTCTCAGGGCAGGAGTAATCAATATTAAAATTACTGATATTTTTACTGAACTGCGTGCTGCTCTCAGGGCAGGTGTAATCAATATTAAAATTACTGATACTTTTACTGAACTGCGTGCTGCTCTCAGGGCAGGAGTAATCAATATTAAAATCAGGAGTAATCAATATTAAAATTACTGATATTATTACTGAACTGCGTTCTGCTCTCAGGGCAGGAGTAATCAATATTAAAATCAGGAGTAATCAATTTTAAAATTACTGATATTTTTACTGAACTGCGTTCTGCTCTCAGGGCAGGAGTAATCAATATTAAAATTACTGATATTTTTACTGAACTGCTTGCTGCTCTCAGGGCAGGTGTAATCAATATTAAAATCAGGAGTAATCAATATTAAAATTACTGATATTTTTACTGAACTGCGTTCTGCTCTCAGGGCAGGAGTAATCAATATTAAAATCAGGAGTAATCAATTTTAAAATTACTGATATTTTTACTGAACTGCGTTCTGCTCTCAGGGCAGGAGTAATCAATATTAAAATTACTGATGTTTTTACTGAACTGCGTGCTGCTCTCAGGGCAGGAGTAATCAATATTAAAATCAGGAGTAATCAATTTTAAAATTACTGATATTTTACTGAACTGCGTGCTGCTCTCAGGGCAGGAGTAATCAATATTAAAATTACTGATATTTTTACTGAACTGCGTTCTGCTCTCAGGGCAGGAGTAATCAATATTAAAATTACTGATATTTTTACTGAACTGTGTTCTGCTCTCAGGGCAGGAGCAATCAATATTAAAATCAGGAGTAATCAATTTTAAAATTACTGATATTTTTACTGAACTGCGTGCTGCTCTCAGGGCAGGAGTAATCAATATTAAAACTACTGATATTTTTACTGAACTGCGTTCTGCTCTCAGGGCAGGAGTAATCAATATTAAAATCAGGAGTAATCAATATTAAAATTACTGATATTTTTACTGAACTGTGTTCTGCTCTCAGGGCAGGAGCAATCAATATTAAAATCAGGAGTAATCAATATTAAAATTACTGATATTTTTACAGAACTGCGTTCTGCTCTCAGGGCAGGAGTAATCAATATTAAAATTACTGATATTTTTACTGAACTGCGTGCTGCTCTCAGGGCAGGTGTAATCAATATTAAAATTACTGATACTTTTACTGAACTGCGTGCTGCTCTCAGGGCAGGAGTAATCAATATTAAAATCAGGAGTAATCAATATTAAAATTACTGATATTATTACTGAACTGCGTTCTGCTCTCAGGGCAGGAGTAATCAATATTAAAATCAGGAGTAATCAATTTTAAAATTACTGATATTTTTACTGAACTGCGTTCTGCTCTCAGGGCAGGAGTAATCAATATTAAAATTACTGATATTTTTACTGAACTGCGTGCTGCTCTCAGGGCAGGTGTAATCAATATTAAAATCAGGAGTAATCAATATTAAAATTACTGATATTTTTACTGAACTGCGTTCTGCTCTCAGGGCAGGAGTAATCAATATTAAAATCAAGAGTAATCAATTTTAAAATTACTGATATTTTTATTGAACTGCGTGCTGCTCTCAGGGCAGGAGTAATCAATATTAAAATTACTGATGTTTTTACTGAACTGCGTGCTGCTCTCAGGGCAGGAGTAATCAATATTAAAATCAGGAGTAATCAATTTTAAAATTACTGATATTTTACTGAACTGCGTGCTGCTCTCAGGGCAGGAGTAATCAATATTAAAATTACTGATATTTTTACTGAACTGTGTTCTGCTCTCAGGGCAGGAGCAATCAATATTAAAATCAGGAGTAATCAATTTTAAAATTACTGATATTTTTACTGAACTGCGTGCTGCTCTCAGGGCAGGAGTAATCAATATTAAAACTACTGATATTTTTACTGAACTGCGTTCTGCTCTCAGGGCAGGAGTAATCAATATTAAAATCACTGATATTTTTACTGAACTGCGTTCTGCTCTCAGGGCAGGAGTAATCAATATTAAAATTACTGATATTTTTACAGAACTGCATTCTGCTCTCAGGGCAGGAGTAATCAATATTAAAATCACTGATATTATTACTGAACTGCGTTCTGCTCTCAGGGCAGGAGTAATCAATATTAAATTCAGGAGTAATCAATTTTAAAATTACTGATATTTTTTACTGAACTGCGTTCTGCTCTCAGGGCAGGAGTAATCAATATTAAAATTACTGATATTTTTACTGAACTGCGTGCTGCTCTCAGGGCAGGTGTAATCAATATTAAAATCAGGAGTAATCAATATTAAAATTACTGATATTTTTACTGAACTGCGTTCTGCTCTCAGGGCAGGAGTAATCAATATTAAAATCAAGAGTAATCAATTTTAAAATTACTGTTCCCCTTCAGTCGAATCACTTCGACGTTACATGGGGATCTCGCCTGAGAGACCGATCATCTCTGAGCCTTATATAAAAAGGCCAATTGCAAATTGGCGAGTGGACGTGCACGTCGGCCACTCCCCCGTACATACGGGTATATAAGATGGCGGCGCGCATCACTCAAACAGACTTTCGCTTTCAGAGCCTTCATGCTCAAGCCTTCCCTTCTCCAGAAGAAGAATCTTCAAAGAGAAAGACTTCACGTTCCTGCTGCTGTTCTTCTCTGCTGGCGTGCGCCGATCGAATAAGAGACAAAGCTTTACTGAAAGAGTGAATTTCTCGGCGCCGCCAGCGGGGTCCCGCGGGCGGCCGTTTTCACGGCCATAAAAGCCTCCTGCGTTCCAGCGAGCAAGCCCCATTGAGTGCACAGTGGTGCTGCGGTTTCCTCCCTGGGTAGACCGGGACTAAAAGAGCAATTTCTCACGGCTGTGTAAAGACGTTCTTTTCAGAATGTCTTTCCGGCCGTGCGCTTCTGGGTGTGGCAGTTTCCTCACCTCACTGGACGGACATGAAAGCTGCTTCACATGTCTGGGCATCGAACATGCTGAGGCAGCTTTCACGGATGGTTCATGCATTCATTGCGAAAGCATGACCATGGGAATGCTGAGGACTCGCCGCTCGCTCGCGGGCAGGCCCCCCTTCGCGCCCCACGGCCTGCGAAATTTTTCCGCCGCTGTGGCGAGGCACGAGGGGGAATTTCGAGTCACGGTGCCGAACGTTCCGCCGGCTCCAAAAGCCCTGCGGTCTTCCGCCCGCCAGCATACCCCCGTCGAGATGCCAAAGCAGTACGCCTCCCCGCCAGCCGGGCTGGGCGTCTCCTTTGGCGCTCCTCAGGAGGAAGAGATGTCTGACGCTGCGTCAGAGGGAGAGTCAGGGGGTGAGGACGCTCTTCCGGCGGCGCGGCGCCCCTCCGCGGTTGCTGCCCCGTCGGAGGCAGACTCCGAGCTCTCGGCTATGCTCCTCCGAGCCGCCAGGGGGATCGGCCTGGAGGTTACTCCATCGGCCGATCCTTCTCGGCTGGGCGACTGGTTCCTGGGGACGGCTCCGGCGGCATCGCCTCGCCCTCCCCCGGTGCCATTCTTCCCGGAGGTGCACGAGGAGCTGGTTAAGACCTGGCGGGCACCCTTTTCATCTCGCCCGCTGCCCAGCTCCTCTCCCCTCGCCACCCTTGATGGCGGGGCGGCCAGGGGGTATGCGTCGGTTCCCCAGGTCGAGCGCGCTATGGCGGTGCAACTCTGCCCGCGTGGCGCTGCCACCTGGCGGGGCCGGCCGCGTCTCCCGTCCAAGGCGTGTGAGCGCTCGTCCGCCCTTGCGGGCTGCGTTTTTCACGCTGCGGGCCAGGCCGCCTCGGCCCTGCATGCGATGGCGACCCTGCAGGTCTACCAGGCCAAGGGGTTGAAACAGCTGCACGAGGGTGGTCCTGACCAAGGTACGATGCAGGAACTCCGCGCTGCCACCGACTTCGCCCTTCGTGCGACGAAGGTCGCGGCGCGGGCCCTTGGTCAGGTGATGTCCACGGCTGTGGTCCAGGAGCGACACCTATGGCTCTCTCTGGCCCAGATGGCAGATGCCGACAAAGCACGCTTTCTCGACGCTCCCATCTCCCAGAGGGGCCTATTCGGCGACTCTGTCGAGGACTTCGCCCAACAGTTCTCGGCAGCCCAGAGACAGACGGAGGCGCTTCACATCCTGCCCCGCCGCGATGCTTCCATCCCGCCGCCGGAGGCACCGCCTCCGCCTGCACGTCGCCGAGGGCGCCCCCCTGCGGCCGTAACATCTACGGCTCGCCCCCCTGCGGAGGCCCACGACGCCAGGTCGGCGAGAAGGGCCCGCAAGCGCAGAGCCAGCCGCAGGAGAGTGGCGCCGCCCGCGGCACAGGGACCGGCCCGAAACACTCGCAAGGAAACTGCGAAACGTCCCTGACGCGGGCCTCCAGAGGTGATTGAGACTGCTCCTTAGGGGATGCTAACATCTACGCTCCCCGCTCCCGGTGGAGGGCCGGGAGCCACTGTGTGCTTCAATGCTGCCGTCGGCCAACGGTCGACGGTACCCACATTTTCTCAAAAAGAGCAAATTTCTCACCTCTGGCTTCGGCCTCGAGTTTCCTTCCTGAGCAGCACTTACACTCCTCGGAACCAGACTCGCGGCTGGTCTTCGCCAGCGCGGGATCCAGGGAAGAAGGTAAGCACTGCTTAGTGCTCTTAGACACTTCCCCAGGACGCTCATCCTTCTGGGTTCTGTCCCCTTCCCTGTCTCCCCTTAGGCTGCCCCACCACGGTCACGTCGGTCAACGTTCCCTTGATACCACTACGCTGGTTGATACGGACGGTACGGCCCGGCCCCAGGCGTCCGCCCAGACTCAGAGGTACCCCTTACATTCTTATTCGGGCAGGTGTGCCTCTGTTCTGCCTGCGGAGGTCGCGTTCCTATTGGCGAAGGACGCGATCCAGCCTGTCCCTCCCCCGGGACGAGGTCGGGATCTCTCAGTCCCGACTTCACGTGTCCAGTTAAGTGTGGTGGGTTAATATCCGCCCTGGATGGAGCTCTGTCCCGATCCCTTCTCAGGCTGTCGGCACACTCGCTCACGACGAAGCACATACAGGTATGTTTCCGTCTCCAGGGCTGGGTTGCAGCCATCTGCCTGAAGGGCACCCGCTGTCGCGTCTCGATTTCCCCCCGACACACACCCCCTCGGCGGTCTGCTCCGGGGGTCGAGCTCTTCAGCGTGGGGTGCTTCCATTTGGCCAGTCCCCCTCCTTCCTGCCTTTTTTAGGCCATGGGAGCTCCCCTGTCTCCTCTTCGGCAGACAGGACTTCGCATCATCAACCGTCTCTTCGACTGGTGCTTTGCCAGCCCACTCGTGAGTTCCGTTGTGCGAACTTGGGGACCTGGTGCTTCGGCACCCCCGCCATCTGGTCCTTCAGGCCAACCGAAGGAATCCGTTCCCTCGGTCGGGAGCCCGACTCGGTCCACAAGACAGCCCGCCTTACTACTAGGAGCGCGCAGTCAGTGCTGTAGTTCCTGAGTCAATCAGGCACAACATAGCGGTCCTCTCAAATTTGAGGCTCCTGGGGCACATGACAGCTCTAAGCCGCTTAGAGCCGCTAAGCTTGTTCATGTGAGACCGCTTCAGCACGATCGAGTCCCATGATGGGCATGGCACCTCGGCCCACTCCGGACTGGCGTTTTCCCGCAGTTTGGCCGTCAAGCCAGCCCGTGGCTACCACGGGTTGGGTTGCCATGTACGACAGAGGTTTACAACCTCCCCATCTGCTCCCATGGAGTCCAACGTGGCAGATTTGCTACTTGCCATTCACTTGAAGCAGGGAAACTCAACCGTGCAGCCTCTCGGCTCTCACGGCAGTCCACCCACCTGCAGGATGGCGACTCCACCCCGTGATGCAGCTAGTTTGGAGAATATCGGTAGGCCAGCCACATTCGCTCGTCTTCCGATTCCTCCCTTTGCCAGCTGCCTCTTTCTGAGTAACGCTGGCTCACAGCTGACCTCCGGGGCCCAAGTACGCCCTTCCCCAGCGAGCCTCCTTGCACAGACAATGTGCAAGTCCAGGGAGGACGAGGAGTAAGTCTGTTGGTTGCGCTACAACAATGGCCCACCCGGACTCAGGTCTTAGTAACCGTTCCCTCGCGGCAGTCCCTCCCTGTAGGGCACGGTATGACACCCCAGACCTCTCCGGCCTTCACAGACCGTGATACAACTATCACTCAGTACCGAGCTCCCTTACTAGGCAGGCTTGCGCACTGAGATGAGGTCTATTTTGCTGGCTTTCCACAGAGATACACGACTGCAGTAATGCTTCCCTTCCTGCAGGAGAGTTGAGCGCAGGCTGTCCCCTCGACTCTCCAAGTATATGCCGCTGCTTCGCCGCGTATCACATGCAGTAGATGGAGCTAAGTAGGCAAGCATTCACTGACCGTGAGGTTTCACAGAGGTGCCCAGAACGCACCCCTCACCCTCTTGGGGCCTTCCCGTCGCCTTCAGAGCTGCGGGACGCTCCAATTGAGCCATTGGCCTCAGTCGAGCTACTATTCCTGTCATTAACCCCCTGGGGTCCAAACACGCGTATACGCGTTTTGTGGCAGTTTCCCAAAAGGAACTTCAATTACTCTGTCATTTCTGATTGTACAGATAAAAGCAGTACATCAATCGAATCTGTAAAGGGTCTACTTTTATTTGTATATACTCACAAAGCCAAAAAAATATTGTGATTTTACAAAATAAAGAAAACAAAAAGGGTGTGCTGTCTGCCGCGTTGATCTCCGTGATCTTCATTCAGAAACGCGTCATTAAAATAGACTATAACTCAGCCAATACACAACACAGAGACATGAGCAATATGTCTAGAGAAAGCTTGATATCTATACTTTCAAATAAAGTAATGTTTATTGAAATCAAATATTCTGTGATAAAGTAATCCGTATGAAACCAACACGATGTCCAGTCTCTCTTGTCTGCTTCATTAGTTTTAATTAGATCACGCCCAAGAGCGATTCGATCTTTTCATATTCAAATCGTCCACGTGAGGGCGCCGCGCCAAAAGTAGACGCCCACATCACAGTAAACAAAGGAGAAAGCAGTTTCCTTTCTTTCAAGTTAGTCCTTTCTGGAAGACGGGCTGTCAGGAATAAAACTTACTTCAGAAGATGAACATTAAATGAGACATGGCGTGAACCAGCAGATGAGATATTTACACAAGTAAGTTTTTTTCTTTTATATTTGTAAATTGTTACTGTGACAGAATGTGCACACATTTTACCAGTTAAGACTTTTTGCCAACTGTATTTCCTGACTACAGCAAGTGAAACATTATAAAGTATGTTTCATTTCACTGCATCTAAATGTCTCATGATGACAGGATGTTTCAACTTTGGTCGAAAAACGCGCTGGCGCATTTGAGGCACGCTTTTGTAATAACTCCGAAAAGAATGTAAAATTCTCCGTCAGTTTTGATCGTACAAATACAACCAATACATCATTCGAAACTGTAGAGGGTATATTTTTATTTGTATACACTGTGCTTTTATGAAAATAAGAAAACAGTCAGGGCACGCGCTCTGCCTTCACTGTCTCTGTTATATCTTTTCACAGACACATAAATGAAACTAACGTGCATGAAACCTAAATCTAAGTGATTACGTGCCTCACAGACATAATGCATTTACTTGTAGAAAGCTTGAAATGTTTACTTTTTACATAAACCAATTCAAATAAAAAACTACTATTCTCTTTTTAAGTAATCTGTATGAAAGGTAGAAGATGTATGGTTTCTCCTGTATCACTTCATTACAAACCTTACACCTGTATTTATCTCACACTGTTTTATTTGCACCTAACTGTTATACGCCTATGCTATACACTACCAGTCAAAGGTACTTTTTTAAAGAAAAATAATTATCTAATTTTGTGAAATAGGTTTACTATGTAAAAAAAACTGCTCACTTAAAAAAAAAAAAAAAAACTTTTAATAATAAAAAGTTTGGCTGGTAGTGTATGTGTTTTCTCCATGTTAGCTCTGTCTTTGTCAGATCACTGTGTTGCTCACATCTACTTGTTTTCTTTGCAGTTTCTGCTGTTCCCCGTTTTCCTGTGTTCAAGTTTCCTGCAAGTGATTTGGATATTGCACCCTCGACATCTTGACTTCTGTGTTGTTTATTACTTTTGTTCCTAATAAAAAGTTTAACTGCACTCACAAGTGAAAGACAAGTTATTTTGTGTGATAGTTAAATATATTCAAAATACGCTTCAAACTAAATATATATTTATTTTGTCCTTTCATTTTTCCTTTATTCTTTCTGTTGTTTCCTCTCAGTCAACATCCGACTGAATGGCTCATTATGCGGCTCATTATGCAGGTCTTTGTCTTCTCAGGTGTAAATCACAGCATTATTCATGATCATTCACGCCTTCTCGCATACAGCCATTCTAAACAAAAAGTGTCTTCAAAAATTTAAATCTATATACTGTTTTGTGAAAACAAGTGAACTAGATGATTTTTCACATCATTTGGTAGAAAAAAACCAAGCCTACCACATCCAATTCTCGAAAGTCCCGAGAATAAATATTCTGTATGTGTTAGATGACCTTATTTCAGTGACTTCAAAAATTTAGTTTTTCAAAATGCACGCATAAACATTGTTTTCTCAAAAACTTAAAAGTGTACATTCATGTTGCTTACATATTTTTGTAGTCCAATTTGTGCTAAATACAATGTATTTAGATTTAGGATATTAATATGTTTTTAACATACTGAAAAAAGCACAAATGTCAAGGCATGTCAAAACTTCTTCAGGGCCCCAAAACACCCTTGGGCCCCAGAGGGTTAAGACAGCGCTCCTGACCGCCCTGGCTCCCGTCAAGAGGGCAGGAGACCTACAAGTTTTCTCTGTCAAGTAGCACCTCATACCCTCTGGGACCCCCCCGTCGCCTTTCAGGGCCGCGGGTTGCTCCTTTGGAGCCATGGGCCTCAGTCGAGCTAAAATTCCTGTCATTTAGACAGCACTCCTGACTCCCCTGGCTTCCTTTAAGAGGGTAGAATACCGACAGCCTCAGGTTCCTCAGAGGTGCTCAAAAAGACACACCTCATACCTCTTGGATCTCCCCGCCGCCTTTCAGGGCCACGGGTCGCTCCTTGGAGCCACGGGCCTCAGTTGAGCTAGAATTCCTGTCATTTAGACAGCGCTCCTGACTGCCCTGGCTTCCATTAAGAGGGTAGGATATCGACAAGCTGAGGTTCCTTAGAGGTGCTTAAAGCTGAGGTTCCTCAGAGGTGCTTAGAACGCACCTCATACCTCTTGGACCTCCCCGTCGCCTTTCAGGGCCGCGGTCGCTCCATTGGAGCCACTGGCCTCAGTCGAGCTAAAATTCCTGTCATTAAGACAGCGCTCCTGACTGCCCTGGCTCCCATCAAGAGGGCCTACAAGCTTCTCTGCCAGCAAAGTGTGTCGAGAAATTCGGCCCGGCGTCTTCCACGTTACCGTCGAGACCCCGGCCCAGTGCCCAAGGTTCCCACCACGCCTTTCCGCGATCAGGTGGTGAACCTGCAAGCTCTGCCCTGGAGGAGGCAGACCCAGCCTTGCGATGTCGTGTCGTTAAATATGTGAAACTTGAATCACTCGGCACTTCAGCCGCACCAAGCAGCTTCATCTGCCTCGGGATTCAGCAGAAAGGGAATGCTCCCCGAACTGAGGTTGGTTAAATGGGTGATAGATGCCTTCTCCCTGTTATACTCAGGGACAGCTATGATCCTTGGGTCACGGCACCTCACCAGCAGATGTAAAAACCAGAAGCTGCGGGCTGGGCGACACCCTACCTTCGCTTGGTTCTACAACCTTGCGCAGAGGCCGTTCTCCCGTGTCCTAACATGAGGACTCACAGGTGAGCGGGAAGACCGGCTGGTGTCGGTTTGCGGCGCTATTTCCCAGAATGTTCCCTCCGGCGAACCCTGGGTCCTCCTGCCCCGCAGTCAAGGCTAGACGCGGAGTAGTCCTGCACTGTGATCCTGCCTGGGTCTCCTTCGCCCCGCAGGTTGTGGCTTAGTTTTTATTATTCCAGCGGAGGAGACCGCTGTTTCCCTCGTGTATCCCTAAAAACCTTTATGGATATATTGAATTATTCTCATTTCCACATGTAAAGATTTCATGTGCTCCGCCCCCCCAACCCATGCTTCAGTACAACTGGCATCCCTGGAAGGGCCCCCTTATTGGGCCTCGGGGCGTTGGGAAGGTTACGTTACACTTCGCCTGCCGGCACGTATACTTGTCAGCACGTGAAGTTGTTGCGTAATGCGGCGCCAGGGTCGTGGCCTTTTCCATAGGGCTAGTTCCCATGTAACGTCGAAGTGATTCGACTGAAGGGGAACGTCTAGGTTACGAAGGTAACCCACGTTCCCTGAAGGAGGGAACGGAGACGTTACATTCCCCTGCCACGCCCCTGGCGTCGCGCTGACGCCGGCTTGATGGCTCTTCAGCGAAAACCTGTTTGAGTGATGCGCGCCGCCATCTTATATACCCGTATGTACGGGGGAGTGGCCGACGCGCACGTCCACTCGCCAATTTGCAATTGGCCTTTTTATATAAGGCTCAGAGATGATCGGTCTCTCAGGCGAGATCCCCATGTAACGTCTCCGTTCCCTCCTTCAGGGAACGTGGGTTACCTTCGTAACCTAGACGATATTTTTATTGAACTGCGTGCTGCTCTCAGGGCAGGAGTAATCAATATTAAAATTACTGATGTTTTTACTGAACTGCGTGCTGCTCTCAGGGCAGGAGTAATCAATATTAAAATCAGGAGTAATGAATTTTAAAATTACTGATATTTTACTGAACTGCGTTCTGCTCTCAGGGCAGGAGTAATCAATATTAAAATTACTGATATTTTTACTGAACTGTGTTCTGCTCTCAGGGCAGGAGCAATCAATATTAAAATCAGGAGTAATCAATTTTAAAATTACTGATATTTTTACTGAACTGCGTGCTGCTCTCAGGGCAGGAGTAATCAATATTAAAATTACTGATGTTTTTACTGAACTGCGTGCTGCTCTCAGGGCAGGAGTAATCAATATTAAAATCAGGAGTAATCAATTTTAAAATTACTGATATTTTACTGAACTGCGTGCTGCTCTCAGGGCAGGAGTAATCAATATTAAAATTACTGATATTTTTACTGAACTGCGTTCTGCTCTCAGGGCAGGAGTAATCAATATTAAAATTACTGATATTTTTACTGAACTGTGTTCTGCTCTCAGGGCAGGAGCAATCAATATTAAAATCAGGAGTAATCAATTTTAAAATTACTGATATTTTTACTGAACTGCGTGCTGCTCTCAGGGCAGGAGTAATCAATATTAAAACTACTGATATTTTTACTGAACTGCGTTCTGCTCTCAGGGCAGGAGTAATCAATATTAAAATCACTGATATTTTTAATGAACTACGTTCTGCTCTCAGGGCAGGAGTAATCAATATTAAAATTACTGATATTTTTACAGAACTGCATTCTGCTCTCAGGGCAGGAGTAATCAATATTAAAATTACTGATATTATTACTGAACTGCGTTCTGCTCTCAGGGCAGGAGTAATTAATATTAAATTCAGGAGTAATCAATTTTAAAATTACTGATATTTTTACTAAACTGCGTTCTGCTCTCAGGGCAGGAGTAATCAATATTAAAATTACTGATATTTTTACTGAACTGCGTTCTGCTCTCAGGGCAGGAGTAATCAATATTAAAATCAAGAGTAATCAATTTTAAAATTACTGATATTTTTATTGAACTGCGTGCTGCTCTCAGGGCAGGAGTAATCAATATTAAAATTACTGATGTTTTTACTGAACTGCGTGCTGCTCTCAGGGCAGGAGTAATCAATATTAAAATCAGGAGTAATCAATTTTAAAATTACTGATATTTTACTGAACTGCGTGCTGCTCTCAGGGCTGGAGTAATCAATATTAAAATTACTGATATTTTTACTGAACTGCGTTCTGCTCTCAGGGCAGGAGTAATCAATATTAAAATTACTGATATTTTTACTGAACTGTGTTCTGCTCTCAGGGCAGGAGCAATCAATATTAAAATCAGGAGTAATCAATATTAAAACTACTTATATTTTTACTGAACTGCGTTCTGCTCTCAGGGCAGGAGTAATCAATATTAAAATCACTGATATTTTTACCGAACTGCGTTCTGCTCTCAGGGCAGGAGTAATCAATATTAAAATTACTGATATTTTTACAGAACTGCATTCTGCTCTCAGGGCAGGAGTAATCAATATTAAAATTACTGATATTTTTACTGAACTGCGTTCTGCTCTCAGGGCAGGAGTAATCAATATTAAAATTACTGATATTTTTACTGAACTGCGTTCTGCTCTCAGGGCAGGAGTAATCAATATTAAAATCAGGAGTAATCAATTTTAAAATTGCTAATATTTTTACTGAACTGTGTGCTGCTCTCAGAGCAGGAGTAATCAATATTAAAATCAGGAGTAATCAATTTTAAAATTACGGATATTTTTACTGAACTGCGTGCTGCTCTCAGGGCAGGAGTAATCCATTTCAAAATTACTGATATTTTTACTGAACTGCGTGCTGCTCTCAGGGCAGGAGTAATCAACATTAAAATTACTGATATTTTTACTGAACTGCGTGCTGCTCTCAGGGCAGGTGTAATCAATATTAAAATTACTGATACTTTTACTGAACTGCGTGCTGCTCTCAGGGCAGGAGTAATCAATATTAAAATCAGGAGTAATCAATTTTAAAATTACTGATATTTTTACTGAACTGCGTGCTGCTCTCAGGGCAGGAGTAATCAATATTAAAATCACTGATATTTTTACTGAACTGCGTTCTGCTCTCAGGGCAGGAGTAATCAATATTAAAATTACTGATATTTTTACAGAACTGTATTCTGCTCTCAGGGCAGGAGTAATCAATTTTAAAATTACTGATATTTTTACTGAACTGCGTGCTGCTCTCAGGGCAGGAGTAATCAATATTAAAATTACTGATATTTTTACAGAACTGTATTCTGCTCTCAGGGCAGGAGTAATCAATATTAAAATCAGGAGTAATCAATTTTAAAATTACTGATATTTTTACTGAACTGCGTGCTGCTCTCAGGACAGGAGTAATCAATTTTAAAATTACTGATATTTTCACTGAACTGCGAGCTTGTCTCACGGCAGGTTTAATCAACATTAAAATTACTGATATTTTTACTGAACTGCGTGCTGCTCTCAGGGCAGGTCAATATTAAAATTACTGATATTTTTACTGAACTGCGTTCTGCTCTCAGGGCAGGAGTAATCAATATTAAAATTACTGATATTTTTACTGAACTGCGTGCTGCTCTCAGGGCAGGAGTAATCAATTTTAAAATTACTGATATTTTTACTGAACTGCGTGCTGCTCTCAGGGCAGGAGTAATCAATATTAAAATTACTGATATTTTTACTGAACTGCGTGCTGCTCTCAGGACAGGAGTAATCAATTTTAAAATTACTGATATTTTCACTGAACTGCGAGCTGCTCTCACGGCAGGTTTAATCAACATTAAAATTACTGATATTTTTACTGAACTGCGTGCTGCTCTCAGGGCAGGTCAATATTAAAATTACTGATATTTTTACTGAACTGCGTGCTGCTCTCAGGGCAGGAGTAATCAATATTAAAATTACTGATATTTTTACTGAACTGCGTGCTGCTCTCAGGGCAGGAGTAATCAATTTTAAAATTACTGATATTTTTACTGAACTGCGTGCTGCTCTCAGGGCAGGAGTAATCAATATTAAAATTACTGATGTTTTTACTGAACTGCGTGCTGCTCTCAGGGCAGGAGTAATCAATATTAAAATCAGGAGTAATCAATTTTAAAATTACTGATATTTTATTGAACTGCGTGCTGCTCTCAGGGCAGGAGTAATCAATATTAAAATTACTGATATTTTTACTGAACTGCGTTCTGCTCTCAGGGCAGGAGTAATCAATATTAAAATTACTGATATTTTTACTGAACTGTGTTCTGCTCTCAGGGCAGGAGCAATCAATATTAAAATCAGGAGTAATCAATTTTAAAATTACTGATATTTTTACTGAACTGCATGCTGCTCTCAGGGCAGGAGTAATCAATATTAAAACTACTGATATTTTTACAGAACTGCGTTCTGCTCTCAGGGCAGGAGTAATCAATATTAAAATCACTGATATTTTTAATGAACTACGTTCTGCTCTCAGGGCAGGAGTAATCAATATTAAAATTACTGATATTTTTACAGAACTGCATTCTGCTCTCAGGGCAGGAGTAATCAATATTAAAATTACTGATATTTTTACTGAACTGCGAGCTGCTCTCAGAGCAGGTTTAATCAACATTAAAATTACTGATATTTTTACTGAACTGCGTGCTGCTCTCAGGGCAGGTGTAATCAATATTAAAATTACTGATACTTTTACTGAACTGCGTGCTGCTCTCAGGGCAGGAGTAATCAATATTAAAATCAGGAGTAATCAATTTTAAAATTACTGATATTTTTACTGAACTGCGTGCTGCTCTCAGGGCAGGAGTAATCAATATTAAAATCACTGATATTTTTACTGAACTGCGTGCTGCTCTCAGGGCAGGAGTAATCAATATTAAAATTACTGATATTTTTACTGAACTGCGTTCTGCTCTCAGGGCAGGAGTAATCAATATTAAAATTACTGATATTTTTACTGAACTGTGTTCTGCTCTCAGGGCAGGAGCAATCAATATTAAAATCAGGAGTAATCAATTTTAAAATTACTGATATTTTTACTGAACTGCGTGCTGCTCTCAGGGCAGGAGTAATCAATATTAAAACTACTGATATTTTTACTGAACTGCGTTCTGCTCTCAGGGCAGGAGTAATCAATATTAAAATCACTGATATTTTTAATGAACTACGTTCTGCTCTCAGGGCAGGAGTAATCAATATTAAAATTACTGATATTTTTACAGAACTGCATTCTGCTCTCAGGGCAGGAGTAATCAATATTAAAATTACTGATATTATTACTGAACTGCGTTCTGCTCTCAGGGCAGGAGTAATTAATATTAAATTCAGGAGTAATCAATTTTAAAATTACTGATATTTTTACTAAACTGCGTTCTGCTCTCAGGGCAGGAGTAATCAATATTAAAATTACTGATATTTTTACTGAACTGCGTGCTGCTCTCAGGGCAGGTGTAATCAATATTAAAATCAGGAGTAATCAATATTAAAATTACTGATATTTTTACTGAACTGCGTTCTGCTCTCAGGGCAGGAGTAATCAATATTAAAATCAAGAGTAATCAATTTTAAAATTACTGATATTTTTATTGAACTGCGTGCTGCTCTCAGGGCAGGAGTAATCAATATTAAAATTACTGATGTTTTTACTGAACTGCGTGCTGCTCTCAGGGCAGGAGTAATCAATATTAAAATCAGGAGTAATCAATTTTAAAATTACTGATATTTTACTGAACTGCGTGCTGCTCTCAGGGCTGGAGTAATCAATATTAAAATTACTGATATTTTTACTGAACTGCGTTCTGCTCTCAGGGCAGGAGTAATCAATATTAAAATTACTGATATTTTTACTGAACTGTGTTCTGCTCTCAGGGCAGGAGCAATCAATATTAAAATCAGGAGTAATCAATATTAAAACTACTTATATTTTTACTGAACTGCGTTCTGCTCTCAGGGCAGGAGTAATCAATATTAAAATCACTGATATTTTTACCGAACTGCGTTCTGCTCTCAGGGCAGGAGTAATCAATATTAAAATTACTGATATTTTTACAGAACTGCATTCTGCTCTCAGGGCAGGAGTAATCAATATTAAAATTACTGATATTTTTACTGAACTGCGTTCTGCTCTCAGGGCAGGAGTAATCAATATTAAAATCAGGAGTAATCAATTTTAAAATTGCTAATATTTTTACTGAACTGTGTGCTGCTCTCAGAGCAGGAGTAATCAATATTAAAATAAGGAGTAATCAATTTTAAAATTACGGATATTTTTACTGAACTGCGTGCTGCTCTCAGGGCAGGAGTAATCCATTTCAAAATTACTGATATTTTTACTGAACTGCGTGCTGCTCTCAGGGCAGGAGTAATCAACATTAAAATTACTGATATTTTTACTGAACTGCGTGCTGTTCTCAGGGCAGGTGTAATCAATATTAAAATTACTGATACTTTTACTGAACTGCGTGCTGCTCTCAGGGCAGGAGTAATCAATATTAAAATCAGGAGTAATCAATTTTAAAATTACTGATATTTTTACTGAACTGCGTGCTGCTCTCAGGGCAGGAGTAATCAATATTAAAATCACTGATATTTTTACTGAACTGCGTTCTGCTCTCAGGGCAGGAGTAATCAATATTAAAATTACTGATATTTTTACAGAACTGTATTCTGCTCTCAGGGCAGGAGTAATCAATATTAAAATTACTGATATTTTTACAGAACTGTATTCTGCTCTCAGGGCAGGAGTAATCAATTTTAAAATTACTGATATTTTTACTGAACTGCGTGCTGCTCTCAGGGCAGGAGTAATCAATATTAAAATTACTGATATTTTTACAGAACTCTATTCTGCTCTCAGGGCAGGAGTAATCAATATTAAAATCAGGAGTAATCAATTTTAAAATTACTGATATTTTTACTGAACTGCGTGCTGCTCTCAGGACAGGAGTAATCAATTTTAAAATTACTGATATTTTCACTGAACTGCGAGCTGCTCTCACGGCAGGTTTAATCAACATTAAAATTACTGATATTTTTACTGAACTGCGTGCTGCTCTCAGGGCAGGTCAATATTAAAATTACTGATATTTTTACTGAACTGCGTTCTGCTCTCAGGGCAGGAGTAATCAATATTAAAATTACTGATATTTTTACTCAACTGCGTGCTGCTCTCAGGGCACGAGTAATCAATTTTAAAATTACTGATATTTTTACTGAACTGCGTGCTGCTCTCAGGGCAGGAGTAATCAATATTAAAATTACTGATATTTTTACTGAACTGCGTGCTGCTCTCAGGACAGGAGTAATCAATTTTAAAATTACTGATATTTTCACTGAACTGCGAGCTGCTCTCACGGCAGGTTTAATCAACATTAAAATTACTGATATTTTTACTGAACTGCGTGCTGCTCTCAGGGCAGGTCAATATTAAAATTACTGATATTTTTACTGAACTGCGTGCTGCTCTCAGGGCAGGAGTAATCCATTTCAAAATTACTGATATTTTTACTGAACTGCGTGCTGCTCTCAGGGCAGGAGTAATCAACATTAAAATTACTGATATTTTTACTGAACTGCGTGCTGCTCTCAGGGCAGGTGTAATCAATATTAAAATTACTGATACTTTTACTGAACTGCGTGCTGCTCTCAGGGCAGGTGTAATCAATATTAAAATTACTGATATTTTTACTGAACTGCGTGCTGCTCTCAGGGCAGGAGTAATCAATATTAAAATTACTGATATTTTTACAGAACTGTATTCTGCTCTCAGGGCAGGAGTAATCAATGTTAAAATTACTGATATTTTTACAGAACTGTATTCTGCTCTCAGGGCAGGAGTAATCAATATTAAAATTACTGATATTTTTACAGAACTGTATTCTGCTCTCAGGGCAGGAGTAATCAATTTTAAAATTACTGATATTTTTACTGAACTGCGTGCTGCTCTCAGGGCAGGAGTAATCAATATTAAAATTACTGATATTTTTACAGAACTGTATTCTGCTCTCAGGGCAGGAGTAATCAATATTAAAATCAGGAGTAATCAATTTTAAAATTACTGATATTTTTACTGAACTGTGTGCTGCTCTCAGGACAGGAGTAATCAATTTTAAAATTACTGATATTTTCACTGAACTGCGAGCTGCTCTCACGGCAGGTTTAATCAACATTAAAATTACTGATATTTTTACTGAACTGCGTGCTGCTCTCAGGGCAGGTCAATATTAAAATTACTGATATTTTTACTGAACTGCGTTCTGCTCTCAGGGCAGGAGTAATCAATATTAAAATCAGGAGTAATCAATTTTAAAATTACTGATATTTTTACTGAACTGTATTCTGCTCTCAGGGCAGGAGTAATCAATATTAAAATTACTGATATTTTTACAGAACTGCATTCTGCTCTCAGGGCAGGAGTAATCAATATTAAAATTACTGATATTTTTACTGAACTGCGTTCTGCTCTCAGGGCAGGAGTAATCAATATTAAAATTACTGATATTTTTACTGAACTGCGTTCTGCTCTCAGGGCAGGAGTAATCAATATTAAAATCAGGAGTAATCAATTTTAAAATTGCTAATATTTTTACTGAACTGTGTGCTGCTCTCAGAGCAGGAGTAATCAATATTAAAATCAGGAGTAATCAATTTTAAAATTACGGATATTTTTACTGAACTGCGTGCTGCTCTCAGGGCAGGAGTAATCCATTTCAAAATTACTGATATTTTTACTGAACTGCGTGCTGCTCTCAGGGCAGGAGTAATCAACATTAAAATTACTGATATTTTTACTGAACTGCGTGCTGCTCTCAGGGCAGGTGTAATCAATATTAAAATTACTGATACTTTTACTGAACTGCGTGCTGCTCTCAGGGCAGGAGTAATCAATATTAAAATCAGGAGTAATCAATTTTAAAATTACTGATATTTTTACTGAACTGCGTGCTGCTCTCAGGGCAGGAGTAATCAATATTAAAATCACTGATATTTTTACTGAACTGCGTTCTGCTCTCAGGGCAGGAGTAATCAATATTAAAATTACTGATATTTTTACTGAACTGCGTGCTGCTCTCAGGGCAGGAGTAATCAATATTAAAATTACTGATATTTTTACAGAACTGTATTCTGCTCTCAGGGCAGGAGTAATCAATATTAAAATCAGGAGTAATCAATTTTAAAATTACTGATATTTTTACTGAACTGCGTGCTGCTCTCAGGACAGGAGTAATCAATTTTAAAATTACTGATATTTTCACTGAACTGCGAGCTGCTCTCACGGCAGGTTTAATCAACATTAAAATTACTGATATTTTTACTGAACTGCGTGCTGCTCTCAGGGCAGGTCAATATTAAAATTACTGATATTTTTACTGAACTGCGTTCTGCTCTCAGGGCAGGAGTAATCAATATTAAAATTACTGATATTTTTACTGAACTGCGTGCTGCTCTCAGGGCAGGAGTAATCAATTTTAAAATTACTGATATTTTTACTGAACTGCGTGCTGCTCTCAGGGCAGGAGTAATCAATATTAAAATTACTGATATTTTTACTGAACTGCGTGCTGCTCTCAGGACAGGAGTAATCAATTTTAAAATTACTGATATTTTCACTGAACTGCGAGCTGCTCTCACGGCAGGAGTAATCAATTTTAAAATTACTGATATTTTTACTGAACTGCGTGCTGCTCTCAGGGCAGGAGTAATCAATATTAAAATTACTGATGTTTTTACTGAACTGCGTGCTGCTCTCAGGGCAGGAGTAATCAATATTAAAATCAGGAGTAATCAATTTTAAAATTACTGATATTTTATTGAACTGCGTGCTGCTCTCAGGGCAGGAGTAATCAATATTAAAATTACTGATATTTTTACTGAATTGCGTTCTGCTCTCAGGGCAGGAGTAATCAATATTAAAATTACTGATATTTTTACTGAACTGTGTTCTGCTCTCAGGGCAGGAGCAATCAATATTAAAATCAGGAGTAATCATTTTTAAAATTACTGATATTTTTACTGAACTGCATGCTGCTCTCAGGGCAGGAGTAATCAATATTAAAATTACTGATATTTTTACTGAACTGCGTTCTGCTCTCAGGGCAGGAGTAATCAATATTAACATTACTGATATTTTTACTGAACTGCGTTCTGCTCTCAGGGCAGGAGTAATCAATATTAAAATCACTGATATTTTTAATGAACTACGTTCTGCTCTCAGGGCAGGAGTAATCAATATTAAAATTACTGATATTATTACAGAACTGCATTCTGCTCTCAGGGCAGGAGTAATCAATATTAAAATTACTGATATTTTTACTGAACTGCGAGCTGCTCTCAGAGCAGGTTTAATCAACATTAAAATTACTGATATTTTTACTGAACTGCGTGCTGCTCTCAGGGCAGGTGTAATCAATATTAAAATTACTGATACTTTTACTGAACTGCGTGCTGCTCTCAGGGCAGGAGTAATCAATATTAAAATCAGGAGTAATCAATTTTAAAATTACTGATATTTTTACTGAACTGCGTGCTGCTCTCAGGGCAGGAGTAATCAATATTAAAATCACTGATATTTTTACTGAACTGCGTTCTGCTCTCAGGGCAGGAGTAATCAATATTAAAATTACTGATATTTTTACAGAACTGTATTCTGCTCTCAGGGCAGGAGTAATCAATATTAAAATTACTGATATTTTTACAGAACTGTATTCTGCTTTCAGGGCAGGAGTAATCAATTTTAAAATTACTGATATTTTTACTGAACTGCGTGCTGCTCTCAGGGCAGGAGTAATCAATATTAAAATTACTGATATTTTTACAGAACTGTATTCTGCTCTCAGGGCAGGAGTAATCAATATTAAAATCAGGAGTAATCAATTTTAAAATTACTGATATTTTTACTGAACTGCGTGCTGCTCTCAGGACAGGAGTAATCAATTTTAAAATTACTGATATTTTCACTGAACTGCGAGCTGCTCTCACGGCAGGTTTAATCAACATTAAAATTACTGATATTTTTACTGAACTGCGTGCTGCTCTCAGGGCAGGTCAATATTAAAATTACTGATATTTTTACTGAACTGCGTTCTGCTCTCAGGGCAGGAGTAATCAATATTAAAATCAGGAGTAATCAATTTTAAAATTACTGATATTTTTACTGAACTGTATTCTGCTCTCAGGGCAGGAGTAATCAATATTAAAATTACTGATATTTTTACAGAACTGCATTCTGCTCTCAGGGCAGGAGTAATCAATATTAAAATTACTGATATTTTTACTGAACTGCGTTCTGCTCTCAGGGCAGGAGTAATCAATATTAAAATTACTGATATTTTTACTGAACTGCGTTCTGCTCTCAGGGCAGGAGTAATCAATATTAAAATCAGGAGTAATCAATTTTAAAATTGCTAATATTTTTACTGAACTGTGTGCTGCTCTCAGAGCAGGAGTAATCAATATTAAAATCAGGAGTAATCAATTTTAAAATTACGGATATTTTTACTGAACTGCGTGCTGCTCTCAGGGCAGGAGTAATCCATTTCAAAATTACTGATATTTTTACTGAACTGCGTGCTGCTCTCAGGGCAGGAGTAATCAACATTAAAATTACTGATATTTTTACTGAACTGCGTGCTGCTCTCAGGGCAGGTGTAATCAATATTAAAATTACTGATACTTTTACTGAACTGCGTGCTGCTCTCAGGGCAGGAGTAATCAATATTAAAATCAGGAGTAATCAATTTTAAAATTACTGATATTTTTACTGAACTGCGTGCTGCTCTCAGGGCAGGAGTAATCAATATTAAAATCACTGATATTTTTACTGAACTGCGTTCTGCTCTCAGGGCAGGAGTAATCAATATTAAAATTACTGATATTTTTACAGAACTGTATTCTGCTCTCAGGGCAGGAGTAATCAATATTAAAATTACTGATATTTTTACAGAACTGTATTCTGCTCTCAGGGCAGGAGTAATCAATTTTAAAATTACTGATATTTTTACTGAACTGCGTGCTGCTCTCAGGGCAGGAGTAATCAATATTAAAATTACTGATATTTTTACAGAACTGTATTCTGCTCTCAGGGCAGGAGTAATCAATATTAAAATCAGGAGTAATCAATTTTAAAATTACTGATATTTTTACTGAACTGCGTGCTGCTCTCAGGACAGGAGTAATCAATTTTAAAATTACTGATATTTTCACTGAACTGCGAGCTGCTCTCACGGCAGGTTTAATCAACATTAAAATTACTGATATTTTTACTGAACTGCGTTCTGCTCTCAGGGCAGGAGTAATCAATATTAAAATTACTGATATTTTTACTGAACTGCGTGCTGCTCTCAGGGCAGGAGTAATCAATTTTAAAATTACTGATATTTTTACTGAACTGCGTGCTGCTCTCAGGGCAGGAGTAATCAATATTAAAATTACTGATATTTTTACTGAACTGCGTGCTGCTCTCAGGACAGGAGTAATCAATTTTAAAATTACTGATATTTTCACTGAACTGCGAGCTGCTCTCACGGCAGGTTTAATCAACATTAAAATTACTGATATTTTTACTGAACTGCGTGCTGCTCTCAGGGCAGGTCAATATTAAAATTACTGATATTTTTACTGAACTGCGTGCTGCTCTCAGGGCAGGAGTAATCAATATTAAAATTACTGATATTTTTACTGAACTGCGTGCTGCTCTCAGGGCAGGAGTAATCAATTTTAAAATTACTGATATTTTTACTGAACTGCGTGCTGCTCTCAGGGCAGGAGTAATCAATATTAAAATTACTGATGTTTTTACTGAACTGCGTGCTGCTCTCAGGGCAGGAGTAATCAATATTAAAATCAGGAGTAATCAATTTTAAAATTACTGATATTTTATTGAACTGCGTGCTGCTCTCAGGGCAGGAGTAATCAATATTAAAATTACTGATATTTTTACTGAACTGCGTTCTGCTCTCAGGGCAGGAGTAATCAATATTAAAATTACTGATATTTTTACTGAACTGTGTTCTGCTCTCAGGGCAGGAGCAATCAATATTAAAATCAGGAGTAATCAATTTTAAAATTACTGATATTTTTACTGAACTGCATGCTGCTCTCAGGGCAGGAGTAATCAATATTAAAATTACTGATATTTTTACTGAACTGCGTTCTGCTCTCAGGGCAGGAGTAATCAATATTAACATTACTGATATTTTTACTGAACTGCGTTCTGCTCTCAGGGCAGGAGTAATCAATATTAAAATCACTGATATTTTTAATGAACTACGTTCTGCTCTCAGGGCAGGAGTAATCAATATTAAAATTACTGATATTTTTACAGAACTGCATTCTGCTCTCAGAGCAGGAGTAATCAATATTAAAATTACTGATATTTTTACTGAACTGCGAGCTGCTCTCAGAGCAGGTTTAATCAACATTAAAATTACTGATATTTTTACTGAACTGCGTGCTGCTCTCAGGGCAGGTGTAATCAATATTAAAATTACTGATACTTTTACTGAACTGCGTGCTGCTCTCAGGGCAGGAGTAATCAATATTAAAATCAGGAGTAATCAATTTTAAAATTACTGATATTTTTACTGAACTGCGTGCTGCTCTCAGGGCAGGAGTAATCAATATTAAAATCACTGATATTTTTACTGAACTGCGTTCTGCTCTCAGGGCAGGAGTAATCAATATTAAAATTACTGATATTTTTACAGAACTGTATTCTGCTCTCAGGGCAGGAGTAATCAATATTAAAATCAGGAGTAATCAATTTTAAAATTACTGATATTTTTACTGAACTGCGTGCTGCTCTCAGGACAGGAGTAATCAATTTTAAAATTACTGATATTTTCACTGAACTGCGAGCTGCTCTCACGGCAGGTTTAATCAACATTAAAATTACTGATATTTTTACTGAACTGCGTGCTGCTCTCAGGGCAGGTCAATATTAAAATTACTGATATTTTTACTGAACTGTATTCTGCTCTCAGGGCAGGAGTAATCAATATTAAAATTACTGATATTTTTACAGAACTGCATTCTGCTCTCAGGGCAGGAGTAATCAATATTAAAATTACTGATATTTTTACTGAACTGCGTTCTGCTCTCAGGGCAGGAGTAATCAATATTAAAATTACTGATATTTTTACTGAACTGCGTTCTGCTCTCAGGGCAGGAGTAATCAATATTAAAATCAGGAGTAATCAATTTTAAAATTGCTAATATTTTTACTGAACTGTGTGCTGCTCTCAGAGCAGGAGTAATCAATATTAAAATCAGGAGTAATCAATTTTAAAATTACGGATATTTTTACTGAACTGCGTGCTGCTCTCAGGGCAGGAGTAATCCATTTCAAAATTACTGATATTTTTACTGAACTGCGTGCTGCTCTCAGGGCAGGAGTAATCAACATTAAAATTACTGATATTTTTACTGAACTGCGTGCTGCTCTCAGGGCAGGTGTAATCAATATTAAAATTACTGATACTTTTACTGAACTGCGTGCTGCTCTCAGGGCAGGAGTAATCAATATTAAAATCAGGAGTAATCAATTTTAAAATTACTGATATTTTTACTGAACTGCGTGCTGCTCTCAGGGCAGGAGTAATCAATATTAAAATCACTGATATTTTTACTGAACTGCGTTCTGCTCTCAGGGCAGGAGTAATCAATATTAAAATTACTGATATTTTTACTGAACTGCGTGCTGCTCTCAGGGCAGGAGTAATCAATATTAAAATTACTGATATTTTTACAGAACTGTATTCTGCTCTCAGGGCAGGAGTAATCAATATTAAAATCAGGAGTAATCAATTTTAAAATTACTGATATTTTTACTGAACTGCGTGCTGCTCTCAGGACAGGAGTAATCAATTTTAAAATTACTGATATTTTCACTGAACTGCGAGCTGCTCTCACGGCAGGTTTAATCAACATTAAAATTACTGATATTTTTACTGAACTGCGTGCTGCTCTCAGGGCAGGTCAATATTAAAATTACTGATATTTTTACTGAACTGCGTTCTGCTCTCAGGGCAGGAGTAATCAATATTAAAATTACTGATATTTTTACTGAACTGCGTGCTGCTCTCAGGGCAGGAGTAATCAATTTTAAAATTACTGATATTTTTACTGAACTGCGTGCTGCTCTCAGGGCAGGAGTAATCAATATTAAAATTACTGATATTTTTACTGAACTGCGTGCTGCTCTCAGGACAGGAGTAATCAATTTTAAAATTACTGATATTTTCACTGAACTGCGAGCTGCTCTCACGGCAGGAGTAATCAATTTTAAAATTACTGATATTTTTACTGAACTGCGTGCTGCTCTCAGGGCAGGAGTAATCAATATTAAAATTACTGATGTTTTTACTGAACTGCGTGCTGCTCTCAGGGCAGGAGTAATCAATATTAAAATCAGGAGTAATCAATTTTAAAATTACTGATATTTTATTGAACTGCGTGCTGCTCTCAGGGCAGGAGTAATCAATATTAAAATTACTGATATTTTTACTGAATTGCGTTCTGCTCTCAGGGCAGGAGTAATCAATATTAAAATTACTGATATTTTTACTGAACTGTGTTCTGCTCTCAGGGCAGGAGCAATCAATATTAAAATCAGGAGTAATCATTTTTAAAATTACTGATATTTTTACTGAACTGCATGCTGCTCTCAGGGCAGGAGTAATCAATATTAAAATTACTGATATTTTTACTGAACTGCGTTCTGCTCTCAGGGCAGTAGTAATCAATATTAACATTACTGATATTTTTACTGAACTGCGTTCTGCTCTCAGGGCAGGAGTAATCAATATTAAAATCACTGATATTTTTAATGAACTACGTTCTGCTCTCAGGGCAGGAGTAATCAATATTAAAATTACTGATATTATTACAGAACTGCATTCTGCTCTCAGGGCAGGAGTAATCAATATTAAAATTACTGATATTTTTACTGAACTGCGAGCTGCTCTCAGAGCAGGTTTAATCAACATTAAAATTACTGATATTTTTACTGAACTGCGTGCTGCTCTCAGGGCAGGTGTAATCAATATTAAAATTACTGATACTTTTACTGAACTGCGTGCTGCTCTCAGGGCAGGAGTAATCAATATTAAAATCAGGAGTAATCAATTTTAAAATTACTGATATTTTTACTGAACTGCGTGCTGCTCTCAGGGCAGGAGTAATCAATATTAAAATCACTGATATTTTTACTGAACTGCGTTCTGCTCTCAGGGCAGGAGTAATCAATATTAAAATTACTGATATTTTTACAGAACTGTATTCTGCTCTCAGGGCAGGAGTAATCAATATTAAAATTACTGATATTTTTACAGAACTGTATTCTGCTCTCAGGGCAGGAGTAATCAATTTTAAAATTACTGATATTTTTACTGAACTGCGTGCTGCTCTCAGGGCAGGAGTAATCAATATTAAAATTACTGATATTTTTACAGAACTGTATTCTGCTCTCAGGGCAGGAGTAATCAATATTAAAATCAGGAGTAATCAATTTTAAAATTACTGATATTTTTACTGAACTGCGTGCTGCTCTCAGGACAGGAGTAATCAATTTTAAAATTACTGATATTTTCACTGAACTGCGAGCTGCTCTCACGGCAGGTTTAATCAACATTAAAATTACTGATATTTTTACTGAACTGCGTGCTGCTCTCAGGGCAGGTCAATATTAAAATTACTGATATTTTTACTGAACTGCGTTCTGCTCTCAGGGCAGGAGTAATCAATATTAAAATCAGGAGTAATCAATTTTAAAATTACTGATATTTTTACTGAACTGTATTCTGCTCTCAGGGCAGGAGTAATCAATATTAAAATTACTGATATTTTTACAGAACTGCATTCTGCTCTCAGGGCAGGAGTAATCAATATTAAAATTACTGATATTTTTACTGAACTGCGTTCTGCTCTCAGGGCAGGAGTAATCAATATTAAAATTACTGATATTTTTACTGAACTGCGTTCTGCTCTCAGGGCAGGAGTAATCAATATTAAAATCAGGAGTAATCAATTTTAAAATTGCTAATATTTTTACTGAACTGTGTGCTGCTCTCAGAGCAGGAGTAATCAATATTAAAATCAGGAGTAATCAATTTTAAAATTACGGATATTTTTACTGAACTGCGTGCTGCTCTCAGGGCAGGAGTAATCCATTTCAAAATTACTGATATTTTTACTGAACTGCGTGCTGCTCTCAGGGCAGGAGTAATCAACATTAAAATTACTGATATTTTTACTGAACTGCGTGCTGCTCTCAGGGCAGGTGTAATCAATATTAAAATTACTGATACTTTTACTGAACTGCGTGCTGCTCTCAGGGCAGGAGTAATCAATATTAAAATCAGGAGTAATCAATTTTAAAATTACTGATATTTTTACTGAACTGCGTGCTGCTCTCAGGGCAGGAGTAATCAATATTAAAATCACTGATATTTTTACTGAACTGCGTTCTGCTCTCAGGGCAGGAGTAATCAATATTAAAATTACTGATATTTTTACAGAACTGTATTCTGCTCTCAGGGCAGGAGTAATCAATATTAAAATTACTGATATTTTTACAGAACTGTATTCTGCTCTCAGGGCAGGAGTAATCAATTTTAAAATTACTGATATTTTTACTGAACTGCGTGCTGCTCTCAGGGCAGGAGTAATCAATATTAAAATTACTGATATTTTTACAGAACTGTATTCTGCTCTCAGGGCAGGAGTAATCAATATTAAAATCAGGAGTAATCAATTTTAAAATTACTGATATTTTTACTGAACTGCGTGCTGCTCTCAGGACAGGAGTAATCAATTTTAAAATTACTGATATTTTCACTGAACTGCGAGCTGCTCTCACGGCAGGTTTAATCAACATTAAAATTACTGATATTTTTACTGAACTGCGTTCTGCTCTCAGGGCAGGAGTAATCAATATTAAAATTACTGATATTTTTACTGAACTGCGTGCTGCTCTCAGGGCAGGAGTAATCAATTTTAAAATTACTGATATTTTTACTGAACTGCGTGCTGCTCTCAGGGCAGGAGTAATCAATATTAAAATTACTGATATTTTTACTGAACTGCGTGCTGCTCTCAGGACAGGAGTAATCAATTTTAAAATTACTGATATTTTCACTGAACTGCGAGCTGCTCTCACGGCAGGTTTAATCAACATTAAAATTACTGATATTTTTACTGAACTGCGTGCTGCTCTCAGGGCAGGTCAATATTAAAATTACTGATATTTTTACTGAACTGCGTGCTGCTCTCAGGGCAGGAGTAATCAATATTAAAATTACTGATATTTTTACTGAACTGCGTGCTGCTCTCAGGGCAGGAGTAATCAATTTTAAAATTACTGATATTTTTACTGAACTGCGTGCTGCTCTCAGGGCAGGAGTAATCAATATTAAAATTACTGATGTTTTTACTGAACTGCGTGCTGCTCTCAGGGCAGGAGTAATCAATATTAAAATCAGGAGTAATCAATTTTAAAATTACTGATATTTTATTGAACTGCGTGCTGCTCTCAGGGCAGGAGTAATCAATATTAAAATTACTGATATTTTTACTGAACTGCGTTCTGCTCTCAGGGCAGGAGTAATCAATATTAAAATTACTGATATTTTTACTGAACTGTGTTCTGCTCTCAGGGCAGGAGCAATCAATATTAAAATCAGGAGTAATCAATTTTAAAATTACTGATATTTTTACTGAACTGCATGCTGCTCTCAGGGCAGGAGTAATCAATATTAAAATTACTGATATTTTTACTGAACTGCGTTCTGCTCTCAGGGCAGGAGTAATCAATATTAACATTACTGATATTTTTACTGAACTGCGTTCTGCTCTCAGGGCAGGAGTAATCAATATTAAAATCACTGATATTTTTAATGAACTACGTTCTGCTCTCAGGGCAGGAGTAATCAATATTAAAATTACTGATATTTTTACAGAACTGCATTCTGCTCTCAGAGCAGGAGTAATCAATATTAAAATTACTGATATTTTTACTGAACTGCGAGCTGCTCTCAGAGCAGGTTTAATCAACATTAAAATTACTGATATTTTTACTGAACTGCGTGCTGCTCTCAGGGCAGGTGTAATCAATATTAAAATTACTGATACTTTTACTGAACTGCGTGCTGCTCTCAGGGCAGGAGTAATCAATATTAAAATCAGGAGTAATCAATTTTAAAATTACTGATATTTTTACTGAACTGCGTGCTGCTCTCAGGGCAGGAGTAATCAATATTAAAATCACTGATATTTTTACTGAACTGCGTTCTGCTCTCAGGGCAGGAGTAATCAATATTAAAATTACTGATATTTTTACAGAACTGTATTCTGCTCTCAGGGCAGGAGTAATCAATATTAAAATCAGGAGTAATCAATTTTAAAATTACTGATATTTTTACTGAACTGCGTGCTGCTCTCAGGACAGGAGTAATCAATTTTAAAATTACTGATATTTTCACTGAACTGCGAGCTGCTCTCACGGCAGGTTTAATCAACATTAAAATTACTGATATTTTTACTGAACTGCGTGCTGCTCTCAGGGCAGGTCAATATTAAAATTACTGATATTTTTACTGAACTGCGTTCTGCTCTCAGGGCAGGAGTAATCAATATTAAAATCAGGAGTAATCAATTTTAAAATTACTGATATTTTTACTGAACTGTATTCTGCTCTCAGGGCAGGAGTAATCAATATTAAAATTACTGATATTTTTACAGAACTGCATTCTGCTCTCAGGGCAGGAGTAATCAATATTAAAATTACTGATATTTTTACTGAACTGCGTTCTGCTCTCAGGGCAGGAGTAATCAATATTAAAATTACTGATATTTTTACTGAACTGCGTTCTGCTCTCAGGGCAGGAGTAATCAATATTAAAATCAGGAGTAATCAATTTTAAAATTGCTAATATTTTTACTGAACTGTGTGCTGCTCTCAGAGCAGGAGTAATCAATATTAAAATCAGGAGTAATCAATTTTAAAATTACGGATATTTTTACTGAACTGCGTGCTGCTCTCAGGGCAGGAGTAATCCATTTCAAAATTACTGATATTTTTACTGAACTGCGTGCTGCTCTCAGGGCAGGAGTAATCAACATTAAAATTACTGATATTTTTACTGAACTGCGTGCTGCTCTCAGGGCAGGTGTAATCAATATTAAAATTACTGATACTTTTACTGAACTGCGTGCTGCTCTCAGGGCAGGAGTAATCAATATTAAAATCAGGAGTAATCAATTTTAAAATTACTGATATTTTTACTGAACTGCGTGCTGCTCTCAGGGCAGGAGTAATCAATATTAAAATCACTGATATTTTTACTGAACTGCGTTCTGCTCTCAGGGCAGGAGTAATCAATATTAAAATTACTGATATTTTTACTGAACTGCGTGCTGCTCTCAGGGCAGGAGTAATCAATATTAAAATTACTGATATTTTTACAGAACTGTATTCTGCTCTCAGGGCAGGAGTAATCAATATTAAAATCAGGAGTAATCAATTTTAAAATTACTGATATTTTTACTGAACTGCGTGCTGCTCTCAGGACAGGAGTAATCAATTTTAAAATTACTGATATTTTCACTGAACTGCGAGCTGCTCTCACGGCAGGTTTAATCAACATTAAAATTACTGATATTTTTACTGAACTGCGTGCTGCTCTCAGGGCAGGTCAATATTAAAATTACTGATATTTTTACTGAACTGCGTTCTGCTCTCAGGGCAGGAGTAATCAATATTAAAATTACTGATATTTTTACTGAACTGCGTGCTGCTCTCAGGGCAGGAGTAATCAATTTTAAAATTACTGATATTTTTACTGAACTGCGTGCTGCTCTCAGGGCAGGAGTAATCAATATTAAAATTACTGATATTTTTACTGAACTGCGTGCTGCTCTCAGGACAGGAGTAATCAATTTTAAAATTACTGATATTTTCACTGAACTGCGAGCTGCTCTCACGGCAGGAGTAATCAATTTTAAAATTACTGATATTTTTACTGAACTGCGTGCTGCTCTCAGGGCAGGAGTAATCAATATTAAAATTACTGATGTTTTTACTGAACTGCGTGCTGCTCTCAGGGCAGGAGTAATCAATATTAAAATCAGGAGTAATCAATTTTAAAATTACTGATATTTTATTGAACTGCGTGCTGCTCTCAGGGCAGGAGTAATCAATATTAAAATTACTGATATTTTTACTGAATTGCGTTCTGCTCTCAGGGCAGGAGTAATCAATATTAAAATTACTGATATTTTTACTGAACTGTGTTCTGCTCTCAGGGCAGGAGCAATCAATATTAAAATCAGGAGTAATCATTTTTAAAATTACTGATATTTTTACTGAACTGCATGCTGCTCTCAGGGCAGGAGTAATCAATATTAAAATTACTGATATTTTTACTGAACTGCGTTCTGCTCTCAGGGCAGGAGTAATCAATATTAACATTACTGATATTTTTACTGAACTGCGTTCTGCTCTCAGGGCAGGAGTAATCAATATTAAAATCACTGATATTTTTAATGAACTACGTTCTGCTCTCAGGGCAGGAGTAATCAATATTAAAATTACTGATATTTTTACAGAACTGCATTCTGCTCTCAGGGCAGGAGTAATCAATATTAAAATTACTGATATTTTTACTGAACTGCGAGCTGCTCTCAGAGCAGGTTTAATCAACATTAAAATTACTGATATTTTTACTGAACTGCGTGCTGCTCTCAGGGCAGGTGTAATCAATATTAAAATTACTGATACTTTTACTGAACTGCGTGCTGCTCTCAGGGCAGGAGTAATCAATATTAAAATCACTGATATTTTTACTGAACTGCGTTCTGCTCTCAGGGCAGGAGTAATCAATATTAAAATTACTGATATTTTTACAGAACTGTATTCTGCTCTCAGGGCAGGAGTAATCAATATTAAAATTACTGATATTTTTACAGAACTGTATTCTGCTCTCAGGGCAGGAGTAATCAATTTTAAAATTACTGATATTTTTACTGAACTGCGTGCTGCTCTCAGGGCAGGAGTAATCAATATTAAAATTACTGATATTTTTACAGAACTGTATTCTGCTCTCAGGGCAGGAGTAATCAATATTAAAATCAGGAGTAATCAATTTTAAAATTACTGATATTTTTACTGAACTGCGTGCTGCTCTCAGGACAGGAGTAATCAATTTTAAAATTACTGATATTTTCACTGAACTGCGAGCTGCTCTCACGGCAGGTTTAATCAACATTAAAATTACTGATATTTTTACTGAACTGCGTGCTGCTCTCAGGGCAGGTCAATATTAAAATTACTGATATTTTTACTGAACTGCGTTCTGCTCTCAGGGCAGGAGTAATCAATATTAAAATCAGGAGTAATCAATTTTAAAATTACTGATATTTTTACTGAACTGTATTCTGCTCTCAGGGCAGGAGTAATCAATATTAAAATTACTGATATTTTTACAGAACTGCATTCTGCTCTCAGGGCAGGAGTAATCAATATTAAAATTACTGATATTTTTACTGAACTGCGTTCTGCTCTCAGGGCAGGAGTAATCAATATTAAAATTACTGATATTTTTACTGAACTGCGTTCTGCTCTCAGGGCAGGAGTAATCAATATTAAAATCAGGAGTAATCAATTTTAAAATTGCTAATATTTTTACTGAACTGTGTGCTGCTCTCAGAGCAGGAGTAATCAATATTAAAATCAGGAGTAATCAATTTTAAAATTACGGATATTTTTACTGAACTGCGTGCTGCTCTCAGGGCAGGAGTAATCCATTTCAAAATTACTGATATTTTTACTGAACTGCGTGCTGCTCTCAGGGCAGGAGTAATCAACATTAAAATTACTGATATTTTTACTGAACTGCGTGCTGCTCTCAGGGCAGGTGTAATCAATATTAAAATTACTGATACTTTTACTGAACTGCGTGCTGCTCTCAGGGCAGGAGTAATCAATATTAAAATCAGGAGTAATCAATTTTAAAATTACTGATATTTTTACTGAACTGCGTGCTGCTCTCAGGGCAGGAGTAATCAATATTAAAATCACTGATATTTTTACTGAACTGCGTTCTGCTCTCAGGGCAGGAGTAATCAATATTAAAATTACTGATATTTTTACAGAACTGTATTCTGCTCTCAGGGCAGGAGTAATCAATATTAAAATTACTGATATTTTTACAGAACTGTATTCTGCTCTCAGGGCAGGAGTAATCAATATTAAAATCAGGAGTAATCAATTTTAAAATTACTGATATTTTTACTGAACTGCGTGCTGCTCTCAGGACAGGAGTAATCAATTTTAAAATTACTGATATTTTCACTGAACTGCGAGCTGCTCTCACGGCAGGTTTAATCAACATTAAAATTACTGATATTTTTACTGAACTGCGTTCTGCTCTCAGGGCAGGAGTAATCAATATTAAAATTACTGATATTTTTACTGAACTGCGTGCTGCTCTCAGGGCAGGAGTAATCAATTTTAAAATTACTGATATTTTTACTGAACTGCGTGCTGCTCTCAGGGCAGGAGTAATCAATATTAAAATTACTGATATTTTTACTGAACTGCGTGCTGCTCTCAGGACAGGAGTAATCAATTTTAAAATTACTGATATTTTCACTGAACTGCGAGCTGCTCTCACGGCAGGTTTAATCAACATTAAAATTACTGATATTTTTACTGAACTGCGTGCTGCTCTCAGGGCAGGTCAATATTAAAATTACTGATATTTTTACTGAACTGCGTTCTGCTCTCAGGGCAGGAGTAATCAATATTAAAATTACTGATATTTTTACTGAACTGCGTGCTGCTCTCAGGGCAGGTTTAATCAACATTAAAATTACTGATATTTTTACTGAACTGCGTGCTGCTCTCAGGGCAGGTCAATATTAAAATTACTGATATTTTTACTGAACTGCGTGCTGCTCTCAGGGCAGGAGTAATCAATATTAAAATTACTGATATTTTTACTGAACTGCGTGCTGCTCTCAGGGCAGGAGTAATCAATTTTAAAATTACTGATATTTTTACTGAACTGCGTGCTGCTCTCAGGGCAGGAGTAATCAATATTAAAATTACTGATGTTTTTACTGAACTGCGTGCTGCTCTCAGGGCAGGAGTAATCAATATTAAAATCAGGAGTAATCAATTTTAAAATTACTGATATTTTATTGAACTGCGTGCTGCTCTCAGGGCAGGAGTAATCAATATTAAAATTACTGATATTTTTACTGAACTGCGTTCTGCTCTCAGGGCAGGAGTAATCAATATTTAAAATTACTGATATTTTTACTGAACTGTGTTCTGCTCTCAGGGCAGGAGCAATCAATATTAAAATCAGGAGTAATCAATTTTAAAATTACTGATATTTTTACTGAACTGCATGCTGCTCTCAGGGCAGGAGTAATCAATATTAAAATTACTGATATTTTTACTGAACTGCGTTCTGCTCTCAGGGCAGGAGTAATCAATATTAACATTACTGATATTTTTACTGAACTGCGTTCTGCTCTCAGGGCAGGAGTAATCAATATTAAAATCACTGATATTTTTAATGAACTACGTTCTGCTCTCAGGGCAGGAGTAATCAATATTAAAATTACTGATATTTTTACAGAACTGCATTCTGCTCTCAGGGCAGGAGTAATCAATATTAAAATTACTGATATTTTTACTGAACTGCGAGCTGCTCTCAGAGCAGGTTTAATCAACATTAAAATTACTGATATTTTTACTGAACTGCGTGCTGCTCTCAGGGCAGGTGTAATCAATATTAAAATTACTGATACTTTTACTGAACTGCGTGCTGCTCTCAGGGCAGGAGTAATCAATATTAAAATCAGGAGTAATCAATTTTAAAATTACTGATATTTTTACTGAACTGCGTGCTGCTCTCAGGGCAGGAGTAATCAATATTAAAATCACTGATATTTTTACTGAACTGCGTTCTGCTCTCAGGGCAGGAGTAATCAATATTAAAATTACTGATATTTTTACAGAACTGTATTCTGCTCTCAGGGCAGGAGTAATCAATATTAAAATTACTGATATTTTTACAGAACTGTATTCTGCTCTCAGGGCAGGAGTAATCAATATTAAAATTACTGATATTTTTACAGAACTGTATTCTGCTCTCAGGGCAGGAGTAATCAATTTTAAAATTACTGATATTTTTACTGAACTGCGTGCTGCTCTCAGGGCAGGAGTAATCAATATTAAAATTACTGATATTTTTACAGAACTGTATTCTGCTCTCAGGGCAGGAGTAATCAATATTAAAATCAGGAGTAATCAATTTTAAAATTACTGATATTTTTACTGAACTGCGTGCTGCTCTCAGGACAGGAGTAATCAATTTTAAAATTACTGATATTTTCACTGAACTGCGAGCTGCTCTCACGGCAGGTTTAATCAACATTAAAATTACTGATATTTTTACTGAACTGCGTGCTGCTCTCAGGGCAGGTCAATATTAAAATTACTGATATTTTTACTGAACTGCGTTCTGCTCTCAGGGCAGGAGTAATCAATATTAAAATCAGGAGTAATCAATTTTAAAATTACTGATATTTTTACTGAACTGCGTGCTGCTCTCAGGGCAGGAGTAATCAATATTAAAATTACTGATATTTTTACTGAACTGCGTGCTGCTCTCAGGGCAGGAGTAATCAATTTTAAAATTACTGATATTTTTACTGAACTGCGTGCTGCTCTCAGGGCAGGAGTAATCAATATTAAAATTACTGATGTTTTTACTGAACTGCGTGCTGCTCTCAGGGCAGGAGTAATCAATATTAAAATCAGGAGTAATCAATTTTAAAATTACTGATATTTTACTGAACTGCGTGCTGCTCTCAGGGCAGGAGTAATCAATATTAAAATTACTGATATTTTTACTGAACTGCGTTCTGCTCTCAGGGCAGGAGTAATCAATATTAAAATTACTGATGTTTTTACTGAACTGCGTGCTGCTCTCAGGGCAGGAGTAATCAATATTAAAATCAGGAGTAATCAATTTTAAAATTACTGATATTTTATTGAACTGCGTGCTGCTCTCAGGGCAGGAGTAATCAATATTAAAATTACTGATATTTTTACTGAACTGCGTTCTGCTCTCAGGGCAGGAGTAATCAATATTTAAAATTACTGATATTTTTACTGAACTGTGTTCTGCTCTCAGGGCAGGAGCAATCAATATTAAAATCAGGAGTAATCAATTTTAAAATTACTGATATTTTTACTGAACTGCATGCTGCTCTCAGGGCAGGAGTAATCAATATTAAAATTACTGATATTTTTACTGAACTGCGTTCTGCTCTCAGGGCAGGAGTAATCAATATTAACATTACTGATATTTTTACTGAACTGCGTTCTGCTCTCAGGGCAGGAGTAATCAATATTAAAATCACTGATATTTTTAATGAACTACGTTCTGCTCTCAGGGCAGGAGTAATCAATATTAAAATTACTGATATTTTTACAGAACTGCATTCTGCTCTCAGGGCAGGAGTAATCAATATTAAAATTACTGATATTTTTACTGAACTGCGAGCTGCTCTCAGAGCAGGTTTAATCAACATTAAAATTACTGATATTTTTACTGAACTGCGTGCTGCTCTCAGGGCAGGTGTAATCAATATTAAAATTACTGATACTTTTACTGAACTGCGTGCTGCTCTCAGGGCAGGAGTAATCAATATTAAAATCAGGAGTAATCAATTTTAAAATTACTGATATTTTTACTGAACTGCGTGCTGCTCTCAGGGCAGGAGTAATCAATATTAAAATTACTGATATTTTTACAGAACTGTATTCTGCTCTCAGGGCAGGAGTAATCAATATTAAAATCAGGAGTAATCAATTTTAAAATTACTGATATTTTTACTGAACTGCGTGCTGCTCTCAGGACAGGAGTAATCAATTTTAAAATTACTGATATTTTCACTGAACTGCGAGCTGCTCTCACGGCAGGTTTAATCAACATTAAAATTACTGATATTTTTACTGAACTGCGTGCTGCTCTCAGGGCAGGTCAATATTAAAATTACTGATATTTTTACTGAACTGCGTTCTGCTCTCAGGGCAGGAGTAATCAATATTAAAATCAGGAGTAATCAATTTTAAAATTACTGATATTTTTACTGAACTGTATTCTGCTCTCAGGGCAGGAGTAATCAATATTAAAATTACTGATATTTTTACAGAACTGCATTCTGCTCTCAGGGCAGGAGTAATCAATATTAAAATTACTGATATTTTTACTGAACTGCGTTCTGCTCTCAGGGCAGGAGTAATCAATATTAAAATTACTGATATTTTTACTGAACTGCGTTCTGCTCTCAGGGCAGGAGTAATCAATATTAAAATCAGGAGTAATCAATTTTAAAATTGCTAATATTTTTACTGAACTGTGTGCTGCTCTCAGAGCAGGAGTAATCAATATTAAAATCAGGAGTAATCAATTTTAAAATTACGGATATTTTTACTGAACTGCGTGCTGCTCTCAGGGCAGGAGTAATCCATTTCAAAATTACTGATATTTTTACTGAACTGCGTGCTGCTCTCAGGGCAGGAGTAATCAACATTAAAATTACTGATATTTTTACTGAACTGCGTGCTGCTCTCAGGGCAGGTGTAATCAATATTAAAATTACTGATACTTTTACTGAACTGCGTGCTGCTCTCAGGGCAGGAGTAATCAATATTAAAATCAGGAGTAATCAATTTTAAAATTACTGATATTTTTACTGAACTGCGTGCTGCTCTCAGGGCAGGAGTAATCAATATTAAAATCACTGATATTTTTACTGAACTGCGTTCTGCTCTCAGGGCAGGAGTAATCAATATTAAAATTACTGATATTTTTACAGAACTGTATTCTGCTCTCAGGGCAGGAGTAATCAATATTAAAATTACTGATATTTTTACAGAACTGTATTCTGCTCTCAGGGCAGGAGTAATCAATTTTAAAATTACTGATATTTTTACTGAACTGCGTGCTGCTCTCAGGGCAGGAGTAATCAATATTAAAATTACTGATATTTTTACAGAACTGTATTCTGCTCTCAGGGCAGGAGTAATCAATATTAAAATCAGGAGTAATCAATTTTAAAATTACTGATATTTTTACTGAACTGCGTGCTGCTCTCAGGACAGGAGTAATCAATTTTAAAATTACTGATATTTTCACTGAACTGCGAGCTGCTCTCACGGCAGGTTTAATCAACATTAAAATTACTGATATTTTTACTGAACTGCGTTCTGCTCTCAGGGCAGGAGTAATCAATATTAAAATTACTGATATTTTTACTGAACTGCGTGCTGCTCTCAGGGCAGGAGTAATCAATTTTAAAATTACTGATATTTTTACTGAACTGCGTGCTGCTCTCAGGGCAGGAGTAATCAATATTAAAATTACTGATATTTTTACTGAACTGCGTGCTGCTCTCAGGACAGGAGTAATCAATTTTAAAATTACTGATATTTTCACTGAACTGCGAGCTGCTCTCACGGCAGGTTTAATCAACATTAAAATTACTGATATTTTTACTGAACTGCGTGCTGCTCTCAGGGCAGGTCAATATTAAAATTACTGATATTTTTACTGAACTGCGTGCTGCTCTCAGGGCAGGAGTAATCAATATTAAAATTACTGATATTTTTACTGAACTGCGTGCTGCTCTCAGGGCAGGAGTAATCAATTTTAAAATTACTGATATTTTTACTGAACTGCGTGCTGCTCTCAGGGCAGGAGTAATCAATATTAAAATTACTGATGTTTTTACTGAACTGCGTGCTGCTCTCAGGGCAGGAGTAATCAATATTAAAATCAGGAGTAATCAATTTTAAAATTACTGATATTTTATTGAACTGCGTGCTGCTCTCAGGGCAGGAGTAATCAATATTAAAATTACTGATATTTTTACTGAACTGCGTTCTGCTCTCAGGGCAGGAGTAATCAATATTAAAATTACTGATATTTTTACTGAACTGTGTTCTGCTCTCAGGGCAGGAGCAATCAATATTAAAATCAGGAGTAATCAATTTTAAAATTACTGATATTTTTACTGAACTGCATGCTGCTCTCAGGGCAGGAGTAATCAATATTAAAATTACTGATATTTTTACTGAACTGCGTTCTGCTCTCAGGGCAGGAGTAATCAATATTAACATTACTGATATTTTTACTGAACTGCGTTCTGCTCTCAGGGCAGGAGTAATCAATATTAAAATCACTGATATTTTTAATGAACTACGTTCTGCTCTCAGGGCAGGAGTAATCAATATTAAAATTACTGATATTTTTACAGAACTGCATTCTGCTCTCAGAGCAGGAGTAATCAATATTAAAATTACTGATATTTTTACTGAACTGCGAGCTGCTCTCAGAGCAGGTTTAATCAACATTAAAATTACTGATATTTTTACTGAACTGCGTGCTGCTCTCAGGGCAGGTGTAATCAATATTAAAATTACTGATACTTTTACTGAACTGCGTGCTGCTCTCAGGGCAGGAGTAATCAATATTAAAATCAGGAGTAATCAATTTTAAAATTACTGATATTTTTACTGAACTGCGTGCTGCTCTCAGGGCAGGAGTAATCAATATTAAAATCACTGATATTTTTACTGAACTGCGTTCTGCTCTCAGGGCAGGAGTAATCAATATTAAAATTACTGATATTTTTACAGAACTGTATTCTGCTCTCAGGGCAGGAGTAATCAATATTAAAATCAGGAGTAATCAATTTTAAAATTACTGATATTTTTACTGAACTGCGTGCTGCTCTCAGGACAGGAGTAATCAATTTTAAAATTACTGATATTTTCACTGAACTGCGAGCTGCTCTCACGGCAGGTTTAATCAACATTAAAATTACTGATATTTTTACTGAACTGCGTGCTGCTCTCAGGGCAGGTCAATATTAAAATTACTGATATTTTTACTGAACTGCGTTCTGCTCTCAGGGCAGGAGTAATCAATATTAAAATCAGGAGTAATCAATTTTAAAATTACTGATATTTTTACTGAACTGTATTCTGCTCTCAGGGCAGGAGTAATCAATATTAAAATTACTGATATTTTTACAGAACTGCATTCTGCTCTCAGGGCAGGAGTAATCAATATTAAAATTACTGATATTTTTACTGAACTGCGTTCTGCTCTCAGGGCAGGAGTAATCAATATTAAAATTACTGATATTTTTACTGAACTGCGTTCTGCTCTCAGGGCAGGAGTAATCAATATTAAAATCAGGAGTAATCAATTTTAAAATTGCTAATATTTTTACTGAACTGTGTGCTGCTCTCAGAGCAGGAGTAATCAATATTAAAATCAGGAGTAATCAATTTTAAAATTACGGATATTTTTACTGAACTGCGTGCTGCTCTCAGGGCAGGAGTAATCCATTTCAAAATTACTGATATTTTTACTGAACTGCGTGCTGCTCTCAGGGCAGGAGTAATCAACATTACTGTAAAATTACTGATATTTTTACTGAACTGCGTGCTGCTCTCAGGGCAGGTGTAATCAATATTAAAATTACTGATACTTTTACTGAACTGCGTGCTGCTCTCAGGGCAGGAGTAATCAATATTAAAATCAGGAGTAATCAATTTTAAAATTACTGATATTTTTACTGAACTGCGTGCTGCTCTCAGGGCAGGAGTAATCAATATTAAAATCACTGATATTTTTACTGAACTGCGTTCTGCTCTCAGGGCAGGAGTAATCAATATTAAAATTACTGATATTTTTACTGAACTGCGTGCTGCTCTCAGGGCAGGAGTAATCAATATTAAAATTACTGATATTTTTACAGAACTGTATTCTGCTCTCAGGGCAGGAGTAATCAATATTAAAATCAGGAGTAATCAATTTTAAAATTACTGATATTTTTACTGAACTGCGTGCTGCTCTCAGGACAGGAGTAATCAATTTTAAAATTACTGATATTTTCACTGAACTGCGAGCTGCTCTCACGGCAGGTTTAATCAACATTAAAATTACTGATATTTTTACTGAACTGCGTGCTGCTCTCAGGGCAGGTCAATATTAAAATTACTGATATTTTTACTGAACTGCGTTCTGCTCTCAGGGCAGGAGTAATCAATATTAAAATTACTGATATTTTTACTGAACTGCGTGCTGCTCTCAGGGCAGGAGTAATCAATTTTAAAATTACTGATATTTTTACTGAACTGCGTGCTGCTCTCAGGGCAGGAGTAATCAATATTAAAATTACTGATATTTTTACTGAACTGCGTGCTGCTCTCAGGACAGGAGTAATCAATTTTAAAATTACTGATATTTTCACTGAACTGCGAGCTGCTCTCACGGCAGGAGTAATCAATTTTAAAATTACTGATATTTTTACTGAACTGCGTGCTGCTCTCAGGGCAGGAGTAATCAATATTAAAATTACTGATGTTTTTACTGAACTGCGTGCTGCTCTCAGGGCAGGAGTAATCAATATTAAAATCAGGAGTAATCAATTTTAAAATTACTGATATTTTATTGAACTGCGTGCTGCTCTCAGGGCAGGAGTAATCAATATTAAAATTACTGATATTTTTACTGAATTGCGTTCTGCTCTCAGGGCAGGAGTAATCAATATTAAAATTACTGATATTTTTACTGAACTGTGTTCTGCTCTCAGGGCAGGAGCAATCAATATTAAAATCAGGAGTAATCATTTTTAAAATTACTGATATTTTTACTGAACTGCATGCTGCTCTCAGGGCAGGAGTAATCAATATTAAAATTACTGATATTTTTACTGAACTGCGTTCTGCTCTCAGGGCAGGAGTAATCAATATTAACATTACTGATATTTTTACTGAACTGCGTTCTGCTCTCAGGGCAGGAGTAATCAATATTAAAATCACTGATATTTTTAATGAACTACGTTCTGCTCTCAGGGCAGGAGTAATCAATATTAAAATTACTGATATTTTTACAGAACTGCATTCTGCTCTCAGGGCAGGAGTAATCAATATTAAAATTACTGATATTTTTACTGAACTGCGAGCTGCTCTCAGAGCAGGTTTAATCAACATTAAAATTACTGATATTTTTACTGAACTGCGTGCTGCTCTCAGGGCAGGTGTAATCAATATTAAAATTACTGATACTTTTACTGAACTGCGTGCTGCTCTCAGGGCAGGAGTAATCAATATTAAAATCACTGATATTTTTACTGAACTGCGTTCTGCTCTCAGGGCAGGAGTAATCAATATTAAAATTACTGATATTTTTACAGAACTGTATTCTGCTCTCAGGGCAGGAGTAATCAATATTAAAATTACTGATATTTTTACAGAACTGTATTCTGCTCTCAGGGCAGGAGTAATCAATTTTAAAATTACTGATATTTTTACTGAACTGCGTGCTGCTCTCAGGGCAGGAGTAATCAATATTAAAATTACTGATATTTTTACAGAACTGTATTCTGCTCTCAGGGCAGGAGTAATCAATATTAAAATCAGGAGTAATCAATTTTAAAATTACTGATATTTTTACTGAACTGCGTGCTGCTCTCAGGACAGGAGTAATCAATTTTAAAATTACTGATATTTTCACTGAACTGCGAGCTGCTCTCACGGCAGGTTTAATCAACATTAAAATTACTGATATTTTTACTGAACTGCGTGCTGCTCTCAGGGCAGGTCAATATTAAAATTACTGATATTTTTACTGAACTGCGTTCTGCTCTCAGGGCAGGAGTAATCAATATTAAAATCAGGAGTAATCAATTTTAAAATTACTGATATTTTTACTGAACTGTATTCTGCTCTCAGGGCAGGAGTAATCAATATTAAAATTACTGATATTTTTACAGAACTGCATTCTGCTCTCAGGGCAGGAGTAATCAATATTAAAATTACTGATATTTTTACTGAACTGCGTTCTGCTCTCAGGGCAGGAGTAATCAATATTAAAATTACTGATATTTTTACTGAACTGCGTTCTGCTCTCAGGGCAGGAGTAATCAATATTAAAATCAGGAGTAATCAATTTTAAAATTGCTAATATTTTTACTGAACTGTGTGCTGCTCTCAGAGCAGGAGTAATCAATATTAAAATCAGGAGTAATCAATTTTAAAATTACGGATATTTTTACTGAACTGCGTGCTGCTCTCAGGGCAGGAGTAATCCATTTCAAAATTACTGATATTTTTACTGAACTGCGTGCTGCTCTCAGGGCAGGAGTAATCAACATTAAAATTACTGATATTTTTACTGAACTGCGTGCTGCTCTCAGGGCAGGTGTAATCAATATTAAAATTACTGATACTTTTACTGAACTGCGTGCTGCTCTCAGGGCAGGAGTAATCAATATTAAAATCAGGAGTAATCAATTTTAAAATTACTGATATTTTTACTGAACTGCGTGCTGCTCTCAGGGCAGGAGTAATCAATATTAAAATCACTGATATTTTTACTGAACTGCGTTCTGCTCTCAGGGCAGGAGTAATCAATATTAAAATTACTGATATTTTTACAGAACTGTATTCTGCTCTCAGGGCAGGAGTAATCAATATTAAAATTACTGATATTTTTACAGAACTGTATTCTGCTCTCAGGGCAGGAGTAATCAATATTAAAATCAGGAGTAATCAATTTTAAAATTACTGATATTTTTACTGAACTGCGTGCTGCTCTCAGGACAGGAGTAATCAATTTTAAAATTACTGATATTTTCACTGAACTGCGAGCTGCTCTCACGGCAGGTTTAATCAACATTAAAATTACTGATATTTTTACTGAACTGCGTTCTGCTCTCAGGGCAGGAGTAATCAATATTAAAATTACTGATATTTTTACTGAACTGCGTGCTGCTCTCAGGGCAGGAGTAATCAATTTTAAAATTACTGATATTTTTACTGAACTGCGTGCTGCTCTCAGGGCAGGAGTAATCAATATTAAAATTACTGATATTTTTACTGAACTGCGTGCTGCTCTCAGGACAGGAGTAATCAATTTTAAAATTACTGATATTTTCACTGAACTGCGAGCTGCTCTCACGGCAGGTTTAATCAACATTAAAATTACTGATATTTTTACTGAACTGCGTGCTGCTCTCAGGGCAGGTCAATATTAAAATTACTGATATTTTTACTGAACTGCGTTCTGCTCTCAGGGCAGGAGTAATCAATATTAAAATTACTGATATTTTTACTGAACTGCGTGCTGCTCTCAGGGCAGGTTTAATCAACATTAAAATTACTGATATTTTTACTGAACTGCGTGCTGCTCTCAGGGCAGGTCAATATTAAAATTACTGATATTTTTACTGAACTGCGTGCTGCTCTCAGGGCAGGAGTAATCAATATTAAAATTACTGATATTTTTACTGAACTGCGTGCTGCTCTCAGGGCAGGAGTAATCAATTTTAAAATTACTGATATTTTTACTGAACTGCGTGCTGCTCTCAGGGCAGGAGTAATCAATATTAAAATTACTGATGTTTTTACTGAACTGCGTGCTGCTCTCAGGGCAGGAGTAATCAATATTAAAATCAGGAGTAATCAATTTTAAAATTACTGATATTTTATTGAACTGCGTGCTGCTCTCAGGGCAGGAGTAATCAATATTAAAATTACTGATATTTTTACTGAACTGCGTTCTGCTCTCAGGGCAGGAGTAATCAATATTTAAAATTACTGATATTTTTACTGAACTGTGTTCTGCTCTCAGGGCAGGAGCAATCAATATTAAAATCAGGAGTAATCAATTTTAAAATTACTGATATTTTTACTGAACTGCATGCTGCTCTCAGGGCAGGAGTAATCAATATTAAAATTACTGATATTTTTACTGAACTGCGTTCTGCTCTCAGGGCAGGAGTAATCAATATTAACATTACTGATATTTTTACTGAACTGCGTTCTGCTCTCAGGGCAGGAGTAATCAATATTAAAATCACTGATATTTTTAATGAACTACGTTCTGCTCTCAGGGCAGGAGTAATCAATATTAAAATTACTGATATTTTTACAGAACTGCATTCTGCTCTCAGGGCAGGAGTAATCAATATTAAAATTACTGATATTTTTACTGAACTGCGAGCTGCTCTCAGAGCAGGTTTAATCAACATTAAAATTACTGATATTTTTACTGAACTGCGTGCTGCTCTCAGGGCAGGTGTAATCAATATTAAAATTACTGATACTTTTACTGAACTGCGTGCTGCTCTCAGGGCAGGAGTAATCAATATTAAAATCAGGAGTAATCAATTTTAAAATTACTGATATTTTTACTGAACTGCGTGCTGCTCTCAGGGCAGGAGTAATCAATATTAAAATCACTGATATTTTTACTGAACTGCGTTCTGCTCTCAGGGCAGGAGTAATCAATATTAAAATTACTGATATTTTTACAGAACTGTATTCTGCTCTCAGGGCAGGAGTAATCAATATTAAAATTACTGATATTTTTACAGAACTGTATTCTGCTCTCAGGGCAGGAGTAATCAATATTAAAATTACTGATATTTTTACAGAACTGTATTCTGCTCTCAGGGCAGGAGTAATCAATTTTAAAATTACTGATATTTTTACTGAACTGCGTGCTGCTCTCAGGGCAGGAGTAATCAATATTAAAATTACTGATATTTTTACAGAACTGTATTCTGCTCTCAGGGCAGGAGTAATCAATATTAAAATCAGGAGTAATCAATTTTAAAATTACTGATATTTTTACTGAACTGCGTGCTGCTCTCAGGACAGGAGTAATCAATTTTAAAATTACTGATATTTTCACTGAACTGCGAGCTGCTCTCACGGCAGGTTTAATCAACATTAAAATTACTGATATTTTTACTGAACTGCGTGCTGCTCTCAGGGCAGGTCAATATTAAAATTACTGATATTTTTACTGAACTGCGTTCTGCTCTCAGGGCAGGAGTAATCAATATTAAAATCAGGAGTAATCAATTTTAAAATTACTGATATTTTTACTGAACTGCGTGCTGCTCTCAGGGCAGGAGTAATCAATATTAAAATTACTGATATTTTTACTGAACTGCGTGCTGCTCTCAGGGCAGGAGTAATCAATTTTAAAATTACTGATATTTTTACTGAACTGCGTGCTGCTCTCAGGGCAGGAGTAATCAATATTAAAATTACTGATGTTTTTACTGAACTGCGTGCTGCTCTCAGGGCAGGAGTAATCAATATTAAAATCAGGAGTAATCAATTTTAAAATTACTGATATTTTACTGAACTGCGTGCTGCTCTCAGGGCAGGAGTAATCAATATTAAAATTACTGATATTTTTACTGAACTGCGTTCTGCTCTCAGGGCAGGAGTAATCAATATTAAAATTACTGATGTTTTTACTGAACTGCGTGCTGCTCTCAGGGCAGGAGTAATCAATATTAAAATCAGGAGTAATCAATTTTAAAATTACTGATATTTTATTGAACTGCGTGCTGCTCTCAGGGCAGGAGTAATCAATATTAAAATTACTGATATTTTTACTGAACTGCGTTCTGCTCTCAGGGCAGGAGTAATCAATATTTAAAATTACTGATATTTTTACTGAACTGTGTTCTGCTCTCAGGGCAGGAGCAATCAATATTAAAATCAGGAGTAATCAATTTTAAAATTACTGATATTTTTACTGAACTGCATGCTGCTCTCAGGGCAGGAGTAATCAATATTAAAATTACTGATATTTTTACTGAACTGCGTTCTGCTCTCAGGGCAGGAGTAATCAATATTAACATTACTGATATTTTTACTGAACTGCGTTCTGCTCTCAGGGCAGGAGTAATCAATATTAAAATCACTGATATTTTTAATGAACTACGTTCTGCTCTCAGGGCAGGAGTAATCAATATTAAAATTACTGATATTTTTACAGAACTGCATTCTGCTCTCAGGGCAGGAGTAATCAATATTAAAATTACTGATATTTTTACTGAACTGCGAGCTGCTCTCAGAGCAGGTTTAATCAACATTAAAATTACTGATATTTTTACTGAACTGCGTGCTGCTCTCAGGGCAGGTGTAATCAATATTAAAATTACTGATACTTTTACTGAACTGCGTGCTGCTCTCAGGGCAGGAGTAATCAATATTAAAATCAGGAGTAATCAATTTTAAAATTACTGATATTTTTACTGAACTGCGTGCTGCTCTCAGGGCAGGAGTAATCAATATTAAAATCACTGATATTTTTACTGAACTGCGTTCTGCTCTCAGGGCAGGAGTAATCAATATTAAAATTACTGATATTTTTACAGAACTGTATTCTGCTCTCAGGGCAGGAGTAATCAATATTAAAATTACTGATATTTTTACAGAACTGTATTCTGCTCTCAGGGCAGGAGTAATCAATATTAAAATTACTGATATTTTTACAGAACTGTATTCTGCTCTCAGGGCAGGAGTAATCAATTTTAAAATTACTGATATTTTTACTGAACTGCGTGCTGCTCTCAGGGCAGGAGTAATCAATATTAAAATTACTGATATTTTTACAGAACTGTATTCTGCTCTCAGGGCAGGAGTAATCAATATTAAAATCAGGAGTAATCAATTTTAAAATTACTGATATTTTTACTGAACTGCGTGCTGCTCTCAGGACAGGAGTAATCAATTTTAAAATTACTGATATTTTCACTGAACTGCGAGCTGCTCTCACGGCAGGTTTAATCAACATTAAAATTACTGATATTTTTACTGAACTGCGTGCTGCTCTCAGGGCAGGTCAATATTAAAATTACTGATATTTTTACTGAACTGCGTTCTGCTCTCAGGGCAGGAGTAATCAATATTAAAATCAGGAGTAATCAATTTTAAAATTACTGATATTTTTACTGAACTGCGTGCTGCTCTCAGGGCAGGAGTAATCAATATTAAAATTACTGATATTTTTACTGAACTGCGTGCTGCTCTCAGGGCAGGAGTAATCAATTTTAAAATTACTGATATTTTTACTGAACTGCGTGCTGCTCTCAGGGCAGGAGTAATCAATATTAAAATTACTGATGTTTTTACTGAACTGCGTGCTGCTCTCAGGGCAGGAGTAATCAATATTAAAATCAGGAGTAATCAATTTTAAAATTACTGATATTTTACTGAACTGCGTGCTGCTCTCAGGGCAGGAGTAATCAATATTAAAATTACTGATATTTTTACTGAACTGCGTTCTGCTCTCAGGGCAGGAGTAATCAATATTAAAATTACTGATATTTTTACTGAACTGTGTTCTGCTCTCAGGGCAGGAGCAATCAATATTAAAATCAGGAGTAATCAATTTTAAAATTACTGATATTTTTACTGAACTGCGTGCTGCTCTCAGGGCAGGAGTAATCAATATTAAAACTACTGATATTTTTACTGAACTGCGTTCTGCTCTCAGGGCAGGAGTAATCAATATTAAAATCACTGATATTTTTACAGAACTGCATTCTGCTCTCAGGGCAGGAGTAATCAATATTAAAATTACTGATATTATTACTGAACTGCGTTCTGCTCTCAGGGCAGGAGTAATCAATATTAAATTCAGGAGTAATCAATTTTAAAATTACTGATATTTTTACTGAACTGCGTTCTGCTCTCAGGGCAGGAGTAATCAATATTAAAATTACTGATATTTTTACTGAACTGCGTGCTGCTCTCAGGGCAGGTGTAATCAATATTAAAATCAGGAGTAATCAATATTAAAATTACTGATATTTTTACTGAACTGCGTTCTGCTCTCAGGGCTGGAGTAATCAATATTAAAATTACTGATATTTTTACTGAACTGCGTTCTGCTCTCAGGGCAGGAGTAATCAATATTAAAATTACTGATATTTTTACTGAACTGTGTTCTGCTCTCAGGGCAGGAGCAATCAATATTAAAATCAGGAGTAATCAATTTTAAAATTACTGATATTTTTACTGAACTGCGTGCTGCTCTCAGGGCAGGAGTAATCAATATTAAAATCACTGATATTTTTACTGAACTGCGTTCTGCTCTCAGGGCAGGAGTAATCAATATTAAAATTACTGATATTTTTACAGAACTGTATTCTGCTCTCAGGGCAGGAGTAATCAATATTAAAATTACTGATATTTTTACAGAACTGTATTCTGCTCTCAGGGCAGGAGTAATCAATTTTAAAATTACTGATATTTTTACTGAACTGCGTGCTGCTCTCAGGGCAGGAGTAATCAATATTAAAATTACTGATATTTTTACAGAACTGTATTCTGCTCTCAGGGCAGGAGTAATCAATATTAAAATCAGGAGTAATCAATTTTAAAATTACTGATATTTTTACTGAACTGCGTGCTGCTCTCAGGACAGGAGTAATCAATTTTAAAATTACTGATATTTTCACTGAACTGCGAGCTGCTCTCACGGCAGGTTTAATCAACATTAAAATTACTGATATTTTTACTGAACTGCGTGCTGCTCTCAGGGCAGGTCAATATTAAAATTACTGATATTTTTACTGAACTGCGTTCTGCTCTCAGGGCAGGAGTAATCAATATTAAAATTACTGATATTTTTACTCAACTGCGTGCTGCTCTCAGGGCAGGAGTAATCAATTTTAAAATTACTGATATTTTTACTGAACTGCGTGCTGCTCTCAGGGCAGGAGTAATCAATATTAAAATTACTGATATTTTTACTGAACTGCGTGCTGCTCTCAGGACAGGAGTAATCAATTTTAAAATTACTGATATTTTCACTGAACTGCGAGCTGCTCTCACGGCAGGTTTAATCAACATTAAAATTACTGATATTTTTACTGAACTGCGTGCTGCTCTCAGGGCAGGTCAATATTAAAATTACTGATATTTTTACAGAACTGTATTCTGCTCTCAGGGCAGGAGTAATCAATTTTAAAATTACTGATATTTTTACTGAACTGCGTGCTGCTCTCAGGGCAGGAGTAATCAATATTAAAATTACTGATATTTTTACAGAACTGTATTCTGCTCTCAGGGCAGGAGTAATCAATATTAAAATCAGGAGTAATCAATTTTAAAATTACTGATATTTTTACTGAACTGCGTGCTGCTCTCAGGACAGGAGTAATCAATTTTAAAATTACTGATATTTTCACTGAACTGCGAGCTGCTCTCACGGCAGGTTTAATCAACATTAAAATTACTGATATTTTTACTGAACTGCGTGCTGCTCTCAGGGCAGGTCAATATTAAAATTACTGATATTTTTACTGAACTGCGTTCTGCTCTCAGGGCAGGAGTAATCAATATTAAAATCAGGAGTAATCAATTTTAAAATTACTGATATTTTTACTGAACTGTATTCTGCTCTCAGGGCAGGAGTAATCAATATTAAAATTACTGATATTTTTACAGAACTGCATTCTGCTCTCAGGGCAGGAGTAATCAATATTAAAATTACTGATATTTTTACTGAACTGCGTTCTGCTCTCAGGGCAGGAGTAATCAATATTAAAATTACTGATATTTTTACTGAACTGCGTTCTGCTCTCAGGGCAGGAGTAATCAATATTAAAATCAGGAGTAATCAATTTTAAAATTGCTAATATTTTTACTGAACTGTGTGCTGCTCTCAGAGCAGGAGTAATCAATATTAAAATCAGGAGTAATCAATTTTAAAATTACGGATATTTTTACTGAACTGCGTGCTGCTCTCAGGGCAGGAGTAATCCATTTCAAAATTACTGATATTTTTACTGAACTGCGTGCTGCTCTCAGGGCAGGAGTAATCAACATTAAAATTACTGATATTTTTACTGAACTGCGTGCTGCTCTCAGGGCAGGTGTAATCAATATTAAAATTACTGATACTTTTACTGAACTGCGTGCTGCTCTCAGGGCAGGAGTAATCAATATTAAAATCAGGAGTAATCAATTTTAAAATTACTGATATTTTTACTGAACTGCGTGCTGCTCTCAGGGCAGGAGTAATCAATATTAAAATCACTGATATTTTTACTGAACTGCGTTCTGCTCTCAGGGCAGGAGTAATCAATATTAAAATTACTGATATTTTTACTGAACTGCGTGCTGCTCTCAGGGCAGGAGTAATCAATATTAAAATTACTGATATTTTTACAGAACTGTATTCTGCTCTCAGGGCAGGAGTAATCAATATTAAAATCAGGAGTAATCAATTTTAAAATTACTGATATTTTTACTGAACTGCGTGCTGCTCTCAGGACAGGAGTAATCAATTTTAAAATTACTGATATTTTCACTGAACTGCGAGCTGCTCTCACGGCAGGTTTAATCAACATTAAAATTACTGATATTTTTACTGAACTGCGTGCTGCTCTCAGGGCAGGTCAAAATTAAAATTACTGATATTTTTACTGAACTGCGTTCTGCTCTCAGGGCAGGAGTAATCAATATTAAAATTACTGATATTTTTACTGAACTGCGTGCTGCTCTCAGGGCAGGAGTAATCAATTTTAAAATTACTGATATTTTTACTGAACTGCGTGCTGCTCTCAGGGCAGGAGTAATCAATATTAAAATTACTGATATTTTTACTGAACTGCGTGCTGCTCTCAGGACAGGAGTAATCAATTTTAAAATTACTGATATTTTCACTGAACTGCGAGCTGCTCTCACGGCAGGAGTAATCAATTTTAAAATTACTGATATTTTTACTGAACTGCGTGCTGCTCTCAGGGCAGGAGTAATCAATATTAAAATTACTGATGTTTTTACTGAACTGCGTGCTGCTCTCAGGGCAGGAGTAATCAATATTAAAATCAGGAGTAATCAATTTTAAAATTACTGATATTTTATTGAACTGCGTGCTGCTCTCAGGGCAGGAGTAATCAATATTAAAATTACTGATATTTTTACTGAACTGCGTTCTGCTCTCAGGGCAGGAGTAATCAATATTAAAATTACTGATATTTTTACTGAACTGCGTTCTGCTCTCAGGGCAGGAGTAATCAATATTAATATCAGGAGTAATCAATTTTAAAATTGCTGATATTTTTACTGAACTGTGTGCTGCTCTCAGAGCAGGAGTAATCAATATTAAAATCAGGAGTAATCAATTTTAAAATTATGGATATTTTTACTGAACTGCGTGCTGCTCTCAGGGCAGGAGTAATCCATTTCAAAATTACTGATATTTTTACTGAACTGCGTGCTGCTCTCAGGGCAGGAGTAATCAATATTAAAATTACTGATATTTTTACTGAATTGCGAGCTGCTCTCAGGGCAGATTTAATCAACATTAAATTTACTGATATTTTTACTGAACTGCGTGCTGCTCTCAGGGCAGGTGTAATCAATATTAAAATTACTGATATTTTTACTGAACTGCGTTCTGCTCTCAGGGCAGGAGTAATCAATATTAAAATTACTGATATTTTTACTGAACTGCGTGCTGCTCTCAGGGCAGGTCAATATTAAAATTACTGATATTTTTACTGAACTGCGTTCTGCTCTCAGGGCAGGAGTAATCAATATTAAAATCAGGAGTAATCAATTTTAAAATTACTGATATTTTTACTGAACTGCGTGCTGCTCTCAGGGCAGGAGTAATCAATATTAAAATTACTGATATTTTTACTGAACTACGTGATGCTTTCAGGGCAGGTGTAATCAATATTAAAATTACTGATATTTTTACTGAACTGCGTTCTGCTCTCAGGGCAGGAGTAATCAATATTAAAATTACTGATATTTTTACTGAACTGTGTTCTGCTCTCAGGGCAGGAGCAATCAATATTAAAATCAGGAGTAATCAATATTAAAATTACTGATCTTTTTACTGAACTGCGTGCTGCTCTCAGGGCAGGAGTAATCAATATTAAAATCAGGAGTAATCAATATTAAAATTACTGATATTTTTACTGAACTGTGTTCTGCTCTCAGGGCAGGAGCAATCAATATTAAAATCAGGAGTAATCAATATTAAAATTACTGATATTTTTACTGAACTGCGTTCTGCTCTCAGGGCAGGAGTAATCAATATTAAAATTACTGATATTTTTACTGAACTGCGTGCTGCTCTTAGGGCAGGTGTAATCAATATTAAAATTACTGATACTTTTACTGAACTGCGTGCTGCTCTCAGGGCAGGAGTAATCAATATTAAAATCAGGAGTAATCAATATTAAAATTACTGATATTATTACTGAACTGCGTTCTGCTCTCAGGGCAGGAGTAATCAATATTAAAATCAGGAGTAATCAATTTTAAAATTACTGATATTTTTACTGAACTGCGTTCTGCTCTCAGGGCAGGAGTAATCAATATTAAAATTACTGATGTTTTTACTGAACTGCGTGCTGCTCTCAGGGCAGGAGTAATCAATATTAAAATCAGGAGTAATCAATTTTAAAATTACTGATATTTTACTGAACTGCGTGCTGCTCTCAGGGCAGGAGTAATCAATATTAAAATTACTGATATTTTTACTGAACTGCGTTCTGCTCTCAGGGCAGGAGTAATCAATATTAAAATTACTGATATTTTTACTGAACTGTGTTCTGCTCTCAGGGCAGGAGCAATCAATATTAAAATCAGGAGTAATCAATTTTAAAATTACTGATATTTTTACTGAACTGCGTGCTGCTCTCAGGGCAGGAGTAATCAATATTAAAACTACTGATATTTTTACTGAACTGCGTTCTGCTCTCAGGGCAGGAGTAATCAATATTAAAATCACTGATTTTTTTACTGAACTGCGTTCTGCTCTCAGGGCAGGAGTAATCAATATTAAAATTACTGATATTTTTACAGAACTGCATTCTGCTCTCAGGGCAGGAGTAATCAATATTAAAATTACTGATATTTTTACTGAACTGTGTTCTGCTCTCAGGGCAGGAGCAATCAATATTAAAATCAGGAGTAATCAATTTTAAAATTACTGATATTTTTACTGAACTGCGTGCTGCTCTCAGGGCAGGAGTAATCAATATTAAAACTACTGATATTTTTACTGAACTGCGTTCTGCTCTCAGGGCAGGAGTAATCAATATTAAAATCACTGATTTTTTTACTGAACTGCGTTCTGCTCTCAGGGCAGGAGTAATCAATATTAAAATTACTGATATTTTTACAGAACTGCATTCTGCTCTCAGGGCAGGAGTAATCAATATTAAAATTACTGATATTATTACTGAACTGCGTTCTGCTCTCAGGGCAGGAGTAATCAATATTAAATTCAGGAGTAATCAATTTTAAAATTACTGATATTTTTACTGAACTGCGTTCTGCTCTCAGGGCAGGAGTAATCAATATTAAAATTACTGATATTTTTACTGAACTGCGTTCTGCTCTCAGGGCAGGAGTAATCAATATTAAAATTACTGATATTTTTACTGAACTGCGTGCTGCTCTCAGGGCAGGTCAATATTAAAATTACTGATATTTTTACTGAACTGCGTTCTGCTCTCAGGGCAGGAGTAATCAATATTAAAATCAGGAGTAATAAATTTTCAAATTGCTGATATTTTTACTGAACTGCGTGCTGCTCTCAGGGCAGGAGTAATCAACATTAAAATTACTGATATTTTTACTGAACTGCGTGCTGCTCTCAGGGCAGGAGTAATCAATATTAAAATTACTGATATTTTTACTGAACTACGTGATGCTTTCAGGGCAGGAGTAATCAATATTAAAATTACTGATATTTTTACTGAACTGCGTTCTGCTCTCAGGGCAGGAGTAATCAATATTAAAATCAGGAGTAATCAATATTAAAATTACTGATATTTTTACTGAACTGCGTTCTGCTCTCAGGGCAGGTGTAATCAATATTAAAATTACTGATAGTTTTACTGAACTGCGTGCTGCTCTCAGGGCAGGAGGAATCAATATTAAAATCAGGAGTAATCAATATTAAAATTACTGATATTTTTACTGAACTGCGTTCTGCTCTCAGGGCAGGAGTAATCAATATTAAAATCAGGAGTAATCAATTTTAAAATTACTGATATTTTTACTGAACTGTGTTCTGCTCTCAGGGCAGGAGTAATCAGTATTAAAATCAGGAATAATCAATATTAAAATTACTGATATTTTTACTCAACTGCGTGCTGCTCTCAGGGCAGGTGTAATCAATATTAAAATCAGGAGTAATCAATATTAAAATTACTGATATTTTTACTGAACTGCGTGCTGCTCTTAGGGCAGGAGTAATCAATATTAAAATTACTGATGTTTTTACTGAACTGCGTGTTGCTCTCAGGGCAGGAGTAATCAATATTAAAATCAGGAGTAATCAATTTTAAAATTACTGATATTTTACTGAACTGCGTGCTGCTCTCAGGGCAGGAGTAATCAATATTAAAATTACTGATATTTTTACTGAACTGCGTTCTGCTCTCAGGGCAGGAGTAATCAATATTAAAATTACTGATATTTTTACTGAACTGTGTTCTGCTCTCAGGGCAGGAGCAATCAATATTAAAATCAGGAGTAATCAATTTTAAAATTACTGATATTTTTACTGAACTGCGTGCTGCTCTCAGGGCAGGAGTAATCAATATTTAAAACTACTGATATTTTTACTGAACTGCGTTCTGCTCTCAGGGCAGGAGTAATCAATATTAAAATCACTGATATTTTTACCGAACTGCGTTCTGCTCTCAGGGCAGGAGTAATCAATATTAAAATCAGGAGTAATCAATATTAAAATTACTGATATTTTTACTGAACTGTGTTCTGCTCTCAGGGCAGGAGCAATCAATATTAAAATCAGGAGTAATCAATATTAAAATTACTGATATTTTTACTGAACTGCGTTCTGCTCTCAGGGCAGGAGTAATCAATATTAAAATTACTGATATTTTTACTGAACTGCGTGCTGCTCTCAGGGCAGGTGTAATCAATATTAAAATTACTGATACTTTTACTGAACTGCGTGCTGCTCTCAGGGCAGGAGTAATCAATATTAAAATCAGGAGTAATCAATATTAAAATTACTGATATTATTACTGAACTGCGTTCTGCTCTCAGGGCAGGAGTAATCAATATTAAAATCAGGAGTAATCAATTTTAAAATTACTGATATTTTTACTGAACTGCGTTCTGCTCTCAGGGCAGGAGTAATCAATATTAAAATTACTGATATTTTTACTGAACTGCGTGCTGCTCTCAGGGCAGGAGTAATCAATATTAAAATCAAGAGTAATCAATTTTAAAATTACTGATATTTTTATTGAACTGCGTGCTGCTCTCAGGGCAGGAGTAATCAATATTAAAATTACTGATGTTTTTACTGAACTGCGTGCTGCTCTCAGGGCAGGAGTAATCAATATTAAAATCAGGAGTAATCAATTTTAAAATTACTGATATTTTACTGAACTGCGTGCTGCTCTCAGGGCAGGAGTAATCAATATTAAAATTACTGATATTTTTACTGAACTGCGTTCTGCTCTCAGGGCAGGAGTAATCAATATTAAAATTACTGATATTTTTACTGAACTGTGTTCTGCTCTCAGGGCAGGAGCAATCAATATTAAAATCAGGAGTAATCAATTTTAAAATTACTGATATTTTTACTGAACTGCGTGCTGCTCTCAGGGCAGGAGTAATCAATATTAAAACTACTGATATTTTTACTGAACTGCGTTCTGCTCTCAGGGCAGGAGGAATCAATATTAAAATCACTGATTTTTTTACTGAACTGCGTTCTGCTCTCAGGGCAGGAGTAATCAATATTAAAATTACTGATATTTTTACAGAACTGCATTCTGCTCTCAGGGCAGGAGTAATCAATATTAAAATTACTGATATTTTTACTGAACTGTGTTCTGCTCTCAGGGCAGGAGCAATCAATATTAAAATCAGGAGTAATCAATTTTAAAATTACTGATATTTTTACTGAACTGCGTGCTGCTCTCAGGGCAGGAGTAATCAATATTAAAACTACTGATATTTTTACTGAACTGCGTTCTGCTCTCAGGGCAGGAGTAATCAATATTAAAATTACTGATATTTTTACAGAACTGCATTCTGCTCTCAGGGCAGGAGTAATCAATATTAAAATTACTGATATTTTTACTGAACTGTGTTCTGCTCTCAGGGCAGGAGCAATCAATATTAAAATCAGGAGTAATCAATTTTAAAATTACTGATATTTTTACTGAACTGCGTGCTGCTCTCAGGGCAGGAGTAATCAATATTAAAACTACTGATATTTTTACTGAACTGCGTTCTGCTCTCAGGGCAGGAGTAATCAATATTAAAATCACTGATTTTTTTACTGAACTGCGTTCTGCTCTCAGGGCAGGAGTAATCAATATTAAAATTACTGATATTTTTACAGAACTGCATTCTGCTCTCAGGGCAGGAGTAATCAATATTAAAATTACTGATATTATTACTGAACTGCGTTCTGCTCTCAGGGCAGGAGTAATCAATATTAAATTCAGGAGTAATCAATTTTAAAATTACTGATATTTTTACTGAACTGCGTTCTGCTCTCAGGGCAGGAGTAATCAATATTAAAATTACTGATATTTTTACTGAACTGCGTTCTGCTCTCAGGGCAGGAGTAATCAATATTAAAATTACTGATATTTTTACTGAACTGCGTGCTGCTCTCAGGGCAGGTCAATATTAAAATTACTGATATTTTTACTGAACTGCGTTCTGCTCTCAGGGCAGGAGTAATCAATATTAAAATCAGGAGTAATAAATTTTCAAATTGCTGATATTTTTACTGAACTGCGTGCTGCTCTCAGGGCAGGAGTAATCAATATTAAAATTACTGATATTTTTACTGAACTGCGTGCTGCTCTCAGGGCAGGAGTAATCAATATTAAAATTACTGATATTTTTACTGAACTACGTGATGCTTTCAGGGCAGGAGTAATCAATATTAAAATTACTGATATTTTTACTGAACTGCGTTCTGCTCTCAGGGCAGGAGTAATCAATATTAAAATCAGGAGTAATCAATATTAAAATTACTGATATTTTTACTGAACTGCGTTCTGCTCTCAGGGCAGGTGTAATCAATATTAAAATTACTGATAGTTTTACTGAACTGCGTGCTGCTCTCAGGGCAGGAGGAATCAATATTAAAATCAGGAGTAATCAATATTAAAATTACTGATATTTTTACTGAACTGCGTTCTGCTCTCAGGGCAGGAGTAATCAATATTAAAATCAGGAGTAATCAATTTTAAAATTACTGATATTTTTACTGAACTGTGTTCTGCTCTCAGGGCAGGAGTAATCAGTATTAAAATCAGGAATAATCAATATTAAAATTACTGATATTTTTACTCAACTGCGTGCTGCTCTCAGGGCAGGTGTAATCAATATTAAAATCAGGAGTAATCAATATTAAAATTACTGATATTTTTACTGAACTGCGTGCTGCTCTTAGGGCAGGAGTAATCAATATTAAAATTACTGATGTTTTTACTGAACTGCGTGTTGCTCTCAGGGCAGGAGTAATCAATATTAAAATCAGGAGTAATCAATTTTAAAATTACTGATATTTTACTGAACTGCGTGCTGCTCTCAGGGCAGGAGTAATCAATATTAAAATTACTGATATTTTTACTGAACTGCGTTCTGCTCTCAGGGCAGGAGTAATCAATATTAAAATTACTGATATTTTTACTGAACTGTGTTCTGCTCTCAGGGCAGGAGCAATCAATATTAAAATCAGGAGTAATCAATTTTAAAATTACTGATATTTTTACTGAACTGCGTGCTGCTCTCAGGGCAGGAGTAATCAATATTTAAAACTACTGATATTTTTACTGAACTGCGTTCTGCTCTCAGGGCAGGAGTAATCAATATTAAAATCACTGATATTTTTACCGAACTGCGTTCTGCTCTCAGGGCAGGAGTAATCAATATTAAAATCAGGAGTAATCAATATTAAAATTACTGATATTTTTACTGAACTGTGTTCTGCTCTCAGGGCAGGAGCAATCAATATTAAAATCAGGAGTAATCAATATTAAAATTACTGATATTTTTACTGAACTGCGTTCTGCTCTCAGGGCAGGAGTAATCAATATTAAAATTACTGATATTTTTACTGAACTGCGTGCTGCTCTCAGGGCAGGTGTAATCAATATTAAAATTACTGATACTTTTACTGAACTGCGTGCTGCTCTCAGGGCAGGAGTAATCAATATTAAAATCAGGAGTAATCAATATTAAAATTACTGATATTATTACTGAACTGCGTTCTGCTCTCAGGGCAGGAGTAATCAATATTAAAATTACTGATACTTTTACTGAACTGCGTGCTGCTCTCAGGGCAGGAGTAATCAATATTAAAATCAGGAGTAATCAATTTTAAAATTACTGATATTTTTACTGAACTGCGTTTTGCTCTCAGGGCAGGAGTAATCAATATTAAAATTACTGATATTTTTACTGAACTGCGTGCTGCTCTCAGGGCAGGAGTAATCAATATTAAAATCAAGAGTAATCAATTTTAAAATTACTGATATTTTTATTGAACTGCGTGCTGCTCTCAGGGCAGGAGTAATCAATATTAAAATTACTGATGTTTTTACTGAACTGCGTGCTGCTCTCAGGGCAGGAGTAATCAATATTAAAATCAGGAGTAATCAATTTTAAAATTACTGATATTTTACTGAACTGCGTGCTGCTCTCAGGGCAGGAGTAATCAATATTAAAATTACTGATATTTTTACTGAACTGCGTTCTGCTCTCAGGGCAGGAGTAATCAATATTAAAATTACTGATATTTTTACTGAACTGTGTTCTGCTCTCAGGGCAGGAGCAATCAATATTAAAATCAGGAGTAATCAATTTTAAAATTACTGATATTTTTACTGAACTGCGTGCTGCTCTCAGGGCAGGAGTAATCAATATTAAAACTACTGATATTTTTACTGAACTGCGTTCTGCTCTCAGGGCAGGAGTAATCAATATTAAAATCACTGATTTTTTTACTGAACTGCGTTCTGCTCTCAGGGCAGGAGTAATCAATATTAAAATTACTGATATTTTTACAGAACTGCATTCTGCTCTCAGGGCAGGAGTAATCAATATTAAAATTACTGATATTATTACTGAACTGCGTTCTGCTCTCAGGGCAGGAGTAATCAATATTAAATTCAGGAGTAATCAATTTTAAAATTACTGATATTTTTACTGAACTGCGTTCTGCTCTCAGGGCAGGAGTAATCAATATTAAAATTACTGATATTTTTACTGAACTGCGTGCTGCTCTCAGGGCAGGTGTAATCAATATTAAAATCAGGAGTAATCAATATTAAAATTACTGATATTTTTACTGAACTGCGTTCTGCTCTCAGGGCAGGAGTAATCAATATTAAAATCAAGAGTAATCAATTTTAAAATTACTGATATTTTTATTGAACTGCGTGCTGCTCTCAGGGCAGGAGTAATCAATATTAAAATTACTGATGTTTTTACTGAACTGCGTGCTGCTCTCAGGGCAGGAGTAATCAATATTAAAATCAGGAGTAATCAATTTTAAAATAACTGATATTTTACTGAACTGCGTGCTGCTCTCAGGGCTGGAGTAATCAATATTAAAATTACTGATATTTTTACTGAACTGCGTTCTGCTCTCAGGGCAGGAGTAATCAATATTAAAATTACTGATATTTTTACTGAACTGTGTTCTGCTCTCAGGGCAGGAGCAATCAATATTAAAATCAGGAGTAATCAATTTTAAAATTACTGATATTTTTACTGAACTGCGTGCTGCTTTCAGGGCAGGAGTAATCAATATTAAAACTACTGATATTTTTACTGAACTGCGTTCTGCTCTCAGGGCAGGAGTAATCAATATTAAAATCACTGATATTTTTACCGAACTGCGTTCTGCTCTCAGGGCAGGAGTAATCAATATTAAAATTACTGATATTTTTACTGAACTGCGTTCTGCTCTCAGGGCAGGAGTAATCAATATTAACATTACTGATATTTTTACTGAACTGCGTTCTGCTCTCAGGGCAGGAGTAATCAATATTAAAATTACTGATATTTTTACAGAACTGCATTCTGCTCTCAGGGCAGGAGTAATCAATATTAAAATTACTGATATTTTTACTGAACTGCGTTCTGCTCTCAGGGCAGGAGTAATCAATATTAAAATTACTGATATTTTTACTGAACTGCGTTCTGCTCTCAGGGCAGGAGTAATCAATATTAATATCAGGAGTAATCAATTTTAAAATTGCTGATATTTTTACTGAACTGTGTGCTGCTCTCAGAGCAGGAGTAATCAATATTAAAATCAGGAGTAATCAATTTTAAAATTACGGATATTTTTACTGAACTGCGTGCTGCTCTCAGGGCAGGAGTAATCCATTTCAAAATTACTGATATTTTTACTGAACTGCGTGCTGCTCTCAGGGCAGGAGTAATCAATATTAAAATTACTGATATTTTTACTGAATTGCGAGCTGCTCTCAGGGCAGGTTTAATCAACATTAAATTTACTGATATTTTTACTGAACTGCGTGCTGCTCTCAGGGCAGGTGTAATCAATATTAAAATTACTGATATTTTTACTGAACTGCGTTCTGCTCTCAGGGCAGGAGTAATCAATATTAAAATTACTGATATTTTTACTGAACTGCGTGCTGCTCTCAGGGCAGGTCAATATTAAAATTACTGATATTTTTACTGAACTGCGTTCTGCTCTCAGGGCAGGAGTAATCAATATTAAAATCAGGAGTAATCAATTTTAAAATTACTGATATTTTTACTGAACTGCGTGCTGCTCTCAGGGCAGGAGTAATCAATATTAAAATTACTGATATTTTTACTGAACTACGTGATGCTTTCAGGGCAGGTGTAATCAATATTAAAATTACTGATATTTTTACTGAACTGCGTTCTGCTCTCAGGGCAGGAGTAATCAATATTAAAATCAGGAGTAATCAATATTAAAATTACTGATATTTTTACTGAACTGCGTTCTGCTCTCAGGGCAGGTGTAATCAGTATTAAAATTACTGATAGTTTTACTGAACTGCGTGCTGCTCTCAGGGCAGGAGGAATCAATATTAAAATCATGAGTAATCAATATTAAAATTACTGATATTTTTACTGAACTGCGTTCTGCTCTCAGGGCAGGAGTAATCAATATTAAAATCAGGAGTAATCAATTTTAAAATTACTGATATTTTTACTGAACTGTGTTCTGCTCTCAGGGCAGGAGTAATCAGTATTAAAATCTGGAGTAATCAATATTAAAATTACTGATATTTTTACTCAACTGCGTGCTGCTCTCAGGGCAGGTGTAATCAATATTAAAATCAGGAGTAATCAATATTAAAATTACTGATATTTTTACTGAACTGTGTGCTGCTCTTAGGGCAGGAGTAATCAATATTAAAATTACTGATGTTTTTACTGAACTGCGTGTTGCTCTCAGGGCAGGAGTAATCAATATTAAAATCAGGAGTAATCAATTTTAAAATTACTGATATTTTTACTGAACTGTGTGCTGCTCTTCGGGCAGGAGTAATCAATATTAAAATTACTGATGTTTTTACTGAACTGCGTGTTGCTCTCAGGGCAGGAGTAATCAATATTAAAATCAGGAGTAATCAATTTTAAAATTACTGATATTTTTACTGAACTGTGTGCTGCTCTTAGGGCAGGTGTAATCAATATTAAAATTACTGATACTTTTACTGAACTGCGTGCTGCTCTCAGGGCAGGAGTAATCAATATTAAAATTACTGATATTTTTACAGAACTGCATTCTGCTCTCAGGGCAGGAGTAATCAATATTAAAATTACTGATATTATTACTGAACTGCGTTCTGCTCTCAGGGCAGGAGTAATCAATATTAAATTCAGGAGTAATCAATTTTAAAATTACTGATATTTTTACTGAACTGCGTTCTGCTCTCAGGGCAGGAGTAATCAATATTAAAATTACTGATATTTTTACTGAACTGCGTGCTGCTCTCAGGGCAGGTGTAATCAATATTAAAATCAGGAGTAATCAATATTAAAATTACTGATATTTTTACTGAACTGCGTTCTGCTCTCAGGGCAGGAGTAATCAATATTAAAATCAGGAGGAATCAATTTTAAAATTACTGATATTTTTATTGAACTGCGTGCTGCTCTCAGGGCAGGAGTAATCAATATTAAAATTACTGATGTTTTTACTGAACTGCGTGCTGCTCTCAGGGCAGGAGTAATCAATATTAAAATTACTGATGTTTTTACTGAACTGCGTGCTGCTCTCAGGGCAGGAGTAATCAATATTAAAATTACTGATATTTTTACTGAACTGTGTTCTGCTCTCAGGGCAGGAGCAATCAATATTAAAATCAGGAGTAATCAATTTTAAAATTACTGATATTTTTACTGAACTGCGTGCTGCTCTCAGGGCAGGAGTAATCAATATTAAAACTACTGATATTTTTACTGAACTGCGTTCTGCTCTCAGGGCAGGAGTAATCAATATTAAAATCACTGATATTTTTACCGAACTGCGTTCTGCTCTCAGGGCAGGAGTAATCAATATTAAAATCAGGAGTAATCAATATTAAAATTACTGATATTTTTACTGAACTGTGTTCTGCTCTCAGGGCAGGAGCAATCAATATTAAAATCAGGAGTAATCAATATTAAAATTACTGATATTTTTACTGAACTGCGTTCTGCTCTCAGGGCAGGAGTAATCAATATTAAAATTACTGAAATATTTTTACTGAACTGCGTGCTGCTCTCAGGGCAGGTGTAATCAATATTAAAATTACTGATACTTTTACTGAACTGCGTGCTGCTCTCAGGGCAGGAGTAATCAATATTAAAATCAGGAGTAATCAATATTAAAATTACTGATATTATTACTGAACTGCGTTCTGCTCTCAGGGCAGGAGTAATCAATATTAAAATCAGGAGTAATCAATTTTAAAATTACTGATATTTTTACTGAACTGCGTTCTGCTCTCAGGGCAGGAGTAATCAATATTAAAATTACTGATATTTTTACTGAACTGCGTGCTGCTCTCAGGGCAGGTGTAATCAATATTAAAATCAGGAGTAATCAATATTAAAATTACTGATATTTTTACTGAACTGCGTTCTGCTCTCAGGGCAGGAGTAATCAATATTAAAATCAAGAGTAATCAATTTTAAAATTACTGATATTTTTATTGAACTGCGTGCTGCTCTCAGGGCAGGAGTAATCAATATTAAAATTACTGATGTTTTTACTGAACTGCGTGCTGCTCTCAGGGCAGGAGTAATCAATATTAAAATCAGGAGTAATCAATTTTAAAATTACTGATATTTTACTGAACTGCGTGCTGCTCTCAGGGCAGAAGTAATCAATATTAAAATTACTGATATTTTTACTGAACTGCGTTCTGCTCTCAGGGCAGGAGTAATCAATATTAAAATTACTGATATTTTTACTGAACTGTGTTCTGCTCTCAGGGCAGGAGCAATCAATATTAAAATCAGGAGTAATCAATTTTAAAATTACTGATATTTTTACTGAACTGCGTGCTGCTCTCAGGGCAGGAGTAATCAATATTAAAACTACTGATATTTTTACTGAACTGCGTTCTGCTCTCAGGGCAGGAGTAATCAATATTAAAATCACTGATTTTTTTACTGAACTGCGTTCTGCTCTCAGGGCAGGAGTAATCAATATTAAAATTACTGATATTTTTACAGAACTGCATTCTGCTCTCAGGGCAGGAGTAATCAATATTAAAATTACTGATATTTTTACTGAACTGCGTGCTGCTCTCAGGGCAGGAGTAATCAATATTAAAATTACTGATATTTTTACTGAACTACGTGATGCTCTCAGGGCAGGAGTAATCAATATTAAAATTACTGATATTTTTACTGAACTGCGTTCTGCTCTCAGGGCAGGAGTAATCAATATTAAAATCAGGAGTAATCAATATTAAAATTACTGATATTTTTACTGAACTGCGTTCTGCTCTCAGGGCAGGTGTAATCAATATTAAAATTACTGATAGTTTTACTGAACTGCGTGCTGCTCTCAGGGCAGGAGGAATCAATATTAAAATCAGGAGTAATCAATATTAAAATTGCTGATATTTTTACTGAACTGCGTTCTGCTCTCAGGGCAGGAGTAATCAATATTAAAATCAGGAGTAATCAATATTAAAATTACTGATATTTTTACTGAACTGCGTTCTGCTCTCAGGGCAGGTGTAATCAGTATTAAAATTACTGATAGTTTTACTGAACTGCGTGCTGCTCTCAGGGCAGGAGGAATCAATATTAAAATCAGGAGTAATCAATTTTAAAATTACTGATATTTTTACTGAACTGCGTTCTGCTCTCAGGGCAGGAGTAATCAATATTAAAATTACTGATATTTTTACTGAACTGCGTGCTGCTCTCAGGGCAGGTCAATATTAAAATTACTGATATTTTTACTGAACTGCGTTCTGCTCTCAGGGCAGGAGTAATCAATATTAAAATCAGGAGTAATCAATTTTAAAATTACTTATATTTTTACTGAACTGTGTGCTGCTCTTAGGGCAGGAGTAATCAATATTAAAATTACTGATGTTTTTACTGAACTGCGTGTTGCTCTCAGGGCAGGAGTAATCAATATTAAAATCAGGAGTAATCAATTTTAAAATTACTGATATTTTTACTGAACTGTTTACTGCTCTTAGGGCAGGTGTAATCAATATTAAAATCAGGAGTAATCAATTTTAAAATTACTGATATTTTTACTGAACTGCGTTCTGCTCTCAGGGCAGGAGTAATCAATATTAAAATCAGGAGTAATCAATATTAAAATTACTGATATTTTTACTGAACTGCGTTCTGCTCTCAGGGCAGGAGTAATCAATATTAAAATCAGGAGTAATCAATTTTAAAATTACTGATATTTTTACTGAACTGCGTGCTGCTCTCAGGGCAGGAGTAATCAATATTAAAATTACTGATATTTTTACTGAACTGCGTGCTGCTTTTAGGGCAGGAGTAATCAATATTAAAATTACTGATATTTTTACTGAACTACGTGATGCTTTCAGGGCAGGAGTAATCAATATTAAAATTACTGATATTTTTACTGAACTGCGTTCTGCTCTCAGGGCAGGAGTAATCAATATTAAAATCAGGAGTAATCAATATTAAAATTACTGATATTTTTACTGAACTGCCTTCTGCTCTCAGGGCAGGTGTAATCAATATTAAAATTACTGACAGTTTTACTGAACTGCGTGCTGCTCTCAGGGCAGGAGGAATCAATATTAAAATCAGGAGTAATCAATATTAAAATTACTGATATTTTTACTGAACTGCGTTCTGCTCTCAGGGCAGGAGTAATCAATATTAAAATCAGGAGTAATCAAAATTAAAATTACTGATATTTTTACTGAACTGCGTTCTGCTCTCAGGGCAGGTGTAATCAGTATTAAAATTACTGATAGTTTTACTGAACTGCGTGCTGCTCTCAGGGCAGGAGGAATCAATATTAAAATCAGGAGTAATCAATATTAAAATTACTGATATTTTTACTGAACTGCGTTCTGCTCTCAGGGCAGGAGTAATCAATATTAAAATCAGGAGTAATCAATTTTAAAATTACTGATATTTTTACTGAACTGTGTTCTGCTCTCAGGGCAGGAGTAATCAGTATTAAAATCTGGAGTAATCAATATTAAAATTACTGATATTTTTACTCAACTGCGTGCTGCTCTCAGGGCAGGTGTAATCAATATTAAAATCAGGAGTAATCAATATTAAAATTACTGATATTTTTACTGAACTGCGTGCTGCTCTCAGGGCAGGAGTAATCAATATTAAAACTACTGATATTTTTACTGAACTACGTGATGCTTTCAGGGCAGGAGTAATCAATATTAAAATTACTGATATTTTTACTGAACTGCGTTCTGCTCTCAGGGCAGGAGTAATCAATATTAAAATCAGGAGTAATCAATATTAAAATTACTGATATTTTTACTGAACTGCCTTCTGCTCTCAGGGCAGGTGTAATCAATATTAAAATTACTGACAGTTTTACTGAACTGCGTGCTGCTCTCAGGGCAGGAGGAATCAATATTAAAATCAGGAGTAATCAATATTAAAATTACTGATATTTTTACTGAACTGCGTTCTGCTCTCAGGGCAGGAGTAATCAATATTAAAATCAGGAGTAATCAAAATTAAAATTACTGATATTTTTACTGAACTGCGTTCTGCTCTCAGGGCAGGTGTAATCAGTATTAAAATTACTGATAGTTTTACTGAACTGCGTGCTGCTCTCAGGGCAGGAGGAATCAATATTAAAATCAGGAGTAATCAATATTAAAATTACTGATATTTTTACTGAACTGCGTTCTGCTCTCAGGGCAGGAGTAATCAATATTAAAATCAGGAGTAATCAATTTTAAAATTACTGATATTTTTACTGAACTGTGTTCTGCTCTCAGGGCAGGAGTAATCAGTATTAAAATCTGGAGTAATCAATATTAAAATTACTGATATTTTTACTCAACTGCGTGCTGCTCTCAGGGCAGGTGTAATCAATATTAAAATCAGGAGTAATCAATATTAAAATTACTGATATTTTTACTGAACTGCGTGCTGCTCTCAGGGCAGGAGTAATCAATATTAAAACTACTGATATTTTTACTGAACTGCGTTCTGCTCTCAGGGCAGGAGTAATCAATATTAAAATCACTGATTTTTTTACTGAACTGCGTTCTGCTCTCAGGGCAGGAGTAATCAATATTAAAATTACTGATATTTTTACAGAACTGCATTCTGCTCTCAGGGCAGGAGTAATCAATATTAAAATTACTGATATTTTTACTGAACTGCGTGCTGCTCTCAGGGCAGGAGTAATCAATATTAAAATCAGGAGTAATCAATTTTAAAATTACTGATATTTTTACTGAACTGCGTTCTGCTCTCAGGGCAGGAGTAATCAATATTAAATTCAGGAGTAATCAATTTTAAAATTACTGATATTTTTACTGAACTGCGTTCTGCTCTCAGGGCAGGAGTAATCAATATTAAAATTACTGATATTTTTACTGAACTGCGTTCTGCTCTCAGGGCAGGAGTAATCAATATTAAAATTACTGATATTTTTACTGAACTGCGTGCTGCTCTCAGGGCAGGTCAATATTAAAATTACTGATATTTTTACTGAACTGCGTTCTGCTCTCAGGGCAGGAGTAATCAATATTAAAATCAGGAGTAATCAATTTTAAAATTACTGATATTTTTACTGAACTGCGTGCTGCTCTCAGGGCAGGAGTAATCAATATTAAAATTACTGATATTTTTACTGAACTGCGTGCTGCTCTCAGGGCAGGAGTAATCAATATTAAAATTACTGATATTTTTACTGAACTACGTGATGCTTTCAGGGCAGGAGTAATCAATATTAAAATTACTGATATTTTTACTGAACTGCGTTCTGCTCTCAGGGCAGGAGTAATCAATATTAAAATCAGGAGTAATCAATATTAAAATTACTGATATTTTTACTGAACTGCGTTCTGCTCTCAGGGCAGGTGTAATCAATATTAAAATTACTGATAGTTTTACTGAACTGCGTGCTGCTCTCAGGGCAGGAGGAATCAATATTAAAATCAGGAGTAATCAATATTAAAATTGCTGATATTTTTACTGAACTGCGTTCTGCTCTCAGGGCAGGAGTAATCAATATTAAAATCAGGAGTAATCAATATTAAAATTACTGATATTTTTACTGAACTGCGTTCTGCTCTCAGGGCAGGTGTAATCAGTATTAAAATTACTGATAGTTTTACTGAACTGCGTGCTGCTCTCAGGGCAGGAGGAATCAATATTAAAATCAGGAGTAATCAATATTAAAATTACTGATATTTTTACTGAACTGCGTTCTGCTCTCAGGGCAGGAGTAATCAATATTAAAATTACTGATATTTTTACTGAACTGCGTGCTGCTCTCAGGGCAGGTCAATATTAAAATTACTGATATTTTTACTGAACTGCGTTCTGCTCTCAGGGCAGGAGTAATCAATATTAAAATCAGGAGTAATCAATATTAAAATTACTGATATTTTTACTGAACTGCGTGCTGCTCTCAGGGCAGGAGTAATCAATATTAAAATTACTGATATTTTTACTGAACTGCGTGCTGCTCTCAGGGCAGGAGTAATCAATATTAAAATTACTGATATTTTTACTGAACTACGTGATGCTTACAGGGCAGGAGTAATCAATATTAAAATTACTGATATTTTTACTGAACTGCGTTCTGCTCTCAGGGCAGGAGTAATCAATATTAAAATCAGGAGTAATCAATATTAAAATTACTGATATTTTTACTGAACTGCGTTCTGCTCTCAGGGCAGGTGTAATCAGTATTAAAATTACTGATAGTTTTACTGAACTGCGTGCTGCTCTCAGGGCAGGAGGAATCAATATTAAAATCAGGAGTAATCAATATTAAAATTACTGATATTTTTACTGAACTGCGTTCTGCTCTCAGGGCAGGAGTAATCAATATTAAAATCAGGAGTAATCAATTTTAAAATTACTGATATTTTTACTGAACTGTGTTCTGCTCTCAGGGCAGGAGTAATCAGTATTAAAATCTGGAGTAATCAATATTAAAATTACTGATATTTTTACTCAACTGCGTGCTGCTCTCAGGGCAGGTGTAATCAATATTAAAATCAGGAGTAATCAATATTAAAATTACTGATATTTTTACTGAACTGTGTGCTGCTCTTAGGGCAGGAGTAATCAATATTAAAATTCCTGATGTTTTTACTGAACTGCGTGTTGCTCTCAGGGCAGGAGTAATCAATATTAAAATCAGGAGTAATCAATTTTAAAATTACTGATATTTTTACTGAACTGTGTGCTGCTCTTAGGGCAGGAGTAATCAATATTAAAATTACTGATGTTTTTACTGAACTGCGTGTTGCTCTCAGGGCAGGAGTAATCAATATTAAAATCAGGAGTAATCAATTTTAAAATTACTGATATTTTTACTGAACTGTGTGCTGCTCTTAGGGCAGGTGTAATCAATATTAAAATCAGGAGTAATCAATTTTAAAATTACTGATATTTTTACTGAACTGCGTTCTGCTCTCAGGGCAGGAGTAATCAATATTAAAATCAGGAGTAATCAATATTAAAATTACTGATATTTTTACTGAACTGCGTTCTGCTCTCAGGGCAGGAGTAATCAATATTAAAATCAGGAGTAATCAATTTTAAAATTACTGATATTTTTACTGAACTGCGTGCTGCTCTCAGGGCAGGAGTAATCAATATTAAAATTACTGATATTTTTACTGAACTGCGTGCTGCTTTCAGGGCAGGAGTAATCAATATTAAAATTACTGATATTTTTACTGAACTACGTGATGCTTTCAGGGCAGGAGTAATCAATATTAAAATTACTGATATTTTTACTGAACTGCGTTCTGCTCTCAGGGCAGGAGTAATCAATATTAAAATCAGGAGTAATCAATATTAAAATTACTGATATTTTTACTGAACTGCCTTCTGCTCTCAGGGCAGGTGTAATCAATATTAAAATTACTGACAGTTTTACTGAACTGCGTGCTGCTCTCAGGGCAGGAGTAATCAATATTAAAATTACTGATATTTTTACTGAACTGCGTTCTGCTCTCAGGGCAGGAGTAATCAATATTAAAATCAGGAGTAATCAAAATTAAAATTACTGATATTTTTACTGAACTGCGTTCTGCTCTCAGGGCAGGTGTAATCAGTATTAAAATTACTGATAGTTTTACTGAACTGCGTGCTGCTCTCAGGGCAGGAGGAATCAATATTAAAATCAGGAGTAATCAATATTAAAATTACTGATATTTTTACTGAACTGCGTTCTGCTCTCAGGGCAGGAGTAATCAATATTAAAATTACTGATATTTTTACTGAACTGCGTTCTGCTCTCAGGGCAGGAGTAATCAATATTAAAATCACAGATTTTTTTACTGAACTGCGTTCTGCTCTCAGGGCAGGAGTAATCAATATTAAAATTACTGATATTTTTACAGAACTGCATTCTGCTCTCAGGGCAGGAGTAATCAATATTAAAATTACTGATATTATTACTGAACTGCGTTCTGCTCTCAGGGCAGGAGTAATCAATATTAAATTCAGGAGTAATCAATTTTAAAATTACTGATATTTTTACTGAACTGCGTTCTGCTCTCAGGGCAGGAGTAATCAATATTAAAATTACTGATATTTTTACTGAACTGCGTTCTGCTCTCAGGGCAGGAGTAATCAATATTAAAATTACTGATATTTTTACTGAACTGCGTGCTGCTCTCAGGGCAGGTCAATATTAAAATTACTGATATTTTTACTGAACTGCGTTCTGCTCTCAGGGCAGGAGTAATCAATATTAAAATCAGGAGTAATCAATTTTAAAATTACTGATATTTTTACTGAACTGCGTGCTGCTCTCAGGGCAGGAGTAATCAATATTAAAATTACTGATATTTTTACTGAACTGCGTGCTGCTCTCAGGGCAGGAGTAATCAATATTAAAATTACTGATATTTTTACTGAACTACGTGATGCTTTCAGGGCAGGAGTAATCAATATTAAAATTACTGATATTTTTACTGAACTGCGTTCTGCTCTCAGGGCAGGAGTAATCAATATTAAAATCAGGAGTAATCAATATTAAAATTACTGATATTTTTACTGAACTGCGTTCTGCTCTCAGGGCAGGTGTAATCAATATTAAAATTACTGATAGTTTTACTGAACTGCGTGCTGCTCTCAGGGCAGGAGGAATCAATATTAAAATCAGGAGTAATCAATATTAAAATTACTGATATTTTTACTGAACTGCGTTCTGCTCTCAGGGCAGGAGTAATCAATTTTAAAATTACTGATATTTTTACTGAACTGTGTTCTGCTCTCAGGGCAGGAGTAATCAGTATTAAAATCAGGAATAATCAATATTAAAATTACTGATATTTTTACTCAACTGCGTGCTGCTCTCAGGGCAGGTGTAATCAATATTAAAATCAGGAGTAATCAATATTAAAATTACTGATAGTTTTACTGAACTGCGTGCTGCTCTTAGGGCAGGAGTAATCAATATTAAAATTACTGATGTTTTTACTGAACTGCGTGTTGCTCTCAGGGCAGGAGTAATCAATATTAAAATCAGGAGTAATCAATTTTAAAATTACTGATATTTTTACTGAACTGCGTTCTGCTCTCAGGGCAGGAGTAATCAATATTAAAATCACTGATATTTTTACCGAACTGCGTTCTGCTCTCAGGGCAGGAGTAATCAATATTAAAATCAGGAGTAATCAATATTAAAATTACTGATATTTTTACTGAACTGTGTTCTGCTCTCAGGGCAGGAGCAATCAATATTAAAATCAGGAGTAATCAATATTAAAATTACTGATATTTTTACTGAACTGCGTTCTGCTCTCAGGGCAGGAGTAATCAATATTAAAATTACTGAAATATTTTTACTGAACTGCGTGCTGCTCTCAGGGCAGGTGTAATCAATATTAAAATTACTGATACTTTTACTGAACTGCGTGCTGCTCTCAGGGCAGGAGTAATCAATATTAAAATCAGGAGTAATCAATATTAAAATTACTGATATTATTACTGAACTGCGTTCTGCTCTCAGGGCAGGAGTAATCAATATTAAAATCAGGAGTAATCAATTTTAAAATTACTGATATTTTTACTGAACTGCGTTCTGCTCTCAGGGCAGGAGTAATCAATATTAAAATTACTGATATTTTTACTGAACTGCGTGCTGCTCTCAGGGCAGGTGTAATCAATATTAAAATCAGGAGTAATCAATATTAAAATTACTGATATTTTTACTGAACTGCGTTCTGCTCTCAGGGCAGGAGTAATCAATATTAAAATCAAGAGTAATCAATTTTAAAATTACTGATATTTTTATTGAACTGCGTGCTGCTCTCAGGGCAGGAGTAATCAATATTAAAATTACTGATGTTTTTACTGAACTGCGTGCTGCTCTCAGGGCAGGAGTAATCAATATTAAAATCAGGAGTAATCAATTTTAAAATTACTGATATTTTACTGAACTGCGTGCTGCTCTCAGGGCAGAAGTAATCAATATTAAAATTACTGATATTTTTACTGAACTGCGTTCTGCTCTCAGGGCAGGAGTAATCAATATTAAAATTACTGATATTTTTACTGAACTGTGTTCTGCTCTCAGGGCAGGAGCAATCAATATTAAAATCAGGAGTAATCAATTTTAAAATTACTGATATTTTTACTGAACTGCGTGCTGCTCTCAGGGCAGGAGTAATCAATATTAAAACTACTGATATTTTTACTGAACTGCGTTCTGCTCTCAGGGCAGGAGTAATCAATATTAAAATCACTGATTTTTTTACTGAACTGCGTTCTGCTCTCAGGGCAGGAGTAATCAATATTAAAATTACTGATATTTTTACAGAACTGCATTCTGCTCTCAGGGCAGGAGTAATCAATATTAAAATTACTGATATTTTTACTGAACTGCGTGCTGCTCTCAGGGCAGGAGTAATCAATATTAAAATTACTGATATTTTTACTGAACTACGTGATGCTCTCAGGGCAGGAGTAATCAATCTTAAAATTACTGATATTTTTACTGAACTGCGTTCTGCTCTCAGGGCAGGAGTAATCAATATTAAAATCAGGAGTAATCAATATTAAAATTACTGATATTTTTACTGAACTGCGTTCTGCTCTCAGGGCAGGTGTAATCAATATTAAAATTACTGATAGTTTTACTGAACTGCGTGCTGCTCTCAGGGCAGGAGGAATCAATATTAAAATCAGGAGTAATCAATATTAAAATTGCTGATATTTTTACTGAACTGCGTTCTGCTCTCAGGGCAGGAGTAATCAATATTAAAATCAGGAGTAATCAATATTAAAATTACTGATATTTTTACTGAACTGCGTTCTGCTCTCAGGGCAGGTGTAATCAGTATTAAAATTACTGATAGTTTTACTGAACTGCGTGCTGCTCTCAGGGCAGGAGGAATCAATATTAAAATCAGGAGTAATCAATTTTAAAATTACTGATATTTTTACTGAACTGCGTTCTGCTCTCAGGGCAGGAGTAATCAATATTAAAATTACTGATATTTTTACTGAACTGCGTGCTGCTCTCAGGGCAGGTCAATATTAAAATTACTGATATTTTTACTGAACTGCGTTCTGCTCTCAGGGCAGGAGTAATCAATATTAAAATCAGGAGTAATCAATTTTAAAATTACTTATATTTTTACTGAACTGTGTGCTGCTCTTAGGGCAGGAGTAATCAATATTAAAATTACTGATGTTTTTACTGAACTGCGTGTTGCTCTCAGGGCAGGAGTAATCAATATTAAAATCAGGAGTAATCAATTTTAAAATTACTGATATTTTTACTGAACTGTTTACTGCTCTTAGGGCAGGTGTAATCAATATTAAAATCAGGAGTAATCAATTTTAAAATTACTGATATTTTTACTGAACTGCGTTCTGCTCTCAGGGCAGGAGTAATCAATATTAAAATCAGGAGTAATCAATATTAAAATTACTGATATTTTTACTGAACTGCGTTCTGCTCTCAGGGCAGGAGTAATCAATATTAAAATCAGGAGTAATCAATTTTAAAATTACTGATATTTTTACTGAACTGCGTGCTGCTCTCAGGGCAGGAGTAATCAATATTAAAATTACTGATATTTTTACTGAACTGCGTGCTGCTTTTAGGGCAGGAGTAATCAATATTAAAATTACTGATATTTTTACTGAACTACGTGATGCTTTCAGGGCAGGAGTAATCAATATTAAAATTACTGATATTTTTACTGAACTGCGTTCTGCTCTCAGGGCAGGAGTAATCAATATTAAAATCAGGAGTAATCAATATTAAAATTACTGATATTTTTACTGAACTGCCTTCTGCTCTCAGGGCAGGTGTAATCAATATTAAAATTACTGACAGTTTTACTGAACTGCGTGCTGCTCTCAGGGCAGGAGGAATCAATATTAAAATCAGGAGTAATCAATATTAAAATTACTGATATTTTTACTGAACTGCGTTCTGCTCTCAGGGCAGGAGTAATCAATATTAAAATCAGGAGTAATCAAAATTAAAATTACTGATATTTTTACTGAACTGCGTTCTGCTCTCAGGGCAGGTGTAATCAGTATTAAAATTACTGATAGTTTTACTGAACTGCGTGCTGCTCTCAGGGCAGGAGGAATCAATATTAAAATCAGGAGTAATCAATATTAAAATTACTGATATTTTTACTGAACTGCGTTCTGCTCTCAGGGCAGGAGTAATCAATATTAAAATCAGGAGTAATCAATTTTAAAATTACTGATATTTTTACTGAACTGTGTTCTGCTCTCAGGGCAGGAGTAATCAGTATTAAAATCTGGAGTAATCAATATTAAAATTACTGATATTTTTACTCAACTGCGTGCTGCTCTCAGGGCAGGTGTAATCAATATTAAAATCAGGAGTAATCAATATTAAAATTACTGATATTTTTACTGAACTGCGTGCTGCTCTCAGGGCAGGAGTAATCAATATTAAAACTACTGATATTTTTACTGAACTACGTGATGCTTTCAGGGCAGGAGTAATCAATATTAAAATTACTGATATTTTTACTGAACTGCGTTCTGCTCTCAGGGCAGGAGTAATCAATATTAAAATCAGGAGTAATCAATATTAAAATTACTGATATTTTTACTGAACTGCCTTCTGCTCTCAGGGCAGGTGTAATCAATATTAAAATTACTGACAGTTTTACTGAACTGCGTGCTGCTCTCAGGGCAGGAGGAATCAATATTAAAATCAGGAGTAATCAATATTAAAATTACTGATATTTTTACTGAACTGCGTTCTGCTCTCAGGGCAGGAGTAATCAATATTAAAATCAGGAGTAATCAAAATTAAAATTACTGATATTTTTACTGAACTGCGTTCTGCTCTCAGGGCAGGTGTAATCAGTATTAAAATTACTGATAGTTTTACTGAACTGCGTGCTGCTCTCAGGGCAGGAGGAATCAATATTAAAATCAGGAGTAATCAATATTAAAATTACTGATATTTTTACTGAACTGCGTTCTGCTCTCAGGGCAGGAGTAATCAATATTAAAATCAGGAGTAATCAATTTTAAAATTACTGATATTTTTACTGAACTGTGTTCTGCTCTCAGGGCAGGAGTAATCAGTATTAAAATCTGGAGTAATCAATATTAAAATTACTGATATTTTTACTCAACTGCGTGCTGCTCTCAGGGCAGGTGTAATCAATATTAAAATCAGGAGTAATCAATATTAAAATTACTGATATTTTTACTGAACTGCGTGCTGCTCTCAGGGCAGGAGTAATCAATATTAAAACTACTGATATTTTTACTGAACTGCGTTCTGCTCTCAGGGCAGGAGTAATCAATATTAAAATCACTGATTTTTTTACTGAACTGCGTTCTGCTCTCAGGGCAGGAGTAATCAATATTAAAATTACTGATATTTTTACAGAACTGCATTCTGCTCTCAGGGCAGGAGTAATCAATATTAAAATTACTGATATTTTTACTGAACTGCGTGCTGCTCTCAGGGCAGGAGTAATCAATATTAAAATCAGGAGTAATCAATTTTAAAATTACTGATATTTTTACTGAACTGCGTTCTGCTCTCAGGGCAGGAGTAATCAATATTAAATTCAGGAGTAATCAATTTTAAAATTACTGATATTTTTACTGAACTGCGTTCTGCTCTCAGGGCAGGAGTAATCAATATTAAAATTACTGATATTTTTACTGAACTGCGTTCTGCTCTCAGGGCAGGAGTAATCAATATTAAAATTACTGATATTTTTACTGAACTGCGTGCTGCTCTCAGGGCAGGTCAATATTAAAATTACTGATATTTTTACTGAACTGCGTTCTGCTCTCAGGGCAGGAGTAATCAATATTAAAATCAGGAGTAATCAATTTTAAAATTACTGATATTTTTACTGAACTGCGTGCTGCTCTCAGGGCAGGAGTAATCAATATTAAAATTACTGATATTTTTACTGAACTGCGTGCTGCTCTCAGGGCAGGAGTAATCAATATTAAAATTACTGATATTTTTACTGAACTACGTGATGCTTTCAGGGCAGGAGTAATCAATATTAAAATTACTGATATTTTTACTGAACTGCGTTCTGCTCTCAGGGCAGGAGTAATCAATATTAAAATCAGGAGTAATCAATATTAAAATTACTGATATTTTTACTGAACTGCGTTCTGCTCTCAGGGCAGGTGTAATCAATATTAAAATTACTGATAGTTTTACTGAACTGCGTGCTGCTCTCAGGGCAGGAGGAATCAATATTAAAATCAGGAGTAATCAATATTAAAATTGCTGATATTTTTACTGAACTGCGTTCTGCTCTCAGGGCAGGAGTAATCAATATTAAAATCAGGAGTAATCAATATTAAAATTACTGATATTTTTACTGAACTGCGTTCTGCTCTCAGGGCAGGTGTAATCAGTATTAAAATTACTGATAGTTTTACTGAACTGCGTGCTGCTCTCAGGGCAGGAGGAATCAATATTAAAATCAGGAGTAATCAATATTAAAATTACTGATATTTTTACTGAACTGCGTTCTGCTCTCAGGGCAGGAGTAATCAATATTAAAATTACTGATATTTTTACTGAACTGCGTGCTGCTCTCAGGGCAGGTCAATATTAAAATTACTGATATTTTTACTGAACTGCGTTCTGCTCTCAGGGCAGGAGTAATCAATATTAAAATCAGGAGTAATCAATATTAAAATTACTGATATTTTTACTGAACTGCGTGCTGCTCTCAGGGCAGGAGTAATCAATATTAAAATTACTGATATTTTTACTGAACTGCGTGCTGCTCTCAGGGCAGGAGTAATCAATATTAAAATTACTGATATTTTTACTGAACTACGTGATGCTTACAGGGCAGGAGTAATCAATATTAAAATTACTGATATTTTTACTGAACTGCGTTCTGCTCTCAGGGCAGGAGTAATCAATATTAAAATCAGGAGTAATCAATATTAAAATTACTGATATTTTTACTGAACTGCGTTCTGCTCTCAGGGCAGGTGTAATCAGTATTAAAATTACTGATAGTTTTACTGAACTGCGTGCTGCTCTCAGGGCAGGAGGAATCAATATTAAAATCAGGAGTAATCAATATTAAAATTACTGATATTTTTACTGAACTGCGTTCTGCTCTCAGGGCAGGAGTAATCAATATTAAAATCAGGAGTAATCAATTTTAAAATTACTGATATTTTTACTGAACTGTGTTCTGCTCTCAGGGCAGGAGTAATCAGTATTAAAATCTGGAGTAATCAATATTAAAATTACTGATATTTTTACTCAACTGCGTGCTGCTCTCAGGGCAGGTGTAATCAATATTAAAATCAGGAGTAATCAATATTAAAATTACTGATATTTTTACTGAACTGTGTGCTGCTCTTAGGGCAGGAGTAATCAATATTAAAATTCCTGATGTTTTTACTGAACTGCGTGTTGCTCTCAGGGCAGGAGTAATCAATATTAAAATCAGGAGTAATCAATTTTAAAATTACTGATATTTTTACTGAACTGTGTGCTGCTCTTAGGGCAGGAGTAATCAATATTAAAATTACTGATGTTTTTACTGAACTGCGTGTTGCTCTCAGGGCAGGAGTAATCAATATTAAAATCAGGAGTAATCAATTTTAAAATTACTGATATTTTTACTGAACTGTGTGCTGCTCTTAGGGCAGGTGTAATCAATATTAAAATCAGGAGTAATCAATTTTAAAATTACTGATATTTTTACTGAACTGCGTTCTGCTCTCAGGGCAGGAGTAATCAATATTAAAATCAGGAGTAATCAATATTAAAATTACTGATATTTTTACTGAACTGCGTTCTGCTCTCAGGGCAGGAGTAATCAATATTAAAATCAGGAGTAATCAATTTTAAAATTACTGATATTTTTACTGAACTGCGTGCTGCTCTCAGGGCAGGAGTAATCAATATTAAAATTACTGATATTTTTACTGAACTGCGTGCTGCTTTCAGGGCAGGAGTAATCAATATTAAAATTACTGATATTTTTACTGAACTACGTGATGCTTTCAGGGCAGGAGTAATCAATATTAAAATTACTGATATTTTTACTGAACTGCGTTCTGCTCTCAGGGCAGGAGTAATCAATATTAAAATCAGGAGTAATCAATATTAAAATTACTGATATTTTTACTGAACTGCCTTCTGCTCTCAGGGCAGGTGTAATCAATATTAAAATTACTGACAGTTTTACTGAACTGCGTGCTGCTCTCAGGGCAGGAGTAATCAATATTAAAATTACTGATATTTTTACTGAACTGCGTTCTGCTCTCAGGGCAGGAGTAATCAATATTAAAATCAGGAGTAATCAAAATTAAAATTACTGATATTTTTACTGAACTGCGTTCTGCTCTCAGGGCAGGTGTAATCAGTATTAAAATTACTGATAGTTTTACTGAACTGCGTGCTGCTCTCAGGGCAGGAGGAATCAATATTAAAATCAGGAGTAATCAATATTAAAATTACTGATATTTTTACTGAACTGCGTTCTGCTCTCAGGGCAGGAGTAATCAATATTAAAATCAGGAGTAATCAATTTTAAAATTACTGATATTTTTACTGAACTGTGTTCTGCTCTCAGGGCAGGAGTAATCAGTATTAAAATCTGGAGTAATCAATATTAAAATTACTGATATTTTTACTCAACTGCGTGCTGCTCTCAGGGCAGGTGTAATCAATATTAAAATCAGGAGTAATCAATATTAAAATTACTGATATTTTTACTGAACTGTGTGCTGCTCTTAGGGCAGGAGTAATCAATATTAAAATTACTGATGTTTTTACTGAAATGCGTGTTGCTCTCAGGGTAGGAGTAATCAATATTAAAATTACTGATATTTTTACTGAACTGCGTTCTGCTCTCAGGGCAGGAGTAATCAATATTAAAATTACTGATATTTTTACTGAACTGCGTTCTGCTCTCAGGGCAGGAGTAATCAATATTAAAATCACAGATTTTTTTACTGAACTGCGTTCTGCTCTCAGGGCAGGAGTAATCAATATTAAAATTACTGATATTTTTACAGAACTGCATTCTGCTCTCAGGGCAGGAGTAATCAATATTAAAATTACTGATATTATTACTGAACTGCGTTCTGCTCTCAGGGCAGGAGTAATCAATATTAAATTCAGGAGTAATCAATTTTAAAATTACTGATATTTTTACTGAACTGCGTTCTGCTCTCAGGGCAGGAGTAATCAATATTAAAATTACTGATATTTTTACTGAACTGCGTTCTGCTCTCAGGGCAGGAGTAATCAATATTAAAATTACTGATATTTTTACTGAACTGCGTGCTGCTCTCAGGGCAGGTCAATATTAAAATTACTGATATTTTTACTGAACTGCGTTCTGCTCTCAGGGCAGGAGTAATCAATATTAAAATCAGGAGTAATCAATTTTAAAATTACTGATATTTTTACTGAACTGCGTGCTGCTCTCAGGGCAGGAGTAATCAATATTAAAATTACTGATATTTTTACTGAACTGCGTGCTGCTCTCAGGGCAGGAGTAATCAATATTAAAATTACTGATATTTTTACTGAACTACGTGATGCTTTCAGGGCAGGAGTAATCAATATTAAAATTACTGATATTTTTACTGAACTGCGTTCTGCTCTCAGGGCAGGAGTAATCAATATTAAAATCAGGAGTAATCAATATTAAAATTACTGATATTTTTACTGAACTGCGTTCTGCTCTCAGGGCAGGTGTAATCAATATTAAAATTACTGATAGTTTTACTGAACTGCGTGCTGCTCTCAGGGCAGGAGGAATCAATATTAAAATCAGGAGTAATCAATATTAAAATTACTGATATTTTTACTGAACTGCGTTCTGCTCTCAGGGCAGGAGTAATCAATTTTAAAATTACTGATATTTTTACTGAACTGTGTTCTGCTCTCAGGGCAGGAGTAATCAGTATTAAAATCAGGAATAATCAATATTAAAATTACTGATATTTTTACTCAACTGCGTGCTGCTCTCAGGGCAGGTGTAATCAATATTAAAATCAGGAGTAATCAATATTAAAATTACTGATAGTTTTACTGAACTGCGTGCTGCTCTTAGGGCAGGAGTAATCAATATTAAAATTACTGATGTTTTTACTGAACTGCGTGTTGCTCTCAGGGCAGGAGTAATCAATATTAAAATCAGGAGTAATCAATTTTAAAATTACTGATATTTTACTGAACTGCGTGCTGCTCTCAGGGCAGGAGTAATCAATTTTAAAATTACTGATATTTTTACTGAACTGCGTTCTGCTCTCAGGGCAGGAGTAATCAATATTAAAATTACTGATATTTTTACTGAACTGCGTGCTGCTCTCAGGGCAGGTGTAATCAATATTAAAATCAGGAGTAATCAATATTAAAATTACTGATATTTTTACTGAACTGCGTTCTGCTCTCAGGGCAGGAGTAATCAATATTAAAATCAAGAGTAATCAATTTTAAAATTACTGATATTTTTATTGAACTGCGTGCTGCTCTCAGGGCAGGAGTAATCAATATTAAAATTACTGATGTTTTTACTGAACTGCGTGCTGCTCTCAGGGCAGGAGTAATCAATATTAAAATCAGGAGTAATCAATTTTAAAATTACTGATATTTTACTGAACTGCGTGCTGCTCTCAGGGCAGAAGTAATCAATATTAAAATTACTGATATTTTTACTGAACTGCGTTCTGCTCTCAGGGCAGGAGTAATCAATATTAAAATTACTGATATTTTTACTGAACTGCGTTCTGCTCTCAGGGCAGGAGTAATCAATATTAAAATCAGGAGTAATCAATTTTAAAATTACTGATATTTTTACTGAACTGTGTTCTGCTCTCAGGGCAGGAGTAATCAGTATTAAAATCTGGAGTAATCAATATTAAAATTACTGATATTTTTACTCAACTGCGTGCTGCTCTCAGGGCAGGTGTAATCAATATTAAAATCAGGAGTAATCAATATTAAAATTACTGATATTTTTACTGAACTGTGTGCTGCTCTTAGGGCAGGAGTAATCAATATTAAAATTCCTGATGTTTTTACTGAACTGCGTGTTGCTCTCAGGGCAGGAGTAATCAATATTAAAATCAGGAGTAATCAATTTTAAAATTACTGATATTTTTACTGAACTGTGTGCTGCTCTTAGGGCAGGAGTAATCAATATTAAAATTACTGATGTTTTTACTGAACTGCGTGTTGCTCTCAGGGCAGGAGTAATCAATATTAAAATCAGGAGTAATCAATTTTAAAATTACTGATATTTTTACTGAACTGTTTACTGCTCTTAGGGCAGGTGTAATCAATATTAAAATCAGGAGTAATCAATTTTAAAATTACTGATATTTTTACTGAACTGCGTTCTGCTCTCAGGGCAGGAGTAATCAATATTAAAATCAGGAGTAATCAATATTAAAATTACTGATATTTTTACTGAACTGCGTTCTGCTCTCAGGGCAGGAGTAATCAATATTAAAATCAGGAGTAATCAATTTTAAAATTACTGATATTTTTACTGAACTGCGTGCTGCTCTCAGGGCAGGAGTAATCAATATTAAAATCAAGAGTAATCAATTTTAAAATTACTGATATTTTTATTGAACTGCGTGCTGCTCTCAGGGCAGGAGTAATCAATATTAAAATTACTGATGTTTTTACTGAACTGCGTGCTGCTCTCAGGGCAGGAGTAATCAATATTAAAATCAGGAGTAATCAATTTTAAAATTACTGATATTTTACTGAACTGCGTGCTGCTCTCAGGGCAGAAGTAATCAATATTAAAATTACTGATATTTTTACTGAACTGCGTTCTGCTCTCAGGGCAGGAGTAATCAATATTAAAATTACTGATATTTTTACTGAACTGCGTTCTGCTCTCAGGGCAGGAGTAATCAATATTAAAATCAGGAGTAATCAATTTTAAAATTACTGATATTTTTACTGAACTGTGTTCTGCTCTCAGGGCAGGAGTAATCAGTATTAAAATCTGGAGTAATCAATATTAAAATTACTGATATTTTTACTCAACTGCGTGCTGCTCTCAGGGCAGGTGTAATCAATATTAAAATCAGGAGTAATCAATATTAAAATTACTGATATTTTTACTGAACTGTGTGCTGCTCTTAGGGCAGGAGTAATCAATATTAAAATTCCTGATGTTTTTACTGAACTGCGTGTTGCTCTCAGGGCAGGAGTAATCAATATTAAAATCAGGAGTAATCAATTTTAAAATTACTGATATTTTTACTGAACTGTGTGCTGCTCTTAGGGCAGGAGTAATCAATATTAAAATTACTGATGTTTTTACTGAACTGCGTGTTGCTCTCAGGGCAGGAGTAATCAATATTAAAATCAGGAGTAATCAATTTTAAAATTACTGATATTTTTACTGAACTGTTTACTGCTCTTAGGGCAGGTGTAATCAATATTAAAATCAGGAGTAATCAATTTTAAAATTACTGATATTTTTACTGAACTGCGTTCTGCTCTCAGGGCAGGAGTAATCAATATTAAAATCAGGAGTAATCAATATTAAAATTACTGATATTTTTACTGAACTGCGTTCTGCTCTCAGGGCAGGAGTAATCAATATTAAAATCAGGAGTAATCAATTTTAAAATTACTGATATTTTTACTGAACTGCGTGCTGCTCTCAGGGCAGGAGTAATCAATATTAAAATTACTGATATTTTTACTGAACTGCGTGCTGCTTTTAGGGCAGGAGTAATCAATATTAAAATTACTGATATTTTTACTGAACTACGTGATGCTTTCAGGGCAGGAGTAATCAATATTAAAATTACTGATATTTTTACTGAACTGCGTTCTGCTCTCAGGGCAGGAGTAATCAATATTAAAATCAGGAGTAATCAATATTAAAATTACTGATATTTTTACTGAACTGCCTTCTGCTCTCAGGGCAGGTGTAATCAATATTAAAATTACTGACAGTTTTACTGAACTGCGTGCTGCTCTCAGGGCAGGAGGAATCAATATTAAAATCAGGAGTAATCAATATTAAAATTACTGATATTTTTACTGAACTGCGTTCTGCTCTCAGGGCAGGAGTAATCAATATTAAAATCAGGAGTAATCAAAATTAAAATTACTGATATTTTTACTGAACTGCGTTCTGCTCTCAGGGCAGGTGTAATCAGTATTAAAATTACTGATAGTTTTACTGAACTGCGTGCTGCTCTCAGGGCAGGAGGAATCAATATTAAAATCAGGAGTAATCAATATTAAAATTACTGATATTTTTACTGAACTGCGTTCTGCTCTCAGGGCAGGAGTAATCAATATTAAAATCAGGAGTAATCAATTTTAAAATTACTGATATTTTTACTGAACTGTGTTCTGCTCTCAGGGCAGGAGTAATCAGTATTAAAATCTGGAGTAATCAATATTAAAATTACTGATATTTTTACTCAACTGCGTGCTGCTCTCAGGGCAGGTGTAATCAATATTAAAATCAGGAGTAATCAATATTAAAATTACTGATATTTTTACTGAACTGCGTGCTGCTCTCAGGGCAGGAGTAATCAATATTAAAACTACTGATATTTTTACTGAACTGCGTTCTGCTCTCAGGGCAGGAGTAATCAATATTAAAATCACTGATTTTTTTACTGAACTGCGTTCTGCTCTCAGGGCAGGAGTAATCAATATTAAAATTACTGATATTTTTACAGAACTGCATTCTGCTCTCAGGGCAGGAGTAATCAATATTAAAATTACTGATATTTTTACTGAACTGCGTGCTGCTCTCAGGGCAGGAGTAATCAATATTAACCCTCATGTACTGTTCGATTTCAGTTACTTCCTGTACGGTCTGGGTCAAATTGACCCTAACTGGATTCAATACAATTTGCCAAAAATCACACTATGAAAACAACAAAGACTCAGGTACTAACAGTAAACTTTTTTATATGAATACTCATCAAATGGAACATATGATGTATGAATATGTTTCCAAAACATTTTTATTTCTTTTTTTTTTTTTACAGTTTTGTTTTGACAAATTTTGAAAATACAAAGTATGCTGACTTTTTTTGCTGGTTTGTTTTAACTTGTTTTTGTTGTTTTGCATTTGCTGCTCAAAACATCAGAACTGAACAATTTAATATTGCTGTATAATGAAAAAAACGTTCACTTTTTGCCTAAGTTGGGTCATTTTTTGTTCTGTAGACTAAATTAATAAATTCAAGGAATTACTCAAGACAAGATGAGCACACAGCAAGTGCATGCTTTCTGCATACAAATTTCTTGCACTTCACACACATGGTTCTGGTTTTGCTGTCACGTTTGGATGGGCACACATCACATCTCTTCCTTTTTTTCCCAACGTCTCTGCTCACTTCTTCGTTTTCTGTGGAACTGACTCTGGATCCACCAGCTTGCACTGACTCAACAAAAGCTGAAGCCGCTGGAGATCGAGGTGGACAGGTGCGTCTCTGGATCTCAGGCGTGATGAGAGCTCTTCCCAGCTCTTCCACTTCCAACGTTTGAATGCTGACACGTCCAGGATGTTGTAGAAGATGACCAAAGGCCAACGGACAGTCTTGCGCTGACAGCTGAAGGAGGATTGAACTCTGTCCAAGTTGTCGACTCCACCTTTGGCTTCAGGCCCAGTTACATACTCCTTCAGCTGTCAGCGCAAGACTGTCCGTTGGCCTTTGGTCGTCTTCTACAACATCCTGGACGTGTCAGCATACAAACGTCGGGTGTTCCTGGAAGAGCTGGGAAGAGCTCTCATCACACCTGAGATCCAGAGACGCACCTGTCCACCTCGATCTCCAGCGGCTTCAGCTTTTGTTGAGTCAGTGCAAGCAGGTGGATCCAGAGTCAGTTCCACAGAAAACGAAAAAGTGAGCAGAGATGTTGGGAAAAAAAGGAAGAGATGTGATGTGTGCCCACCCAAACGTGACAGCAAAACCAGAACCATGTGTGTGAAGTGCAAGAAATTTGTATGCAGAAAGCATGCACTTGCTGTGTGCTCATCTTGTCTTGAGTAATTCCTTGAATTTATGAATTTAGTCTACAGAACAAAAAATGACCCAACTTAGGCAAAAAGTGAATGATGCTCACAGAGGAGCGTGAAACAAGACATAACAAAAACAAACAAAGAAATGTTTTGTTTTTTATACTATCTGTCTGACTTTTTTTTTTTTTTACATTTGTCTTTCTGCAATTTACACTTAATTCTAAATACTGTGATTTAACTTTTTTAAGTGTGTTTGGTTAGGGTTAGAGCTGAAATTAGTAAAACACTTGGACTGGAGTTGAAGAGCAAATGTTATTTTGTGTCTGTACAGGTGCTTTTGAATAGCTGGCTATGTGGGTCAAAATGACCCACAAACATTACGAACGTATAGGCTTGTCTGTATGTACATTTAACAACACATTAGCGTGTTGAAACTTTGCATGCATGTTCATGACCCCAAATGAGAAAAACCCACAAAATATCAAGAAAAACAACATAGTTTTAATAGCATTTCAGATAGATTGCAAAAATAAATGAGAGCTCATTTTTACCATCTGTAGCTGACAAAATATTTTTTCTGTATTGAAATAAGTGGGGGAAATCCCTTTTTTTGGCTTCCTAGGCTAGTAAAAAACTAAAATAACAAAATATAACCAAGAAATGTTACTATTTTGGGTCTGTAGAGTTGCCTTAGAGCATTAAAATAGGTGGGTCAAATTGACCCGGGAACAGTACGAACGTAACATTTTTTTTTTTAGACATGCCAAAACACATCGGCATGTTGAAACTTTGCATGCATGTTCATGACCCTAAATGCGAAAAACACTCAAAATATCAAGAAAAACAACATAGTTTTAATGGTATTTCAGACAGATTGCAAAAATAAATGAGAGCTAATTTTTACCATCTGTGGCTGACAAAATATTTTTCTGTATTGAAATAAGTGGGGGAAATCTCCTTGTTTTGGCTTCTTAGGCTAGTAAAAAACTAAAATAACAAAATATAACCAATAAATACTACTTTTTTGGGTCTGTAGAGTTGCGCTAGAACATTAAAATAGGTGGGTCAAATTGACCCGGGAACAGTACGAACGTAACAAAAATTTTTTTAGACATGCCAAAACACATCGGCATGTTGAAACTTTGCATGCATGTTCATGACCCTAAATGAGAAAAACACACAAAATATCAAGAAAAACAAGATAGTTTTAATTGTATTTTAGATAAGTTGCAAATATAAATGATAGCTCATTTTTACCATTTGTAGCTGACAAAATATATTTCTGCATTGAAATAAGTGGGAAAATCAGATTTTTTGGCTTCATAGGCTAGTAAAAAACTAAAATAACAAAATATAACCAAGAAATTGTACAATTTTGGGTCGGTAGGGTTGCCCTAGAACATTAAAATAGGCGGGTCAAATTGACCCGGGAACAGTACGAACGTAACATTTTTTTTTTTAGACATGCCAAAAAACATCATTGTGTTGAAACTTTGCATGCATGTTCATGACACTAAATGAGGAAAAGTCACCTAAATTTAAAAAGAAAAACCTAGGTTAACTAGTATATCTGACAACTCAAAAATCAAAACGGGTCAAATTGACCCGGAACAGTACATGAGGGTTAAAATCAGGAGTAATCAATTTTAAAATTACTGATATTTTTACTGAACTGCGTTCTGCTCTCAGGGCAGGAGTAATCAATATTAAATTCAGGAGTAATCAATATTAAAATTACTGATATTTTTACTGAACTGCGTTCTGCTCTCAGGGCAGGAGTAATCAATTTTAAAATTACTGATATTTTTACTGAACTGTGTTCTGCTCTCAGGGCAGGAGTAATCAGTATTAAAATCAGGAATAATCAATATTAAAATTACTGATATTTTTACTCAACTGCGTGCTGCTCTCAGGGCAGGTGTAATCAATATTAAAATCAGGAGTAATCAATATTAAAATTACTGATAGTTTTACTGAACTGCGTGCTGCTCTTAGGGCAGGAGTAATCAATATTAAAATTACTGATGTTTTTACTGAACTGCGTGTTGCTCTCAGGGCAGGAGTAATCAATATTAAAATCAGGAGTAATCAATTTTAAAATTACTGATATTTTACTGAACTGCGTGCTGCTCTCAGGGCAGGAGTAATCAATTTTAAAATTACTGATATTTTTACTGAACTGCGTGCTGCTCTCAGGGCAGGTGTAATCAATATTAAAATCAGGAGTAATCAATATTAAAATTACTGATATTTTTACTGAACTGCGTGCTGCTCTCAGGGCAGGAGTAATCAATATTAAAACTACTGATATTTTTACTGAACTGCGTTCTGCTCTCAGGGCAGGAGTAATCAATATTAAAATCACTGATTTTTTTACTGAACTGCGTTCTGCTCTCAGGGCAGGAGTAATCAATATTAAAATTACTGATATTTTTACAGAACTGCATTCTGCTCTCAGGGCAGGAGTAATCAATATTAAAATTACTGATATTTTTACTGAACTGCGTGCTGCTCTCAGGGCAGGAGTAATCAATATTAAAATCAGGAGTAATCAATTTTAAAATTACTGATATTTTTACTGAACTGCGTTCTGCTCTCAGGGCAGGAGTAATCAATATTAAATTCAGGAGTAATCAATTTTAAAATTACTGATATTTTTACTGAACTGCGTTCTGCTCTCAGGGCAGGAGTAATCAATATTAAAATTACTGATATTTTTACTGAACTGCGTTCTGCTCTCAGGGCAGGAGTAATCAATATTAAAATTACTGATATTTTTACTGAACTGCGTGCTGCTCTCAGGGCAGGTCAATATTAAAATTACTGATATTTTTACTGAACTGCGTTCTGCTCTCAGGGCAGGAGTAATCAATATTAAAATCAGGAGTAATCAATTTTAAAATTACTGATATTTTTACTGAACTGCGTGCTGCTCTCAGGGCAGGAGTAATCAATATTAAAATTACTGATATTTTTACTGAACTGCGTGCTGCTCTCAGGGCAGGAGTAATCAATATTAAAATTACTGATATTTTTACTGAACTACGTGATGCTTTCAGGGCAGGAGTAATCAATATTAAAATTACTGATATTTTTACTGAACTGCGTTCTGCTCTCAGGGCAGGAGTAATCAATATTAAAATCAGGAGTAATCAATATTAAAATTACTGATATTTTTACTGAACTGCGTTCTGCTCTCAGGGCAGGTGTAATCAATATTAAAATTACTGATAGTTTTACTGAACTGCGTGCTGCTCTCAGGGCAGGAGGAATCAATATTAAAATCAGGAGTAATCAATATTAAAATTGCTGATATTTTTACTGAACTGCGTTCTGCTCTCAGGGCAGGAGTAATCAATATTAAAATCAGGAGTAATCAATATTAAAATTACTGATATTTTTACTGAACTGCGTTCTGCTCTCAGGGCAGGTGTAATCAGTATTAAAATTACTGATAGTTTTACTGAACTGCGTGCTGCTCTCAGGGCAGGAGGAATCAATATTAAAATCAGGAGTAATCAATATTAAAATTACTGATATTTTTACTGAACTGCGTTCTGCTCTCAGGGCAGGAGTAATCAATATTAAAATTACTGATATTTTTACTGAACTGCGTGCTGCTCTCAGGGCAGGTCAATATTAAAATTACTGATATTTTTACTGAACTGCGTTCTGCTCTCAGGGCAGGAGTAATCAATATTAAAATCAGGAGTAATCAATATTAAAATTACTGATATTTTTACTGAACTGCGTGCTGCTCTCAGGGCAGGAGTAATCAATATTAAAATTACTGATATTTTTACTGAACTGCGTGCTGCTCTCAGGGCAGGAGTAATCAATATTAAAATTACTGATATTTTTACTGAACTACGTGATGCTTACAGGGCAGGAGTAATCAATATTAAAATTACTGATATTTTTACTGAACTGCGTTCTGCTCTCAGGGCAGGAGTAATCAATATTAAAATCAGGAGTAATCAATATTAAAATTACTGATATTTTTACTGAACTGCGTTCTGCTCTCAGGGCAGGTGTAATCAGTATTAAAATTACTGATAGTTTTACTGAACTGCGTGCTGCTCTCAGGGCAGGAGGAATCAATATTAAAATCAGGAGTAATCAATATTAAAATTACTGATATTTTTACTGAACTGCGTTCTGCTCTCAGGGCAGGAGTAATCAATATTAAAATCAGGAGTAATCAATTTTAAAATTACTGATATTTTTACTGAACTGTGTTCTGCTCTCAGGGCAGGAGTAATCAGTATTAAAATCTGGAGTAATCAATATTAAAATTACTGATATTTTTACTCAACTGCGTGCTGCTCTCAGGGCAGGTGTAATCAATATTAAAATCAGGAGTAATCAATATTAAAATTACTGATATTTTTACTGAACTGTGTGCTGCTCTTAGGGCAGGAGTAATCAATATTAAAATTCCTGATGTTTTTACTGAACTGCGTGTTGCTCTCAGGGCAGGAGTAATCAATATTAAAATCAGGAGTAATCAATTTTAAAATTACTTATATTTTTACTGAACTGTGTGCTGCTCTTAGGGCAGGAGTAATCAATATTAAAATTACTGATGTTTTTACTGAACTGCGTGTTGCTCTCAGGGCAGGAGTAATCAATATTAAAATCAGGAGTAATCAATTTTAAAATTACTGATATTTTTACTGAACTGTGTGCTGCTCTTAGGGCAGGTGTAATCAATATTAAAATCAGGAGTAATCAATTTTAAAATTACTGATATTTTTACTGAACTGCGTTCTGCTCTCAGGGCAGGAGTAATCAATATTAAAATCAGGAGTAATCAATATTAAAATTACTGATATTTTTACTGAACTGCGTTCTGCTCTCAGGGCAGGAGTAATCAATATTAAAATCAGGAGTAATCAATTTTAAAATTACTGATATTTTTACTGAACTGCGTGCTGCTCTCAGGGCAGGAGTAATCAATATTAAAATTACTGATATTTTTACTGAACTGCGTGCTGCTTTCAGGGCAGGAGTAATCAATATTAAAATTACTGATATTTTTACTGAACTACGTGATGCTTTCAGGGCAGGAGTAATCAATATTAAAATTACTGATATTTTTACTGAACTGCGTTCTGCTCTCAGGGCAGGAGTAATCAATATTAAAATCAGGAGTAATCAATATTAAAATTACTGATATTTTTACTGAACTGCCTTCTGCTCTCAGGGCAGGTGTAATCAATATTAAAATTACTGACAGTTTTACTGAACTGCGTGCTGCTCTCAGGGCAGGAGTAATCAATATTAAAATTACTGATATTTTTACTGAACTGCGTTCTGCTCTCAGGGCAGGAGTAATCAATATTAAAATCAGGAGTAATCAAAATTAAAATTACTGATATTTTTACTGAACTGCGTTCTGCTCTCAGGGCAGGTGTAATCAGTATTAAAATTACTGATAGTTTTACTGAACTGCGTGCTGCTCTCAGGGCAGGAGGAATCAATATTAAAATCAGGAGTAATCAATATTAAAATTACTGATATTTTTACTGAACTGCGTTCTGCTCTCAGGGCAGGAGTAATCAATATTAAAATCAGGAGTAATCAATTTTAAAATTACTGATATTTTTACTGAACTGTGTTCTGCTCTCAGGGCAGGAGTAATCAGTATTAAAATCTGGAGTAATCAATATTAAAATTACTGATATTTTTACTCAACTGCGTGCTGCTCTCAGGGCAGGTGTAATCAATATTAAAATCAGGAGTAATCAATATTAAAATTACTGATATTTTTACTGAACTGTGTGCTGCTCTTAGGGCAGGAGTAATCAATATTAAAATTACTGATGTTTTTACTGAAATGCGTGTTGCTCTCAGGGTAGGAGTAATCAATATTAAAATTACTGATATTTTTACTGAACTGCGTTCTGCTCTCAGGGCAGGAGTAATCAATATTAAAATTACTGATATTTTTACTGAACTGCGTTCTGCTCTCAGGGCAGGAGTAATCAATATTAAAATCACAGATTTTTTTACTGAACTGCGTTCTGCTCTCAGGGCAGGAGTAATCAATATTAAAATTACTGATATTTTTACAGAACTGCATTCTGCTCTCAGGGCAGGAGTAATCAATATTAAAATTACTGATATTATTACTGAACTGCGTTCTGCTCTCAGGGCAGGAGTAATCAATATTAAATTCAGGAGTAATCAATTTTAAAATTACTGATATTTTTACTGAACTGCGTTCTGCTCTCAGGGCAGGAGTAATCAATATTAAAATTACTGATATTTTTACTGAACTGCGTTCTGCTCTCAGGGCAGGAGTAATCAATATTAAAATTACTGATATTTTTACTGAACTGCGTGCTGCTCTCAGGGCAGGTCAATATTAAAATTACTGATATTTTTACTGAACTGCGTTCTGCTCTCAGGGCAGGAGTAATCAATATTAAAATCAGGAGTAATCAATTTTAAAATTACTGATATTTTTACTGAACTGCGTGCTGCTCTCAGGGCAGGAGTAATCAATATTAAAATTACTGATATTTTTACTGAACTGCGTGCTGCTCTCAGGGCAGGAGTAATCAATATTAAAATTACTGATATTTTTACTGAACTACGTGATGCTTTCAGGGCAGGAGTAATCAATATTAAAATTACTGATATTTTTACTGAACTGCGTTCTGCTCTCAGGGCAGGAGTAATCAATATTAAAATCAGGAGTAATCAATATTAAAATTACTGATATTTTTACTGAACTGCGTTCTGCTCTCAGGGCAGGTGTAATCAATATTAAAATTACTGATAGTTTTACTGAACTGCGTGCTGCTCTCAGGGCAGGAGGAATCAATATTAAAATCAGGAGTAATCAATATTAAAATTACTGATATTTTTACTGAACTGCGTTCTGCTCTCAGGGCAGGAGTAATCAATTTTAAAATTACTGATATTTTTACTGAACTGTGTTCTGCTCTCAGGGCAGGAGTAATCAGTATTAAAATCAGGAATAATCAATATTAAAATTACTGATATTTTTACTCAACTGCGTGCTGCTCTCAGGGCAGGTGTAATCAATATTAAAATCAGGAGTAATCAATATTAAAATTACTGATAGTTTTACTGAACTGCGTGCTGCTCTTAGGGCAGGAGTAATCAATATTAAAATTACTGATGTTTTTACTGAACTGCGTGTTGCTCTCAGGGCAGGAGTAATCAATATTAAAATCAGGAGTAATCAATTTTAAAATTACTGATATTTTACTGAACTGCGTGCTGCTCTCAGGGCAGGAGTAATCAATTTTAAAATTACTGATATTTTTACTGAACTGCGTTCTGCTCTCAGGGCAGGAGTAATCAATATTAAAATTACTGATATTTTTACTGAACTGCGTGCTGCTCTCAGGGCAGGTGTAATCAATATTAAAATCAGGAGTAATCAATATTAAAATTACTGATATTTTTACTGAACTGCGTTCTGCTCTCAGGGCAGGAGTAATCAATATTAAAATCAAGAGTAATCAATTTTAAAATTACTGATATTTTTATTGAACTGCGTGCTGCTCTCAGGGCAGGAGTAATCAATATTAAAATTACTGATGTTTTTACTGAACTGCGTGCTGCTCTCAGGGCAGGAGTAATCAATATTAAAATCAGGAGTAATCAATTTTAAAATTACTGATATTTTACTGAACTGCGTGCTGCTCTCAGGGCAGAAGTAATCAATATTAAAATTACTGATATTTTTACTGAACTGCGTTCTGCTCTCAGGGCAGGAGTAATCAATATTAAAATTACTGATATTTTTACTGAACTGCGTTCTGCTCTCAGGGCAGGAGTAATCAATATTAAAATCAGGAGTAATCAATTTTAAAATTACTGATATTTTTACTGAACTGTGTTCTGCTCTCAGGGCAGGAGTAATCAGTATTAAAATCTGGAGTAATCAATATTAAAATTACTGATATTTTTACTCAACTGCGTGCTGCTCTCAGGGCAGGTGTAATCAATATTAAAATCAGGAGTAATCAATATTAAAATTACTGATATTTTTACTGAACTGTGTGCTGCTCTTAGGGCAGGAGTAATCAATATTAAAATTCCTGATGTTTTTACTGAACTGCGTGTTGCTCTCAGGGCAGGAGTAATCAATATTAAAATCAGGAGTAATCAATTTTAAAATTACTGATATTTTTACTGAACTGTGTGCTGCTCTTAGGGCAGGAGTAATCAATATTAAAATTACTGATGTTTTTACTGAACTGCGTGTTGCTCTCAGGGCAGGAGTAATCAATATTAAAATCAGGAGTAATCAATTTTAAAATTACTGATATTTTTACTGAACTGTTTACTGCTCTTAGGGCAGGTGTAATCAATATTAAAATCAGGAGTAATCAATTTTAAAATTACTGATATTTTTACTGAACTGCGTTCTGCTCTCAGGGCAGGAGTAATCAATATTAAAATCAGGAGTAATCAATATTAAAATTACTGATATTTTTACTGAACTGCGTTCTGCTCTCAGGGCAGGAGTAATCAATATTAAAATCAGGAGTAATCAATTTTAAAATTACTGATATTTTTACTGAACTGCGTGCTGCTCTCAGGGCAGGAGTAATCAATATTAAAATTACTGATATTTTTACTGAACTGCGTGCTGCTTTTAGGGCAGGAGTAATCAATATTAAAATTACTGATATTTTTACTGAACTACGTGATGCTTTCAGGGCAGGAGTAATCAATATTAAAATTACTGATATTTTTACTGAACTGCGTTCTGCTCTCAGGGCAGGAGTAATCAATATTAAAATCAGGAGTAATCAATATTAAAATTACTGATATTTTTACTGAACTGCCTTCTGCTCTCAGGGCAGGTGTAATCAATATTAAAATTACTGACAGTTTTACTGAACTGCGTGCTGCTCTCAGGGCAGGAGGAATCAATATTAAAATCAGGAGTAATCAATATTAAAATTACTGATATTTTTACTGAACTGCGTTCTGCTCTCAGGGCAGGAGTAATCAATATTAAAATCAGGAGTAATCAAAATTAAAATTACTGATATTTTTACTGAACTGCGTTCTGCTCTCAGGGCAGGTGTAATCAGTATTAAAATTACTGATAGTTTTACTGAACTGCGTGCTGCTCTCAGGGCAGGAGGAATCAATATTAAAATCAGGAGTAATCAATATTAAAATTACTGATATTTTTACTGAACTGCGTTCTGCTCTCAGGGCAGGAGTAATCAATATTAAAATCAGGAGTAATCAATTTTAAAATTACTGATATTTTTACTGAACTGTGTTCTGCTCTCAGGGCAGGAGTAATCAGTATTAAAATCTGGAGTAATCAATATTAAAATTACTGATATTTTTACTCAACTGCGTGCTGCTCTCAGGGCAGGTGTAATCAATATTAAAATCAGGAGTAATCAATATTAAAATTACTGATATTTTTACTGAACTGCGTGCTGCTCTCAGGGCAGGAGTAATCAATATTAAAACTACTGATATTTTTACTGAACTGCGTTCTGCTCTCAGGGCAGGAGTAATCAATATTAAAATCACTGATTTTTTTACTGAACTGCGTTCTGCTCTCAGGGCAGGAGTAATCAATATTAAAATTACTGATATTTTTACAGAACTGCATTCTGCTCTCAGGGCAGGAGTAATCAATATTAAAATTACTGATATTTTTACTGAACTGCGTTCTGCTCTCAGGGCAGGAGTAATCAATATTAAATTCAGGAGTAATCAATTTTAAAATTACTGATATTTTTACTGAACTGCGTTCTGCTCTCAGGGCAGGAGTAATCAATATTAAAATTACTGATATTTTTACTGAACTGCGTTCTGCTCTCAGGGCAGGAGTAATCAATATTAAAATTACTGATATTTTTACTGAACTGCGTGCTGCTCTCAGGGCAGGTCAATATTAAAATTACTGATATTTTTACTGAACTGCGTTCTGCTCTCAGGGCAGGAGTAATCAATATTAAAATCAGGAGTAATCAATTTTAAAATTACTGATATTTTTACTGAACTGCGTGCTGCTCTCAGGGCAGGAGTAATCAATATTAAAATTACTGATATTTTTACTGAACTGCGTGCTGCTCTCAGGGCAGGAGTAATCAATATTAAAATTACTGATATTTTTACTGAATTGCGAGCTGCTCTCAGGGCAGGTTTAATCAACATTAAAATTACTGATATTTTTACTGAACTGCGTGCTGCTCTCAGGGCAGGTGTAATCAATATTAAAATTACTGATATTTTTACTGAACTGCGTGCTGCTCTCAGGGCAGGTCAATATTAAAATTACTGATATTTTTACTGAACTGCGTTCTGCTCTCAGGGCAGGAGTAATCAATATTAAAATCAGGAGTAATCAATATTAAAATTACTGATATTTTTACTGAACTGCGTTCTGCTCTCAGGGCAGGTGTAATCAATATTAAAATTACTGATAGTTTTACTGAACTGCGTGCTGCTCTCAGGGCAGGAGGAATCAATATTAAAATCAGGAGTAATCAATATTAAAATTGCTGATATTTTTACTGAACTGCGTTCTGCTCTCAGGGCAGGAGTAATCAATATTAAAATCAGGAGTAATCAATATTAAAATTACTGATATTTTTACTGAACTGCGTTCTGCTCTCAGGGCAGGTGTAATCAGTATTAAAATTACTGATAGTTTTACTGAACTGCGTGCTGCTCTCAGGGCAGGAGGAATCAATATTAAAATCAGGAGTAATCAATATTAAAATTACTGATATTTTTACTGAACTGCGTTCTGCTCTCAGGGCAGGAGTAATCAATATTAAAATTACTGATATTTTTACTGAACTGCGTGCTGCTCTCAGGGCAGGTCAATATTAAAATTACTGATATTTTTACTGAACTGCGTTCTGCTCTCAGGGCAGGAGTAATCAATATTAAAATCAGGAGTAATCAATATTAAAATTACTGATATTTTTACTGAACTGCGTGCTGCTCTCAGGGCAGGAGTAATCAATATTAAAATTACTGATATTTTTACTGAACTGCGTGCTGCTCTCAGGGCAGGAGTAATCAATATTAAAATTACTGATATTTTTACTGAACTACGTGATGCTTACAGGGCAGGAGTAATCAATATTAAAATTACTGATATTTTTACTGAACTGCGTTCTGCTCTCAGGGCAGGAGTAATCAATATTAAAATCAGGAGTAATCAATATTAAAATTACTGATATTTTTACTGAACTGCGTTCTGCTCTCAGGGCAGGTGTAATCAGTATTAAAATTACTGATAGTTTTACTGAACTGCGTGCTGCTCTCAGGGCAGGAGGAATCAATATTAAAATCAGGAGTAATCAATATTAAAATTACTGATATTTTTACTGAACTGCGTTCTGCTCTCAGGGCAGGAGTAATCAATATTAAAATCAGGAGTAATCAATTTTAAAATTACTGATATTTTTACTGAACTGTGTTCTGCTCTCAGGGCAGGAGTAATCAGTATTAAAATCTGGAGTAATCAATATTAAAATTACTGATATTTTTACTCAACTGCGTGCTGCTCTCAGGGCAGGTGTAATCAATATTAAAATCAGGAGTAATCAATATTAAAATTACTGATATTTTTACTGAACTGTGTGCTGCTCTTAGGGCAGGAGTAATCAATATTAAAATTCCTGATGTTTTTACTGAACTGCGTGTTGCTCTCAGGGCAGGTTTAATCAATATTAAAATCAGGAGTAATCAATTTTAAAATTACTGATATTTTTACTGAACTGTGTGCTGCTCTTAGGGCAGGAGTAATCAATATTAAAATTACTGATGTTTTTACTGAACTGCGTGTTGCTCTCAGGGCAGGAGTAATCAATATTAAAATCAGGAGTAATCAATTTTAAAATTACTGATATTTTTACTGAACTGTGTGCTGCTCTTAGGGCAGGTGTAATCAATATTAAAATCAGGAGTAATCAATTTTAAAATTACTGATATTTTTACTGAACTGCGTTCTGCTCTCAGGGCAGGAGTAATCAATATTAAAATCAGGAGTAATCAATATTAAAATTACTGATATTTTTACTGAACTGCGTTCTGCTCTCAGGGCAGGAGTAATCAATATTAAAATCAGGAGTAATCAATTTTAAAATTACTGATATTTTTACTGAACTGCGTGCTGCTCTCAGGGCAGGAGTAATCAATATTAAAATTACTGATATTTTTACTGAACTGCGTGCTGCTCTCAGGGCAGGAGTAATCAATATTAAAATTACTGATATTTTTACTGAACTACGTGATGCTTTCAGGGCAGGAGTAATCAATATTAAAATTACTGATATTTTTACTGAACTGCGTTCTGCTCTCAGGGCAGGAGTAATCAATATTAAAATCAGGAATAATCAATATTAAAATTACTGATATTTTTACTGAACTGCCTTCTGCTCTCAGGGCAGGTGTAATCAATATTAAAATTACTGACAGTTTTACTGAACTGCGTGCTGCTCTCAGGGCAGGAGTAATCAATATTAAAATTACTGATATTTTTACTGAACTGCGTTCTGCTCTCAGGGCAGGAGTAATCAATATTAAAATCAGGAGTAATCAAAATTAAAATTACTGATATTTTTACTGAACTGCGTTCTGCTCTCAGGGCAGGTGTAATCAGTATTAAAATTACTGATAGTTTTACTGAACTGCGTGCTGCTCTCAGGGCAGGAGGAATCAATATTAAAATCAGGAGTAATCAATATTAAAATTACTGATATTTTTACTGAACTGCGTTCTGCTCTCAGGGCAGGAGTAATCAATATTAAAATCAGGAGTAATCAATTTTAAAATTACTGATATTTTTACTGAACTGTGTTCTGCTCTCAGGGCAGGAGTAATCAGTATTAAAATCTGGAGTAATCAATATTAAAATTACTGATATTTTTACTCAACTGCGTGCTGCTCTCAGGGCAGGTGTAATCAATATTAAAATCAGGAGTAATCAATATTAAAATTACTGATATTTTTACTGAACTGTGTGCTGCTCTTAGGGCAGGAGTAATCAATATTAAAATTACTGATGTTTTTACTGAAATGCGTGTTGCTCTCAGGGTAGGAGTAATCAATATTAAAATTACTGATATTTTTACTGAACTGCGTTCTGCTCTCAGGGCAGGAGTAATCAATATTAAAATTACTGATATTTTTACTGAACTGCGTTCTGCTCTCAGGGCAGGAGTAATCAATATTAAAATCACAGATTTTTTTACTGAACTGCGTTCTGCTCTCAGGGCAGGAGTAATCAATATTAAAATTACTGATATTTTTACAGAACTGCATTCTGCTCTCAGGGCAGGAGTAATCAATATTAAAATTACTGATATTATTACTGAACTGCGTTCTGCTCTCAGGGCAGGAGTAATCAATATTAAATTCAGGAGTAATCAATTTTAAAATTACTGATATTTTTACTGAACTGCGTTCTGCTCTCAGGGCAGGAGTAATCAATATTAAAATTACTGATATTTTTACTGAACTGCGTTCTGCTCTCAGGGCAGGAGTAATCAATATTAAAATTACTGATATTTTTACTGAACTGCGTGCTGCTCTCAGGGCAGGTCAATATTAAAATTACTGATATTTTTACTGAACTGCGTTCTGCTCTCAGGGCAGGAGTAATCAATATTAAAATCAGGAGTAATCAATTTTAAAATTACTGATATTTTTACTGAACTGCGTGCTGCTCTCAGGGCAGGAGTAATCAATATTAAAATTACTGATATTTTTACTGAACTGCGTGCTGCTCTCAGGGCAGGAGTAATCAATATTAAAATTACTGATATTTTTACTGAACTACGTGATGCTTTCAGGGCAGGAGTAATCAATATTAAAATTACTGATATTTTTACTGAACTGCGTTCTGCTCTCAGGGCAGGAGTAATCAATATTAAAATCAGGAGTAATCAATATTAAAATTACTGATATTTTTACTGAACTGCGTTCTGCTCTCAGGGCAGGTGTAATCAATATTAAAATTACTGATAGTTTTACTGAACTGCGTGCTGCTCTCAGGGCAGGAGGAATCAATATTAAAATCAGGAGTAATCAATATTAAAATTACTGATATTTTTACTGAACTGCGTTCTGCTCTCAGGGCAGGAGTAATCAATTTTAAAATTACTGATATTTTTACTGAACTGTGTTCTGCTCTCAGGGCAGGAGTAATCAGTATTAAAATCAGGAATAATCAATATTAAAATTACTGATATTTTTACTCAACTGCGTGCTGCTCTCAGGGCAGGTGTAATCAATATTAAAATCAGGAGTAATCAATATTAAAATTACTGATATTTTTACTGAACTGCGTGCTGCTCTTAGGGCAGGAGTAATCAATATTAAAATTACTGATGTTTTTACTGAACTGCGTGTTGCTCTCAGGGCAGGAGTAATCAATATTAAAATCAGGAGTAATCAATTTTAAAATTACTGATATTTTACTGAACTGCGTGCTGCTCTCAGGGCAGGAGTAATCAATTTTAAAATTGCTGATATTTTTACTGAACTGCGTTCTGCTCTCAGGGCAGGAGTAATCAATATTAAAATTACTGATATTTTTACTGAACTGCGTGCTGCTCTCAGGGCAGGTGTAATCAATATTAAAATCAGGAGTAATCAATATTAAAATTACTGATATTTTTACTGAACTGCGTTCTGCTCTCAGGGCAGGAGTAATCAATATTAAAATCAAGAGTAATCAATTTTAAAATTACTGATATTTTTATTGAACTGCGTGCTGCTCTCAGGGCAGGAGTAATCAATATTAAAATTACTGATGTTTTTACTGAACTGCGTGCTGCTCTCAGGGCAGGAGTAATCAATATTAAAATCAGGAGTAATCAATTTTAAAATTACTGATATTTTACTGAACTGCGTGCTGCTCTCAGGGCAGGAGTAATCAATATTAAAATTACTGATATTTTTACTGAACTGCGTTCTGCTCTCAGGGCAGGAGTAATCAATATTAAAATCAGGAGTAATCAATATTAAAATTACTGATATTTTTACTGAACTGCCTTCTGCTCTCAGGGCAGGTGTAATCAATATTAAAATTACTGACAGTTTTACTGAACTGCGTGCTGCTCTCAGGGCAGGAGGAATCAATATTAAAATCAGGAGTAATCAATATTAAAATTACTGATATTTTTACTGAACTGCGTTCTGCTCTCAGGGCAGGAGTAATCAATATTAAAATCAGGAGTAATCAAAATTAAAATTACTGATATTTTTACTGAACTGCGTTCTGCTCTCAGGGCAGGTGTAATCAGTATTAAAATTACTGATAGTTTTACTGAACTGCATGCTGCTCTCAGGGCAGGAGGAATCAATATTAAAATCAGGAGTAATCAATATTAAAATTACTGATATTTTTACTGAACTGCGTTCTGCTCTCAGGGCAGGAGTAATCAATATTAAAATCAGGAGTAATCAATTTTAAAATTACTGATATTTTTACTGAACTGTGTTCTGCTCTCAGGGCAGGAGTAATCAGTATTAAAATCTGGAGTAATCAATATTAAAATTACTGATATTTTTACTCAACTGCGTGCTGCTCTCAGGGCAGGTGTAATCAATATTAAAATCAGGAGTAATCAATATTAAAATTACTGATATTTTTACTGAACTGCGTGCTGCTCTCAGGGCAGGAGTAATCAATATTAAAACTACTGATATTTTTACTGAACTGCGTTCTGCTCTCAGGGCAGGAGTAATCAATATTAAAATCACTGATTTTTTTACTGAACTGCGTTCTGCTCTCAGGGCAGGAGTAATCAATATTAAAATTACTGATATTTTTACAGAACTGCATTCTGCTCTCAGGGCAGGAGTAATCAATATTAAAATTACTGATATTTTTACTGAACTGCGTGCTGCTCTCAGGGCAGGAGTAATCAATATTAAAATCAGGAGTAATCAATTTTAAAATTACTGATATTTTTACTGAACTGCGTTCTGCTCTCAGGGCAGGAGTAATCAATATTAAATTCAGGAGTAATCAATTTTAAAATTACTGATATTTTTACTGAACTGCGTTCTGCTCTCAGGGCAGGAGTAATCAATATTAAAATTACTGATATTTTTACTGAACTGCGTTCTGCTCTCAGGGCAGGAGTAATCAATATTAAAATTACTGATATTTTTACTGAACTGCGTGCTGCTCTCAGGGCAGGTCAATATTAAAATTACTGATATTTTTACTGAACTGCGTTCTGCTCTCAGGGCAGGAGTAATCAATATTAAAATCAGGAGTAATCAATTTTAAAATTACTGATATTTTTACTGAACTGCGTGCTGCTCTCAGGGCAGGAGTAATCAATATTAAAATTACTGATATTTTTACTGAACTGCGTGCTGCTCTCAGGGCAGGAGTAATCAATATTAAAATTACTGATATTTTTACTGAACTACGTGTTGCTTTCAGGGCAGGAGTAATCAATATTAAAATTACTGATATTTTTACTGAACTGCGTTCTGCTCTCAGGGCAGGAGTAATCAATATTAAAATCAGGAGTAATCAATATTAAAATTACTGATATTTTTACTGAACTGCGTTCTGCTCTCAGGGCAGGTGTAATCAATATTAAAATTACTGATAGTTTTACTGAACTGCGTGCTGCTCTCAGGGCAGGAGGAATCAATATTAAAATCAGGAGTAATCAATATTAAAATTGCTGATATTTTTACTGAACTGCGTTCTGCTCTCAGGGCAGGAGTAATCAATATTAAAATCAGGAGTAATCAATATTAAAATTACTGATATTTTTACTGAACTGCGTTCTGCTCTCAGGGCAGGTGTAATCAGTATTAAAATTACTGATAGTTTTACTGAACTGCGTGCTGCTCTCAGGGCAGGAGGAATCAATATTAAAATCAGGAGTAATCAATATTAAAATTACTGATATTTTTACTGAACTGCGTTCTGCTCTCAGGGCAGGAGTAATCAATATTAAAATTACTGATATTTTTACTGAACTGCGTGCTGCTCTCAGGGCAGGTCAATATTAAAATTACTGATATTTTTACTGAACTGCGTTCTGCTCTCAGGGCAGGAGTAATCAATATTAAAATCAGGAGTAATCAATATTAAAATTACTGATATTTTTACTGAACTGCGTTCTGCTCTCAGGGCAGGTGTAATCAATATTAAAATTACTGATAGTTTTACTGAACTGCGTGCTGCTCTCAGGGCAGGAGGAATCAATATTAAAATCAGGAGTAATCAATATTAAAATTACTGATATTTTTACTGAACTGCGTTCTGCTCTCAGGGCAGGAGTAATCAATTTTAAAATTACTGATATTTTTACTGAACTGTGTTCTGCTCTCAGGGCAGGAGTAATCAGTATTAAAATCAGGAATAATCAATATTAAAATTACTGATATTTTTACTCAACTGCGTGCTGCTCTCAGGGCAGGTGTAATCAATATTAAAATCAGGAGTAATCAATATTAAAATTACTGATATTTTTACTGAACTGCGTGCTGCTCTTAGGGCAGGAGTAATCAATATTAAAATTACTGATGTTTTTACTGAACTGCGTGTTGCTCTCAGGGCAGGAGTAATCAATATTAAAATCAGGAGTAATCAATTTTAAAATTACTGATATTTTACTGAACTGCGTGCTGCTCTCAGGGCAGGAGTAATCAATTTTAAAATTGCTGATATTTTTACTGAACTGCGTTCTGCTCTCAGGGCAGGAGTAATCAATATTAAAATTACTGATATTTTTACTGAACTGCGTGCTGCTCTCAGGGCAGGTGTAATCAATATTAAAATCAGGAGTAATCAATATTAAAATTACTGATATTTTTACTGAACTGCGTTCTGCTCTCAGGGCAGGAGTAATCAATATTAAAATCAAGAGTAATCAATTTTAAAATTACTGATATTTTTATTGAACTGCGTGCTGCTCTCAGGGCAGGAGTAATCAATATTAAAATTACTGATGTTTTTACTGAACTGCGTGCTGCTCTCAGGGCAGGAGTAATCAATATTAAAATCAGGAGTAATCAATTTTAAAATTACTGATATTTTACTGAACTGCGTGCTGCTCTCAGGGCAGGAGTAATCAATATTAAAATTACTGATATTTTTACTGAACTGCGTTCTGCTCTCAGGGCAGGAGTAATCAATATTAAAATCAGGAGTAATCAATATTAAAATTACTGATATTTTTACTGAACTGCCTTCTGCTCTCAGGGCAGGTGTAATCAATATTAAAATTACTGACAGTTTTACTGAACTGCGTGCTGCTCTCAGGGCAGGAGGAATCAATATTAAAATCAGGAGTAATCAATATTAAAATTACTGATATTTTTACTGAACTGCGTTCTGCTCTCAGGGCAGGAGTAATCAATATTAAAATCAGGAGTAATCAAAATTAAAATTACTGATATTTTTACTGAACTGCGTTCTGCTCTCAGGGCAGGTGTAATCAGTATTAAAATTACTGATAGTTTTACTGAACTGCATGCTGCTCTCAGGGCAGGAGGAATCAATATTAAAATCAGGAGTAATCAATATTAAAATTACTGATATTTTTACTGAACTGCGTTCTGCTCTCAGGGCAGGAGTAATCAATATTAAAATCAGGAGTAATCAATTTTAAAATTACTGATATTTTTACTGAACTGTGTTCTGCTCTCAGGGCAGGAGTAATCAGTATTAAAATCTGGAGTAATCAATATTAAAATTACTGATATTTTTACTCAACTGCGTGCTGCTCTCAGGGCAGGTGTAATCAATATTAAAATCAGGAGTAATCAATATTAAAATTACTGATATTTTTACTGAACTGCGTGCTGCTCTCAGGGCAGGAGTAATCAATATTAAAACTACTGATATTTTTACTGAACTGCGTTCTGCTCTCAGGGCAGGAGTAATCAATATTAAAATCACTGATTTTTTTACTGAACTGCGTTCTGCTCTCAGGGCAGGAGTAATCAATATTAAAATTACTGATATTTTTACAGAACTGCATTCTGCTCTCAGGGCAGGAGTAATCAATATTAAAATTACTGATATTTTTACTGAACTGCGTGCTGCTCTCAGGGCAGGAGTAATCAATATTAAAATCAGGAGTAATCAATTTTAAAATTACTGATATTTTTACTGAACTGCGTTCTGCTCTCAGGGCAGGAGTAATCAATATTAAATTCAGGAGTAATCAATTTTAAAATTACTGATATTTTTACTGAACTGCGTTCTGCTCTCAGGGCAGGAGTAATCAATATTAAAATTACTGATATTTTTACTGAACTGCGTTCTGCTCTCAGGGCAGGAGTAATCAATATTAAAATTACTGATATTTTTACTGAACTGCGTGCTGCTCTCAGGGCAGGTCAATATTAAAATTACTGATATTTTTACTGAACTGCGTTCTGCTCTCAGGGCAGGAGTAATCAATATTAAAATCAGGAGTAATCAATTTTAAAATTACTGATATTTTTACTGAACTGCGTGCTGCTCTCAGGGCAGGAGTAATCAATATTAAAATTACTGATATTTTTACTGAACTGCGTGCTGCTCTCAGGGCAGGAGTAATCAATATTAAAATTACTGATATTTTTACTGAACTACGTGTTGCTTTCAGGGCAGGAGTAATCAATATTAAAATTACTGATATTTTTACTGAACTGCGTTCTGCTCTCAGGGCAGGAGTAATCAATATTAAAATCAGGAGTAATCAATATTAAAATTACTGATATTTTTACTGAACTGCGTTCTGCTCTCAGGGCAGGTGTAATCAATATTAAAATTACTGATAGTTTTACTGAACTGCGTGCTGCTCTCAGGGCAGGAGGAATCAATATTAAAATCAGGAGTAATCAATATTAAAATTGCTGATATTTTTACTGAACTGCGTTCTGCTCTCAGGGCAGGAGTAATCAATATTAAAATCAGGAGTAATCAATATTAAAATTACTGATATTTTTACTGAACTGCGTTCTGCTCTCAGGGCAGGTGTAATCAGTATTAAAATTACTGATAGTTTTACTGAACTGCGTGCTGCTCTCAGGGCAGGAGGAATCAATATTAAAATCAGGAGTAATCAATATTAAAATTACTGATATTTTTACTGAACTGCGTTCTGCTCTCAGGGCAGGAGTAATCAATATTAAAATTACTGATATTTTTACTGAACTGCGTGCTGCTCTCAGGGCAGGTCAATATTAAAATTACTGATATTTTTACTGAACTGCGTTCTGCTCTCAGGGCAGGAGTAATCAATATTAAAATCAGGAGTAATCAATATTAAAATTACTGATATTTTTACTGAACTGCGTGCTGCTCTCAGGGCAGGAGTAATCAATATTAAAATTACTGATATTTTTACTGAACTGCGTGCTGCTCTCAGGGCAGGAGTAATCAATATTAAAATTACTGATATTTTTACTGAACTACGTGATGCTTACAGGGCAGGAGTAATCAATATTAAAATTACTGATATTTTTACTGAACTGCGTTCTGCTCTCAGGGCAGGAGTAATCAATATTAAAATCAGGAGTAATCAATATTAAAATTACTGATATTTTTACTGAACTGCGTTCTGCTCTCAGGGCAGGTGTAATCAGTATTAAAATTACTGATAGTTTTACTGAACTGCGTGCTGCTCTCAGGGCAGGAGGAATCAATATTAAAATCAGGAGTAATCAATATTAAAATTACTGATATTTTTACTGAACTGCGTTCTGCTCTCAGGGCAGGAGTAATCAATATTAAAATCAGGAGTAATCAATTTTAAAATTACTGATATTTTTACTGAACTGTGTTCTGCTCTCAGGGCAGGAGTAATCAGTATTAAAATCTGGAGTAATCAATATTAAAATTACTGATATTTTTACTCAACTGCGTGCTGCTCTCAGGGCAGGTGTAATCAATATTAAAATCAGGAGTAATCAATATTAAAATTACTGATATTTTTACTGAACTGTGTGCTGCTCTTAGGGCAGGAGTAATCAATATTAAAATTCCTGATGTTTTTACTGAACTGCGTGTTGCTCTCAGGGCAGGAGTAATCAATATTAAAATCAGGAGTAATCAATTTTAAAATTACTGATATTTTTACTGAACTGTGTGCTGCTCTTAGGGCAGGAGTAATCAATATTAAAATTACTGATGTTTTTACTGAACTGCGTGTTGCTCTCAGGGCAGGAGTAATCAATATTAAAATCAGGAGTAATCAATTTTAAAATTACTGATATTTTTACTGAACTGTGTGCTGCTCTTAGGGCAGGTGTAATCAATATTAAAATCAGGAGTAATCAATTTTAAAATTACTGATATTTTTACTGAACTGCGTTCTGCTCTCAGGGCAGGAGTAATCAATATTAAAATCAGGAGTAATCAATATTAAAATTACTGATATTTTTACTGAACTGCGTTCTGCTCTCAGGGCAGGAGTAATCAATATTAAAATCAGGAGTAATCAATTTTAAAATTACTGATATTTTTACTGAACTGCGTGCTGCTCTCAGGGCAGGAGTAATCAATATTAAAATTACTGATATTTTTACTGAACTGCGTGCTGCTCTCAGGGCAGGAGTAATCAATATTAAAATTACTGATATTTTTACTGAACTACGTGATGCTTTCAGGGCAGGAGTAATCAATATTAAAATTACTGATATTTTTACTGAACTGCGTTCTGCTCTCAGGGCAGGAGTAATCAATATTAAAATCAGGAGTAATCAATATTAAAATTACTGATATTTTTACTGAACTGCCTTCTGCTCTCAGGGCAGGTGTAATCAATATTAAAATTACTGACAGTTTTACTGAACTGCGTGCTGCTCTCAGGGCAGGAGTAATCAATATTAAAATTACTGATATTTTTACTGAACTGCGTTCTGCTCTCAGGGCAGGAGTAATCAATATTAAAATCAGGAGTAATCAAAATTAAAATTACTGATATTTTTACTGAACTGCGTTCTGCTCTCAGGGCAGGTGTAATCAGTATTAAAATTACTGATAGTTTTACTGAACTGCGTGCTGCTCTCAGGGCAGGAGGAATCAATATTAAAATCAGGAGTAATCAATATTAAAATTACTGATATTTTTACTGAACTGCGTTCTGCTCTCAGGGCAGGAGTAATCAATATTAAAATCAGGAGTAATCAATTTTAAAATTACTGATATTTTTACTGAACTGTGTTCTGCTCTCAGGGCAGGAGTAATCAGTATTAAAATCTGGAGTAATCAATATTAAAATTACTGATATTTTTACTCAACTGCGTGCTGCTCTCAGGGCAGGTGTAATCAATATTAAAATCAGGAGTAATCAATATTAAAATTACTGATATTTTTACTGAACTGTGTGCTGCTCTTAGGGCAGGAGTAATCAATATTAAAATTACTGATGTTTTTACTGAAATGCGTGTTGCTCTCAGGGTAGGAGTAATCAATATTAAAATTACTGATATTTTTACTGAACTGCGTTCTGCTCTCAGGGCAGGAGTAATCAATATTAAAATTACTGATATTTTTACTGAACTGCGTTCTGCTCTCAGGGCAGGAGTAATCAATATTAAAATCACAGATTTTTTTACTGAACTGCGTTCTGCTCTCAGGGCAGGTGTAATCAATATTAAAATTACTGACAGTTTTACTGAACTGCGTGCTGCTCTCAGGGCAGGAGGAATCAATATTAAAATCAGGAGTAATCAATATTAAAATTACTGATATTTTTACTGAACTGCGTTCTGCTCTCAGGGCAGGAGTAATCAATATTAAAATCAGGAGTAATCAAAATTAAAATTACTGATATTTTTACTGAACTGCGTTCTGCTCTCAGGGCAGGTGTAATCAGTATTAAAATTACTGATAGTTTTACTGAACTGCGTGCTGCTCTCAGGGCAGGAGGAATCAATATTAAAATCAGGAGTAATCAATATTAAAATTACTGATATTTTTACTGAACTGCGTTCTGCTCTCAGGGCAGGAGTAATCAATATTAAAATCAGGAGTAATCAATTTTAAAATTACTGATATTTTTACTGAACTGTGTTCTGCTCTCAGGGCAGGAGTAATCAGTATTAAAATCTGGAGTAATCAATATTAAAATTACTGATATTTTTACTCAACTGCGTGCTGCTCTCAGGGCAGGTGTAATCAATATTAAAATCAGGAGTAATCAATATTAAAATTACTGATATTTTTACTGAACTGCGTGCTGCTCTCAGGGCAGGAGTAATCAATATTAAAACTACTGATATTTTTACTGAACTGCGTTCTGCTCTCAGGGCAGGAGTAATCAATATTAAAATCACTGATTTTTTTACTGAACTGCGTTCTGCTCTCAGGGCAGGAGTAATCAATATTAAAATTACTGATATTTTTACAGAACTGCATTCTGCTCTCAGGGCAGGAGTAATCAATATTAAAATTACTGATATTTTTACTGAACTGCGTGCTGCTCTCAGGGCAGGAGTAATCAATATTAAAATCAGGAGTAATCAATTTTAAAATTACTGATATTTTTACTGAACTGCGTTCTGCTCTCAGGGCAGGAGTAATCAATATTAAATTCAGGAGTAATCAATTTTAAAATTACTGATATTTTTACTGAACTGCGTTCTGCTCTCAGGGCAGGAGTAATCAATATTAAAATTACTGATATTTTTACTGAACTGCGTTCTGCTCTCAGGGCAGGAGTAATCAATATTAAAATTACTGATATTTTTACTGAACTGCGTGCTGCTCTCAGGGCAGGTCAATATTAAAATTACTGATATTTTTACTGAACTGCGTTCTGCTCTCAGGGCAGGAGTAATCAATATTAAAATCAGGAGTAATCAATTTTAAAATTACTGATATTTTTACTGAACTGCGTGCTGCTCTCAGGGCAGGAGTAATCAATATTAAAATTACTGATATTTTTACTGAACTGCGTGCTGCTCTCAGGGCAGGAGTAATCAATATTAAAATTACTGATATTTTTACTGAACTACGTGATGCTTTCAGGGCAGGAGTAATCAATATTAAAATTACTGATATTTTTACTGAACTGCGTTCTGCTCTCAGGGCAGGAGTAATCAATATTAAAATCAGGAGTAATCAATATTAAAATTACTGATATTTTTACTGAACTGCGTTCTGCTCTCAGGGCAGGTGTAATCAATATTAAAATTACTGATAGTTTTACTGAACTGCGTGCTGCTCTCAGGGCAGGAGGAATCAATATTAAAATCAGGAGTAATCAATATTAAAATTGCTGATATTTTTACTGAACTGCGTTCTGCTCTCAGGGCAGGAGTAATCAATATTAAAATCAGGAGTAATCAATATTAAAATTACTGATATTTTTACTGAACTGCGTTCTGCTCTCAGGGCAGGTGTAATCAGTATTAAAATTACTGATAGTTTTACTGAACTGCGTGCTGCTCTCAGGGCAGGAGGAATCAATATTAAAATCAGGAGTAATCAATATTAAAATTACTGATATTTTTACTGAACTGCGTTCTGCTCTCAGGGCAGGAGTAATCAATATTAAAATTACTGATATTTTTACTGAACTGCGTGCTGCTCTCAGGGCAGGTCAATATTAAAATTACTGATATTTTTACTGAACTGCGTTCTGCTCTCAGGGCAGGAGTAATCAATATTAAAATCAGGAGTAATCAATATTAAAATTACTGATATTTTTACTGAACTGCGTGCTGCTCTCAGGGCAGGAGTAATCAATATTAAAATTACTGATATTTTTACTGAACTGCGTGCTGCTCTCAGGGCAGGAGTAATCAATATTAAAATTACTGATATTTTTACTGAACTACGTGATGCTTACAGGGCAGGAGTAATCAATATTAAAATTACTGATATTTTTACTGAACTGCGTTCTGCTCTCAGGGCAGGAGTAATCAATATTAAAATCAGGAGTAATCAATATTAAAATTACTGATATTTTTACTGAACTGCGTTCTGCTCTCAGGGCAGGTGTAATCAGTATTAAAATTACTGATAGTTTTACTGAACTGCGTGCTGCTCTCAGGGCAGGAGGAATCAATATTAAAATCAGGAGTAATCAATATTAAAATTACTGATATTTTTACTGAACTGCGTTCTGCTCTCAGGGCAGGAGTAATCAATATTAAAATCAGGAGTAATCAATTTTAAAATTACTGATATTTTTACTGAACTGTGTTCTGCTCTCAGGGCAGGAGTAATCAGTATTAAAATCTGGAGTAATCAATATTAAAATTACTGATATTTTTACTCAACTGCGTGCTGCTCTCAGGGCAGGTGTAATCAATATTAAAATCAGGAGTAATCAATATTAAAATTACTGATATTTTTACTGAACTGTGTGCTGCTCTTAGGGCAGGAGTAATCAATATTAAAATTCCTGATGTTTTTACTGAACTGCGTGTTGCTCTCAGGGCAGGAGTAATCAATATTAAAATCAGGAGTAATCAATTTTAAAATTACTGATATTTTTACTGAACTGTGTGCTGCTCTCAGGGCAGGAGTAATCAATATTAAAATCAGGAGTAATCAATATTAAAATTACTGATATTTTTACTGAACTGCGTGCTGCTTTTAGGGCAGGAGTAATCAATATTAAAATTACTGATATTTTTACTGAACTACGTGATGCTTTCAGGGCAGGAGTAATCAATATTAAAATTACTGATATTTTTACTGAACTGCGTTCTGCTCTCAGGGCAGGAGTAATCAATATTAAAATCAGGAGTAATCAATATTAAAATTACTGATATTTTTACTGAACTGCCTTCTGCTCTCAGGGCAGGTGTAATCAATATTAAAATTACTGACAGTTTTACTGAACTGCGTGCTGCTCTCAGGGCAGGAGGAATCAATATTAAAATCAGGAGTAATCAATATTAAAATTACTGATATTTTTACTGAACTGCGTTCTGCTCTCAGGGCAGGAGTAATCAATATTAAAATCAGGAGTAATCAAAATTAAAATTACTGATATTTTTACTGAACTGCGTTCTGCTCTCAGGGCAGGTGTAATCAGTATTAAAATTACTGATAGTTTTACTGAACTGCGTGCTGCTCTCAGGGCAGGAGGAATCAATATTAAAATCAGGAGTAATCAATATTAAAATTACTGATATTTTTACTGAACTGCGTTCTGCTCTCAGGGCAGGAGTAATCAATATTAAAATCAGGAGTAATCAATTTTAAAATTACTGATATTTTTACTGAACTGTGTTCTGCTCTCAGGGCAGGAGTAATCAGTATTAAAATCTGGAGTAATCAATATTAAAATTACTGATATTTTTACTCAACTGCGTGCTGCTCTCAGGGCAGGTGTAATCAATATTAAAATCAGGAGTAATCAATATTAAAATTACTGATATTTTTACTGAACTGCGTGCTGCTCTCAGGGCAGGAGTAATCAATATTAAAACTACTGATATTTTTACTGAACTGCGTTCTGCTCTCAGGGCAGGAGTAATCAATATTAAAATCACTGATTTTTTTACTGAACTGCGTTCTGCTCTCAGGGCAGGAGTAATCAATATTAAAATTACTGATATTTTTACAGAACTGCATTCTGCTCTCAGGGCAGGAGTAATCAATATTAAAATTACTGATATTTTTACTGAACTGCGTGCTGCTCTCAGGGCAGGAGTAATCAATATTAAAATCAGGAGTAATCAATTTTAAAATTACTGATATTTTTACTGAACTGCGTTCTGCTCTCAGGGCAGGAGTAATCAATATTAAATTCAGGAGTAATCAATTTTAAAATTACTGATATTTTTACTGAACTGCGTTCTGCTCTCAGGGCAGGAGTAATCAATATTAAAATTACTGATATTTTTACTGAACTGCGTTCTGCTCTCAGGGCAGGAGTAATCAATATTAAAATTACTGATATTTTTACTGAACTGCGTGCTGCTCTCAGGGCAGGTCAATATTAAAATTACTGATATTTTTACTGAACTGCGTTCTGCTCTCAGGGCAGGAGTAATCAATATTAAAATCAGGAGTAATCAATTTTAAAATTACTGATATTTTTACTGAACTGCGTGCTGCTCTCAGGGCAGGAGTAATCAATATTAAAATTACTGATATTTTTACTGAACTGCGTGCTGCTCTCAGGGCAGGAGTAATCAATATTAAAATTACTGATATTTTTACTGAACTACGTGATGCTTTCAGGGCAGGAGTAATCAATATTAAAATTACTGATATTTTTACTGAACTGCGTTCTGCTCTCAGGGCAGGAGTAATCAATATTAAAATCAGGAGTAATCAATATTAAAATTACTGATATTTTTACTGAACTGCGTTCTGCTCTCAGGGCAGGTGTAATCAATATTAAAATTACTGATAGTTTTACTGAACTGCGTGCTGCTCTCAGGGCAGGAGGAATCAATATTAAAATCAGGAGTAATCAATATTAAAATTGCTGATATTTTTACTGAACTGCGTTCTGCTCTCAGGGCAGGAGTAATCAATATTAAAATCAGGAGTAATCAATATTAAAATTACTGATATTTTTACTGAACTGCGTTCTGCTCTCAGGGCAGGTGTAATCAGTATTAAAATTACTGATAGTTTTACTGAACTGCGTGCTGCTCTCAGGGCAGGAGGAATCAATATTAAAATCAGGAGTAATCAATATTAAAATTACTGATATTTTTACTGAACTGCGTTCTGCTCTCAGGGCAGGAGTAATCAATATTAAAATTACTGATATTTTTACTGAACTGCGTGCTGCTCTCAGGGCAGGTCAATATTAAAATTACTGATATTTTTACTGAACTGCGTTCTGCTCTCAGGGCAGGAGTAATCAATATTAAAATCAGGAGTAATCAATATTAAAATTACTGATATTTTTACTGAACTGCGTGCTGCTCTCAGGGCAGGAGTAATCAATATTAAAATTACTGATATTTTTACTGAACTGCGTGCTGCTCTCAGGGCAGGAGTAATCAATATTAAAATTACTGATATTTTTACTGAACTACGTGATGCTTACAGGGCAGGAGTAATCAATATTAAAATTACTGATATTTTTACTGAACTGCGTTCTGCTCTCAGGGCAGGAGTAATCAATATTAAAATCAGGAGTAATCAATATTAAAATTACTGATATTTTTACTGAACTGCGTTCTGCTCTCAGGGCAGGTGTAATCAGTATTAAAATTACTGATAGTTTTACTGAACTGCGTGCTGCTCTCAGGGCAGGAGGAATCAATATTAAAATCAGGAGTAATCAATATTAAAATTACTGATATTTTTACTGAACTGCGTTCTGCTCTCAGGGCAGGAGTAATCAATATTAAAATCAGGAGTAATCAATTTTAAAATTACTGATATTTTTACTGAACTGTGTTCTGCTCTCAGGGCAGGAGTAATCAGTATTAAAATCTGGAGTAATCAATATTAAAATTACTGATATTTTTACTCAACTGCGTGCTGCTCTCAGGGCAGGTGTAATCAATATTAAAATCAGGAGTAATCAATATTAAAATTACTGATATTTTTACTGAACTGTGTGCTGCTCTTAGGGCAGGAGTAATCAATATTAAAATTCCTGATGTTTTTACTGAACTGCGTGTTGCTCTCAGGGCAGGAGTAATCAATATTAAAATCAGGAGTAATCAATTTTAAAATTACTGATATTTTTACTGAACTGTGTGCTGCTCTTAGGGCAGGAGTAATCAATATTAAAATTACTGATGTTTTTACTGAACTGCGTGTTGCTCTCAGGGCAGGAGTAATCAATATTAAAATCAGGAGTAATCAATTTTAAAATTACTGATATTTTTACTGAACTGTGTGCTGCTCTTAGGGCAGGTGTAATCAATATTAAAATCAGGAGTAATCAATTTTAAAATTACTGATATTTTTACTGAACTGCGTTCTGCTCTCAGGGCAGGAGTAATCAATATTAAAATCAGGAGTAATCAATATTAAAATTACTGATATTTTTACTGAACTGCGTTCTGCTCTCAGGGCAGGAGTAATCAATATTAAAATCAGGAGTAATCAATTTTAAAATTACTGATATTTTTACTGAACTGCGTGCTGCTCTCAGGGCAGGAGTAATCAATATTAAAATTACTGATATTTTTACTGAACTGCGTGCTGCTCTCAGGGCAGGAGTAATCAATATTAAAATTACTGATATTTTTACTGAACTACGTGATGCTTTCAGGGCAGGAGTAATCAATATTAAAATTACTGATATTTTTACTGAACTGCGTTCTGCTCTCAGGGCAGGAGTAATCAATATTAAAATCAGGAGTAATCAATATTAAAATTACTGATATTTTTACTGAACTGCCTTCTGCTCTCAGGGCAGGTGTAATCAATATTAAAATTACTGACAGTTTTACTGAACTGCGTGCTGCTCTCAGGGCAGGAGGAATCAATATTAAAATCAGGAGTAATCAATATTAAAATTACTGATATTTTTACTGAACTGCGTTCTGCTCTCAGGGCAGGAGTAATCAATATTAAAATCAGGAGTAATCAAAATTAAAATTACTGATATTTTTACTGAACTGCGTTCTGCTCTCAGGGCAGGTGTAATCAGTATTAAAATTACTGATAGTTTTACTGAACTGCGTGCTGCTCTCAGGGCAGGAGGAATCAATATTAAAATCAGGAGTAATCAATATTAAAATTACTGATATTTTTACTGAACTGCGTTCTGCTCTCAGGGCAGGAGTAATCAATATTAAAATCAGGAGTAATCAATTTTAAAATTACTGATATTTTTACTGAACTGTGTTCTGCTCTCAGGGCAGGAGTAATCAGTATTAAAATCTGGAGTAATCAATATTAAAATTACTGATATTTTTACTCAACTGCGTGCTGCTCTCAGGGCAGGTGTAATCAATATTAAAATCAGGAGTAATCAATATTAAAATTACTGATATTTTTACTGAACTGTGTGCTGCTCTTAGGGCAGGAGTAATCAATATTAAAATTACTGATGTTTTTACTGAAATGCGTGTTGCTCTCAGGGTAGGAGTAATCAATATTAAAATTACTGATATTTTTACTGAACTGCGTTCTGCTCTCAGGGCAGGAGTAATCAATATTAAAATTACTGATATTTTTACTGAACTGCGTTCTGCTCTCAGGGCAGGAGTAATCAATATTAAAATCACAGATTTTTTTACTGAACTGCGTTCTGCTCTCAGGGCAGGAGTAATCAATATTAAAATTACTGATATTTTTACAGAACTGCATTCTGCTCTCAGGGCAGGAGTAATCAATATTAAAATTACTGATATTATTACTGAACTGCGTTCTGCTCTCAGGGCAGGAGTAATCAATATTAAATTCAGGAGTAATCAATTTTAAAATTACTGATATTTTTACTGAACTGCGTTCTGCTCTCAGGGCAGGAGTAATCAATATTAAAATTACTGATATTTTTACTGAACTGCGTTCTGCTCTCAGGGCAGGAGTAATCAATATTAAAATTACTGATATTTTTACTGAACTGCGTGCTGCTCTCAGGGCAGGTCAATATTAAAATTACTGATATTTTTACTGAACTGCGTTCTGCTCTCAGGGCAGGAGTAATCAATATTAAAATCAGGAGTAATCAATTTTAAAATTACTGATATTTTTACTGAACTGCGTGCTGCTCTCAGGGCAGGAGTAATCAATATTAAAATTACTGATATTTTTACTGAACTGCGTGCTGCTCTCAGGGCAGGAGTAATCAATATTAAAATTACTGATATTTTTACTGAACTACGTGATGCTTTCAGGGCAGGAGTAATCAATATTAAAATTACTGATATTTTTACTGAACTGCGTTCTGCTCTCAGGGCAGGAGTAATCAATATTAAAATCAGGAGTAATCAATATTAAAATTACTGATATTTTTACTGAACTGCGTTCTGCTCTCAGGGCAGGTGTAATCAATATTAAAATTACTGATAGTTTTACTGAACTGCGTGCTGCTCTCAGGGCAGGAGGAATCAATATTAAAATCAGGAGTAATCAATATTAAAATTACTGATATTTTTACTGAACTGCGTTCTGCTCTCAGGGCAGGAGTAATCAATTTTAAAATTACTGATATTTTTACTGAACTGTGTTCTGCTCTCAGGGCAGGAGTAATCAGTATTAAAATCAGGAATAATCAATATTAAAATTACTGATATTTTTACTCAACTGCGTGCTGCTCTCAGGGCAGGTGTAATCAATATTAAAATCAGGAGTAATCAATATTAAAATTACTGATATTTTTACTGAACTGCGTGCTGCTCTTAGGGCAGGAGTAATCAATATTAAAATTACTGATGTTTTTACTGAACTGCGTGTTGCTCTCAGGGCAGGAGTAATCAATATTAAAATCAGGAGTAATCAATTTTAAAATTACTGATATTTTACTGAACTGCGTGCTGCTCTCAGGGCAGGAGTAATCAATATTAAAATTACTGATATTTTTACTGAACTGCGTTCTGCTCTCAGGGCAGGAGTAATCAATATTAAAATTACTGATATTTTTACTGAACTGTGTTCTGCTCTCAGGGCAGGAGCAATCAATATTAAAATCAGGAGTAATCAATTTTAAAATTACTGATATTTTTACTGAACTGCGTGCTGCTCTCAGGGCAGGAGTAATCAATATTAAAACTACTGATATTTTTACTGAACTGCGTTCTGCTCTCAGGGCAGGAGTAATCAATATTAAAATCACTGATATTTTTACCGAACTGCGTTCTGCTCTCAGGGCAGGAGTAATCAATATTAAAATCAGGAGTAATCAATATTAAAATTACTGATATTTTTACTGAACTGTGTTCTGCTCTCAGGGCAGGAGCAATCAATATTAAAATCAGGAGTAATCAATATTAAAATTACTGTTATTTTTACTGAACTGTGTTCTGCTCTCAGGGCAGGAGCAATCAATATTAAAATCAGGAGTAATCAATATTAAAATTACTGATATTTTTACTGAACTGCGTTCTGCTCTCAGGGCAGGAGTAATCAATATTAAAATTACTGATATTTTTACTGAACTGCGTGCTGCTCTCAGGGCAGGTGTAATCAATTTTAAAATTACTGATATTTTTACTGAACTGTGTTCTGCTCTCAGGGCAGGAGTAATCAAAATTAAAATCAGGAGTAATCAATATTAAAATTACTGATATTTTTACTGAACTGCGTTCTGCTCTCAGGGCAGGAGTAATCAATATTAAAATCAGGAGTAATCAATATTAAAATTACTGATATTTTTACTGAACTGCGTTCTGCTCTCAGGGCAGGAGTAATCAATATTAAAATCAGGAGTAATCAATATTAAAATTACTGATATTTTTACTGAACTGCGTTCTGCTCTCAGGGCAGGTGTAATCAATATTAAAATTACTGATATTTTTACTGAACTGCGTGCTGCTCTCAGGGCAGGAGGAATCAATATTAAAATCAGGAGTAATCAATATTAAAATTACTGATATTTTTACTGAACTGCGTTCTGCTCTCAGGGCAGGAGTAATCAGTATTAAAATCTGGAGTAATCAATATAAAAATTACTGAGATTTTTACTGAACTGCGTTCTGCTCTCAGGGCAGGAGTAATCAATATTAAAATTACTGATATTTTTACTGAACTGCGTTCTGCTCTCAGGGCAGGAGTAATCAATATTAAAATCACAGATTTTTTTACTGAACTGCGTTCTGCTCTCAGGGCAGGAGTAATCAATATTAAAATTACTGATATTTTTACAGAACTGCATTCTGCTCTCAGGGCAGGAGTAATCAATATTAAAATTACTGATATTATTACTGAACTGCGTTCTGCTCTCAGGGCAGGAGTAATCAATATTAAATTCAGGAGTAATCAATTTTAAAATTACTGATATTTTTACTGAACTGCGTTCTGCTCTCAGGGCAGGAGTAATCAATATTAAAATTACTGATATTTTTACTGAACTGCGTTCTGCTCTCAGGGCAGGAGTAATCAATATTAAAATTTCTGATATTTTTACTGAACTGCGTGCTGCTCTCAGGGCAGGTCAATATTAAAATTACTGATATTTTTACTGAACTGCGTTCTGCTCTCAGGGCAGGAGTAATCAATATTAAAATCAGGAGTAATCAATTTTAAAATTACTGATATTTTTACTGAACTGCGTGCTGCTCTCAGGGCAGGAGTAATCAATATTAAAATTACTGATATTTTTACAGAACTGCATTCTGCTCTCAGGGCAGGAGTAATCAATATTAAAATTACTGATATTATTACTGAACTGCGTTCTGCTCTCAGGGCAGGAGTAATCAATATTAAATTCAGGAGTAATCAATTTTAAAATTACTGATATTTTTACTGAACTGCGTTCTGCTCTCAGGGCAGGAGTAATCAATATTAAAATTACTGATATTTTTACTGAACTGCGTTCTGCTCTCAGGGCAGGAGTAATCAATATTAAAATTACTGATATTTTTACTGAACTGCGTGCTGCTCTCAGGGCAGGTCAATATTAAAATTACTGATATTTTTACTGAACTGCGTTCTGCTCTCAGGGCAGGAGTAATCAATATTAAAATCAGGAGTAATCAATTTTAAAATTACTGATATTTTTACTGAACTGCGTGCTGCTCTCAGGGCAGGAGTAATCAATATTAAAATTACTGATATTTTTACTGAACTGCGTGCTGCTCTCAGGGCAGCAGTAATCAATATTAAAATTACTGATATTTTTACTGAACTACGTGATGCTTTCAGGGCAGGAGTAATCAATATTAAAATTACTGATATTTTTACTGAACTGCGTTCTGCTCTCAGGGCAGGAGTAATCAATATTAAAATCAGGAGTAATCAATATTAAAATTACTGATATTTTTACTGAACTGCGTTCTGCTCTCAGGGCAGGTGTAATCAATATTAAAATTACTGATAGTTTTACTGAACTGCGTGCTGCTCTCAGGGCAGGAGGAATCAATATTAAAATCAGGAGTAATCAATATTAAAATTACTGATATTTTTACTGAACTGCGTTCTGCTCTCAGGGCAGGAGTAATCAATATTAAAATCAGGAGTAATCAATTTTAAAATTACTGATATTTTTACTGAACTGTGTTCTGCTCTCAGGGCAGGAGTAATCAGTATTAAAATCAGGAATAATCAATATTAAAATTACTGATATTTTTACTCAACTGCGTGCTGCTCTCAGGGCAGGTGTAATCAATATTAAAATCAGGAGTAATCAATATTAAAATTACTGATATTTTTACTGAACTGCGTGCTGCTCTTAGGGCAGGAGTAATCAATATTAAAATTACTGATGTTTTTACTGAACTGCGTGTTGCTCTCAGGGCAGGAGTAATCAATATTAAAATCAGGAGTAATCAATTTTAAAATTACTGATATTTTACTGAACTGCGTGCTGCTCTCAGGGCAGGAGTAATCAATATTAAAATTACTGATATTTTTACTGAACTGCGTTCTGCTCTCAGGGCAGGAGTAATCAATATTAAAATTACTGATATTTTTACTGAACTGTGTTCTGCTCTCAGGGCAGGAGCAATCAATATTAAAATCAGGAGTAATCAATTTTAAAATTACTGATATTTTTACTGAACTGCGTGCTGCTCTCAGGGCAGGAGTAATCAATATTAAAACTACTGATATTTTTACTGAACTGCGTTCTGCTCTCAGGGCAGGAGTAATCAATATTAAAATCACTGATATTTTTACCGAACTGCGTTCTGCTCTCAGGGCAGGAGTAATCAATATTAAAATCAGGAGTAATCAATATTAAAATTACTGATATTTTTACTGAACTGTGTTCTGCTCTCAGGGCAGGAGCAATCAATATTAAAATCAGGAGTAATCAATATTAAAATTACTGATATTTTTACTGAACTGCGTTCTGCTCTCAGGGCAGGAGTAATCAATATTAAAATTACTGATATTTTTACTCAACTGCGTGCTGCTCTCAGGGCAGGTGTAATCAATATTAAAATCAGGAGTAATCAATATTAAAATTACTGATATTTTTACTGAACTGTGTGCTGCTCTTAGGGCAGGAGTAATCAATATTAAAATTACTGATGTTTTTACTGAACTGCGTGTTGCTCTCAGGGTAGGAGTAATCAATATTAAAATTACTGAGATTTTTACTGAACTGCGTTCTGCTCTCAGGGCAGGAGTAATCAATATTAAAATTACTGATATTTTTACTGAACTGCGTTCTGCTCTCAGGGCAGGAGTAATCAATATTAAAATCACAGATTTTTTTACTGAACTGCGTTCTGCTCTCAGGGCAGGAGTAATCAATATTAAAATTACTGATATTTTTACAGAACTGCATTCTGCTCTCAGGGCAGGAGTAATCAATATTAAAATTACTGATATTATTACTGAACTGCGTTCTGCTCTCAGGGCAGGAGTAATCAATATTAAATTCAGGAGTAATCAATTTTAAAATTACTGATATTTTTACTGAACTGCGTTCTGCTCTCAGGGCAGGAGTAATCAATATTAAAATTACTGATATTTTTACTGAACTGCGTTCTGCTCTCAGGGCAGGAGTAATCAATATTAAAATTACTGATATTTTTACTGAACTGCGTGCTGCTCTCAGGGCAGGTCAATATTAAAATTACTGATATTTTTACTGAACTGCGTTCTGCTCTCAGGGCAGGAGTAATCAATATTAAAATCAGGAGTAATCAATTTTAAAATTACTGATATTTTTACTGAACTGCGTGCTGCTCTCAGGGCAGGAGTAATCAATATTAAAATTACTGATATTTTTACAGAACTGCATTCTGCTCTCAGGGCAGGAGTAATCAATATTAAAATTACTGATATTATTACTGAACTGCGTTCTGCTCTCAGGGCAGGAGTAATCAATATTAAATTCAGGAGTAATCAATTTTAAAATTACTGATATTTTTACTGAACTGCGTTCTGCTCTCAGGGCAGGAGTAATCAATATTAAAATTACTGATATTTTTACTGAACTGCGTTCTGCTCTCAGGGCAGGAGTAATCAATATTAAAATTACTGATATTTTTACTGAACTGCGTGCTGCTCTCAGGGCAGGTCAATATTAAAATTACTGATATTTTTACTGAACTGCGTTCTGCTCTCAGGGCAGGAGTAATCAATATTAAAATCAGGAGTAATCAATTTTAAAATTACTGATATTTTTACTGAACTGCGTGCTGCTCTCAGGGCAGGAGTAATCAATATTAAAATTACTGATATTTTTACTGAACTGCGTGCTGCTCTCAGGGCAGCAGTAATCAATATTAAAATTACTGATATTTTTACTGAACTACGTGATGCTTTCAGGGCAGGAGTAATCAATATTAAAATTACTGATATTTTTACTGAACTGCGTTCTGCTCTCAGGGCAGGAGTAATCAATATTAAAATCAGGAGTAATCAATATTAAAATTACTGATATTTTTACTGAACTGCGTTCTGCTCTCAGGGCAGGTGTAATCAATATTAAAATTACTGATAGTTTTACTGAACTGCGTGCTGCTCTCAGGGCAGGAGGAATCAATATTAAAATCAGGAGTAATCAATATTAAAATTACTGATATTTTTACTGAACTGCGTTCTGCTCTCAGGGCAGGAGTAATCAATATTAAAATCAGGAGTAATCAATTTTAAAATTACTGATATTTTTACTGAACTGTGTTCTGCTCTCAGGGCAGGAGTAATCAGTATTAAAATCAGGAATAATCAATATTAAAATTACTGATATTTTTACTCAACTGCGTGCTGCTCTCAGGGCAGGTGTAATCAATATTAAAATCAGGAGTAATCAATATTAAAATTACTGATATTTTTACTGAACTGCGTGCTGCTCTTAGGGCAGGAGTAATCAATATTAAAATTACTGATGTTTTTACTGAACTGCGTGTTGCTCTCAGGGCAGGAGTAATCAATATTAAAATCAGGAGTAATCAATTTTAAAATTACTGATATTTTACTGAACTGCGTGCTGCTCTCAGGGCAGGAGTAATCAATATTAAAATTACTGATATTTTTACTGAACTGCGTTCTGCTCTCAGGGCAGGAGTAATCAATATTAAAATTACTGATATTTTTACTGAACTGTGTTCTGCTCTCAGGGCAGGAGCAATCAATATTAAAATCAGGAGTAATCAATTTTAAAATTACTGATATTTTTACTGAACTGCGTGCTGCTCTCAGGGCAGGAGTAATCAATATTAAAACTACTGATATTTTTACTGAACTGCGTTCTGCTCTCAGGGCAGGAGTAATCAATATTAAAATCACTGATATTTTTACCGAACTGCGTTCTGCTCTCAGGGCAGGAGTAATCAATATTAAAATCAGGAGTAATCAATATTAAAATTACTGATATTTTTACTGAACTGTGTTCTGCTCTCAGGGCAGGAGCAATCAATATTAAAATCAGGAGTAATCAATATTAAAATTACTGATATTTTTACTGAACTGCGTTCTGCTCTCAGGGCAGGAGTAATCAATATTAAAATTACTGATACTTTTACTGAACTGCGTGCTGCTCTCAGGGCAGGAGTAATCAATATTAAAATCAGGAGTAATCAATATTAAAATTACTGATATTATTACTGAACTGCGTTCTGCTCTCAGGGCAGGAGTAATCAATATTAAAATCAGGAGTAATCAATTTTAAAATTACTGATATTTTTACTGAACTGCGTTCTGCTCTCAGGGCAGGAGTAATCAATATTAAAATTACTGATATTTTTACTGAACTGCGTGCTGCTCTCAGGGCAGGAGTAATCAATATTAAAATCAAGAGTAATCAATTTTAAAATTACTGATATTTTTATTGAACTGCGTGCTGCTCTCAGGGCAGGAGTAATCAATATTAAAATTACTGATGTTTTTACTGAACTGCGTGCTGCTCTCAGGGCAGGAGTAATCAATATTAAAATCAGGAGTAATCAATTTTAAAATTACTGATATTTTACTGAACTGCGTGCTGCTCTCAGGGCAGGAGTAATCAATATTAAAATTACTGATATTTTTACTGAACTGCGTTCTGCTCTCAGGGCAGGAGTAATCAATATTAAAATTACTGATATTTTTACTGAACTGTGTTCTGCTCTCAGGGCAGGAGCAATCAATATTAAAATCAGGAGTAATCAATTTTAAAATTACTGATATTTTTACTGAACTGCGTGCTGCTCTCAGGGCAGGAGTAATCAATATTAAAACTATATTAAAACTACTGATATTTTTACTGAACTGCGTTCTGCTCTCAGGGCAGGAGTAATCAATATTAAAATCACTGATTTTTTTACTGAACTGCGTTCTGCTCTCAGGGCAGGAGTAATCAATATTAAAATTACTGATATTTTTACAGAACTGCATTCTGCTCTCAGGGCAGGAGTAATCAATATTAAAATTACTGATATTATTACTGAACTGCGTTCTGCTCTCAGGGCAGGAGTAATCAATATTAAATTCAGGAGTAATCAATTTTAAAATTACTGATATTTTTACTGAACTGCGTTCTGCTCTCAGGGCAGGAGTAATCAATATTAAAATTACTGATATTTTTACTGAACTGCGTGCTGCTCTCAGGGCAGGTGTAATCAATATTAAAATCAGGAGTAATCAATATTAAAATTACTGATATTTTTACTGAACTGCGTTCTGCTCTCAGGGCAGGAGTAATCAATATTAAAATCAAGAGTAATCAATTTTAAAATTACTGATATTTTTATTGAACTGCGTGCTGCTCTCAGGGCAGGAGTAATCAATATTAAAATTACTGATGTTTTTACTGAACTGCGTGCTGCTCTCAGGGCAGGAGTAATCAATATTAAAATCAGGAGTAATCAATTTTAAAATAACTGATATTTTACTGAACTGCGTGCTGCTCTCAGGGCTGGAGTAATCAATATTAAAATTACTGATATTTTTACTGAACTGCGTTCTGCTCTCAGGGCAGGAGTAATCAATATTAAAATTACTGATATTTTTACTGAACTGTGTTCTGCTCTCAGGGCAGGAGCAATCAATATTAAAATCAGGAGTAATCAATTTTAAAATCACTGATATTTTTACCGAACTGCGTTCTGCTCTCAGGGCAGGAGTAATCAATATTAAAATTACTGATATTTTTACTGAACTGCGTTCTGCTCTCAGGGCAGGAGTAATCAATATTAACATTACTGATATTTTTACTGAACTGCGTTCTGCTCTCAGGGCAGGAGTAATCAATATTAAAATTACTGATATTTTTACAGAACTGCATTCTGCTCTCAGGGCAGGAGTAATCAATATTAAAATTACTGATATTTTTACTGAACTGCGTTCTGCTCTCAGGGCAGGAGTAATCAATATTAAAATTACTGATATTTTTACTGAACTGCGTTCTGCTCTCAGGGCAGGAGTAATCAATATTAAAATCAGGAGTAATCAATTTTAAAATTGCTGATATTTTTACTGAACTGTGTGCTGCTCTCAGAGCAGGAGTAATCAATATTAAAATTACTGATATTTTTACTGAACTGCGTTCTGCTCTCAGGGCAGGAGTAATCAATATTAAAATTACTGATATTTTTACTGAACTGTGTTCTGCTCTCAGGGCAGGAGCAATCAATATTAAAATCAGGAGTAATCAATTTTAAAATTACTGATATTTTTACTGAACTGCGTGCTGCTCTCAGGGCAGGAGTAATCAATATTAAAACTATATTAAAACTACTGATATTTTTACTGAACTGCGTTCTGCTCTCAGGGCAGGAGTAATCAATATTAAAATCACTGATTTTTTTACTGAACTGCGTTCTGCTCTCAGGGCAGGAGTAATCAATATTAAAATTACTGATATTTTTACAGAACTGCATTCTGCTCTCAGGGCAGGAGTAATCAATCTTAAAATTACTGATATTATTACTGAACTGCGTTCTGCTCTCAGGGCAGGAGTAATCAATATTAAATTCAGGAGTAATCAATTTTAAAATTACTGATATTTTTACTGAACTGCGTTCTGCTCTCAGGGCAGGAGTAATCAATATTAAAATCAAGAGTAATCAATTTTAAAATTACTGATATTTTTATTGAACTGCGTGCTGCTCTCAGGGCAGGAGTAATCAATATTAAAATTACTGATGTTTTTACTGAACTGCGTGCTGCTCTCAGGGCAGGAGTAATCAATATTAAAATCAGGAGTAATCAATATTAAAATTACTGATATTTTTACTGAACTGCGTTCTGCTCTCAGGGCAGGAGTAATCAATATTAAAATTACTGATATTTTTACTGAACTGTGTTCTGCTCTCAGGGCAGGAGCAATCAATATTAAAATCAGGAGTAATCAATTTTAAAATCACTGATATTTTTACCGAACTGCGTTCTGCTCTCAGGGCAGGAGTAATCAATATTAAAATTACTGATATTTTTACTGAACTGCGTTCTGCTCTCAGGGCAGGAGTAATCAATATTAACATTACTGATATTTTTACTGAACTGCGTTCTGCTCTCAGGGCAGGAGTAATCAATATTAAAATTACTGATATTTTTACAGAACTGCATTCTGCTCTCAGGGCAGGAGTAATCAATATTAAAATTACTGATATTTTTACTGAACTGCGTTCTGCTCTCAGGGCAGGAGTAATCAATATTAAAATCAGGAGTAATCAATTTTAAAATTGCTGATATTTTTACTGAACTGTGTGCTGCTCTCAGAGCAGGAGTAATCAATATTAAAATCAGGAGTAATCAATTTTAAAATTACGGATATTTTTACTGAACTGCGTGCTGCTCTCAGGGCAGGAGTAATCCATTTCAAAATTACTGATATTTTTACTGAACTGCGTGCTGCTCTCAGGGCAGGAGTAATCAATATTAAAATTACTGATATTTTTACTGAATTGCGAGCTGCTCTCAGGGCAGGTTTAATCAACATTAAAATTACTGATATTTTTACTGAACTGCGTGCTGCTCTCAGGGCAGGTGTAATCAATATTAAAATTACTGATACTTTTACTGAACTGCGTGCTGCTCTCAGGGCAGGAGTAATCAATATTAAAATCAGGAGTAATCAATTTTAAAATTACTGATATTTTTACTGAACTGCGTGCTGCTCTCAGGGCAGGAGTAATCAATATTAAAATCACTGATATTTTTACTGAACTGCGTGCTGCTCTCAGGGCAGGAGGAATCAATATTAAAATCAGGAGTAATCAATATTAAAATTACTGATATTTTTACTGAACTGCGTTCTGCTCTCAGGGCAGGAGTAATCAATAATAAAATCAGGAGTAATCAATTTTAAAATTACTGATATTTTTACTGAACTGTGTTCTGCTCTCAGGGCAGGAGCAATCAATATTAAAATCAGGAGTAATCAATATTAAAATTACTGATATTTTTACTGAACTGCGTTCTGCTCTCAGGGCAGGAGTAATCAATATTAAAATTACTGATATTTTTACTGAACTGCGTGCTGCTCTCAGGGCAGGTGTAATCAATATTAAAATTACTGATACTTTTACTGAACTGCGTGCTGCTCTCAGGGCAGGAGTAATCAATATTAAAATCAGGAGTAATCAATATTAAAATTACTGATATTATTACTGAACTGCGTTCTGCTCTCAGGGCAGGAGTAATCAATATTAAAATTACTGATATTTTTACTGAACTGCGTGCTGCTCTCAGGGCAGGAGTAATCAATATTAAAATCAAGAGTAATCAATTTTAAAATTACTGATATTTTTATTGAACTGCGTGCTGCTCTCAGGGCAGGAGTAATCAATATTAAAATTACTGATGTTTTTACTGAACTGCGTGCTGCTCTCAGGGCAGGAGTAATCAATATTAAAATCAGGAGTAATCAATTTTAAAATTACTGATATTTTACTGAACTGCGTGCTGCTCTCAGGGCAGGAGTAATCAATATTTAAATTACTGATATTTTTACTGAACTGCGTTCTGCTCTCAGGGCAGGAGTAATCAATATTAAAATTACTGATATTTTTACTGAACTGTGTTCTGCTCTCAGGGCAGGAGCAATCAATATTAAAATCAGGAGTAATCAATTTTAAAATTACTGATATTTTTACTGAACTGCGTGCTGCTCTCAGGGCAGGAGTAATCAATATTAAAACTACTGATATTTTTACTGAACTGCGTTCTGCTCTCAGGGCAGGAGTAATCAATATTAAAATCACTGATTTTTTTACTGAACTGCGTTCTGCTCTCAGGGCAGGAGTAATCAATATTAAAATTACTGATATTTTTACAGAACTGCATTCTGCTCTCAGGGCAGGAGTAATCAATATTAAAATTACTGATATTATTACTGAACTGCGTTCTGCTCTCAGGGCAGGAGTAATCAATATTAAATTCAGGAGTAATCAATTTTAAAATTACTGATATTTTTACTGAACTGCGTTCTGCTCTCAGGGCAGGAGTAATCAATATTAAAATTACTGATATTTTTACTGAACTGCGTGCTGCTCTCAGGGCAGGTGTAATCAATATTAAAATCAGGAGTAATCAATATTAAAATTACTGATATTTTTACTGAACTGCGTTCTGCTCTCAGGGCAGGAGTAATCAATATTAAAATCAAGAGTAATCAATATTAAAATTACTGATATTATTACTGAACTGCGTTCTGCTCTCAGGGCAGGAGTAATCAATATTAAAATTACTGATATTTTTACTGAACTGCGTGCTGCTCTCAGGGCAGGAGTAATCAATATTAAAATCAAGAGTAATCAATTTTAAAATTACTGATATTTTTATTGAACTGCGTGCTGCTCTCAGGGCAGGAGTAATCAATATTAAAATTACTGATATTTTTACTGAACTGCGTTCTGCTCTCAGGGCAGGAGTAATCAATATTAAAATTACTGATATTTTTACTGAACTGTGTTCTGCTCTCAGGGCAGGAGCAATCAATATTAAAATCAGGAGTAATCAATTTTAAAATTACTGATATTTTTACTGAACTGCGTGCTGCTCTCAGGGCAGGAGTAATCAATATTAAAACTACTGATATTTTTACTGAACTGCGTTCTGCTCTCAGGGCAGGAGTAATCAATATTAAAATCACTGATTTTTTTACTGAACTGCGTTCTGCTCTCAGGGCAGGAGTAATCAATATTAAAATTACTGATATTTTTACAGAACTGCATTCTGCTCTCAGGGCAGGAGTAATCAATATTAAAATTACTGATATTATTACTGAACTGCGTTCTGCTCTCAGGGCAGGAGTAATCAATATTAAATTCAGGAGTAATCAATTTTAAAATTACTGATATTTTTACTGAACTGCGTTCTGCTCTCAGGGCAGGAGTAATCAATATTAAAATTACTGATATTTTTACTGAACTGCGTGCTGCTCTCAGGGCAGGTGTAATCAATATTAAAATCAGGAGTAATCAATATTAAAATTACTGATATTTTTACTGAACTGCGTTCTGCTCTCAGGGCAGGAGTAATCAATATTAAAATCAAGAGTAATCAATTTTAAAATTACTGATATTTTTATTGAACTGCGTGCTGCTCTCAGGGCAGGAGTAATCAATATTAAAATTACTGATGTTTTTACTGAACTGCGTGCTGCTCTCAGGGCAGGAGTAATCAATATTAATATCAGGAGTAATCAATTTTAAAATAACTGATATTTTACTGAACTGCGTGCTGCTCTCAGGGCTGGAGTAATCAATATTAAAATTACTGATATTTTTACTGAACTGCGTTCTGCTCTCAGGGCAGGAGTAATCAATATTAAAATTACTGATATTTTTACTGAACTGTGTTCTGCTCTCAGGGCAGGAGCAATCAATATTAAAATCAGGAGTAATCAATTTTAAAATTACTGATATTTTTACTGAACTGCGTGCTGCTTTCAGGGCAGGAGTAATCAATATTAAAACTACTGATATTTTTACTGAACTGTGTTCTGCTCTCAGGGCAGGAGCAATCAATATTAAAATCATGAGTAATCAATTTTAAAATCACTGATATTTTTACCGAACTGCGTTCTGCTCTCAGGGCAGGAGTAATCAATATTAAAATTACTGATATTTTTACTGAACTGCGTTCTGCTCTCAGGGCAGGAGTAATCAATATTAACATTACTGATATTTTTACTGAACTGCGTTCTGCTCTCAGGGCAGGAGTAATCAATATTAAAATTACTGATATTTTTACAGAACTGCATTCTGCTCTCAGGGCAGGAGTAATCAATATTAAAATTACTGATATTTTTACTGAACTGCGTTCTGCTCTCAGGGCAGGAGTAATCAATATTAAAATCAGGAGTAATCAATTTTAAAATTGCTGATATTTTTACTGAACTGTGTGCTGCTCTCAGAGCAGGAGTAATCAATATTAAAATCAGGAGTAATCAATTTTAAAATTACGGATATTTTTACTGAACTGCGTGCTGCTCTCAGGGCAGGAGTAATCCATTTCAAAATTACTGATATTTTTACTGAACTGCGTGCTGCTCTCAGGGCAGGAGTAATCAATATTAAAATTACTGATATTTTTACTGAATTGCGAGCTGCTCTCAGGGCAGGTTTAATCAACATTAAAATTACTGATATTTTTACTGAACTGCGTGCTGCTCTCAGGGCAGGTGTAATCAATATTAAAATTACTGATACTTTTACTGAACTGCGTGCTGCTCTCAGGGCAGGAGTAATCAATATTAAAATCAGGAGTAATCAATTTTAAAATTACTGATATTTTTACTGAACTGCGTGCTGCTCTCAGGGCAGGAGTAATCAATATTAAAATCACTGATATTTTTACTGAACTGCGTGCTGCTCTCAGGGCAGGAGGAATCAATATTAAAATCAGGAGTAATCAATATTAAAATTACTGATATTTTTACTGAACTGCGTTCTGCTCTCAGGGCAGGAGTAATCAATAATAAAATCAGGAGTAATCAATTTTAAAATTACTGATATTTTTACTGAACTGTGTTCTGCTCTCAGGGCAGGAGCAATCAATATTAAAATCAGGAGTAATCAATATTAAAATTACTGATATTTTTACTGAACTGCGTTCTGCTCTCAGGGCAGGAGTAATCAATATTAAAATTACTGATATTTTTACTGAACTGCGTGCTGCTCTCAGGGCAGGTGTAATCAATATTAAAATTACTGATACTTTTACTGAACTGCGTGCTGCTCTCAGGGCAGGAGTAATCAATATTAAAATCAGGAGTAATCAATATTAAAATTACTGATATTATTACTGAACTGCGTTCTGCTCTCAGGGCAGGAGTAATCAATATTAAAATTACTGATATTTTTACTGAACTGCGTGCTGCTCTCAGGGCAGGAGTAATCAATATTAAAATCAAGAGTAATCAATTTTAAAATTACTGATATTTTTATTGAACTGCGTGCTGCTCTCAGGGCAGGAGTAATCAATATTAAAATTACTGATGTTTTTACTGAACTGCGTGCTGCTCTCAGGGCAGGAGTAATCAATATTAAAATCAGGAGTAATCAATTTTAAAATTACTGATATTTTACTGAACTGCGTGCTGCTCTCAGGGCAGGAGTAATCAATATAAAAATTACTGATATTTTTACTGAACTGCGTTCTGCTCTCAGGGCAGGAGTAATCAATATTAAAATTACTGATATTTTTACTGAACTGTGTTCTGCTCTCAGGGCAGGAGCAATCAATATTAAAATCAGGAGTAATCAATTTTAAAATTACTGATATTTTTACTGAACTGCGTGCTGCTCTCAGGGCAGGAGTAATCAATATTAAAACTACTGATATTTTTACTGAACTGCGTTCTGCTCTCAGGGCAGGAGTAATCAATATTAAAATCACTGATTTTTTTACTGAACTGCGTTCTGCTCTCAGGGCAGGAGTAATCAATATTAAAATTACTGATATTTTTACAGAACTGCATTCTGCTCTCAGGGCAGGAGTAATCAATATTAAAATTACTGATATTATTACTGAACTGCGTTCTGCTCTCAGGGCAGGAGTAATCAATATTAAATTCAGGAGTAATCAATTTTAAAATTACTGATATTTTTACTGAACTGCGTTCTGCTCTCAGGGCAGGAGTAATCAATATTAAAATTACTGATATTTTTACTGAACTGCGTGCTGCTCTCAGGGCAGGTGTAATCAATATTAAAATCAGGAGTAATCAATATTAAAATTACTGATATTTTTACTGAACTGCGTTCTGCTCTCAGGGCAGGAGTAATCAATATTAAAATCAAGAGTAATCAATATTAAAATTACTGATATTATTACTGAACTGCGTTCTGCTCTCAGGGCAGGAGTAATCAATATTAAAATTACTGATATTTTTACTGAACTGCGTGCTGCTCTCAGGGCAGGAGTAATCAATATTAAAATCAAGAGTAATCAATTTTAAAATTACTGATATTTTTATTGAACTGCGTGCTGCTCTCAGGGCAGGAGTAATCAATATTAAAATTACTGATATTTTTACTGAACTGCGTTCTGCTCTCAGGGCAGGAGTAATCAATATTAAAATTACTGATATTTTTACTGAACTGTGTTCTGCTCTCAGGGCAGGAGCAATCAATATTAAAATCAGGAGTAATCAATTTTAAAATTACTGATATTTTTACTGAACTGCGTGCTGCTCTCAGGGCAGGAGTAATCAATATTAAAACTACTGATATTTTTACTGAACTGCGTTCTGCTCTCAGGGCAGGAGTAATCAATATTAAAATCACTGATTTTTTTACTGAACTGCGTTCTGCTCTCAGGGCAGGAGTAATCAATATTAAAATTACTGATATTTTTACAGAACTGCATTCTGCTCTCAGGGCAGGAGTAATCAATATTAAAATTACTGATATTATTACTGAACTGCGTTCTGCTCTCAGGGCAGGAGTAATCAATATTAAATTCAGGAGTAATCAATTTTAAAATTACTGATATTTTTACTGAACTGCGTTCTGCTCTCAGGGCAGGAGTAATCAATATTAAAATTACTGATATTTTTACTGAACTGCGTGCTGCTCTCAGGGCAGGTGTAATCAATATTAAAATCAGGAGTAATCAATATTAAAATTACTGATATTTTTACTGAACTGCGTTCTGCTCTCAGGGCAGGAGTAATCAATATTAAAATCAAGAGTAATCAATTTTAAAATTACTGATATTTTTATTGAACTGCGTGCTGCTCTCAGGGCAGGAGTAATCAATATTAAAATTACTGATGTTTTTACTGAACTGCGTGCTGCTCTCAGGGCAGGAGTAATCAATATTAATATCAGGAGTAATCAATTTTAAAATAACTGATATTTTACTGAACTGCGTGCTGCTCTCAGGGCTGGAGTAATCAATATTAAAATTACTGATATTTTTACTGAACTGCGTTCTGCTCTCAGGGCAGGAGTAATCAATATTAAAATTACTGATATTTTTACTGAACTGTGTTCTGCTCTCAGGGCAGGAGCAATCAATATTAAAATCAGGAGTAATCAATTTTAAAATTACTGATATTTTTACTGAACTGCGTGCTGCTTTCAGGGCAGGAGTAATCAATATTAAAACTACTGATATTTTTACTGAACTGTGTTCTGCTCTCAGGGCAGGAGCAATCAATATTAAAATCATGAGTAATCAATTTTAAAATCACTGATATTTTTACCGAACTGCGTTCTGCTCTCAGGGCAGGAGTAATCAATATTAAAATTACTGATATTTTTACTGAACTGCGTTCTGCTCTCAGGGCAGGAGTAATCAATATTAACATTACTGATATTTTTACTGAACTGCGTTCTGCTCTCAGGGCAGGAGTAATCAATATTAAAATTACTGATATTTTTACAGAACTGCATTCTGCTCTCAGGGCAGGAGTAATCAATATTAAAATTACTGATATTTTTACTGAACTGCGTTCTGCTCTCAGGGCAGGAGTAATCAATATTAAAATCAGGAGTAATCAATTTTAAAATTGCTGATATTTTTACTGAACTGTGTGCTGCTCTCAGAGCAGGAGTAATCAATATTAAAATCAGGAGTAATCAATTTTAAAATTACGGATATTTTTACTGAACTGCGTGCTGCTCTCAGGGCAGGAGTAATCCATTTCAAAATTACTGATATTTTTACTGAACTGCGTGCTGCTCTCAGGGCAGGAGTAATCAATATTAAAATTACTGATATTTTTACTGAATTGCGAGCTGCTCTCAGGGCAGGTTTAATCAACATTAAAATTACTGATATTTTTACTGAACTGCGTGCTGCTCTCAGGGCAGGTGTAATCAATATTAAAATTACTGATACTTTTACTGAACTGCGTGCTGCTCTCAGGGCAGGAGTAATCAATATTAAAATCAGGAGTAATCAATTTTAAAATTACTGATATTTTTACTGAACTGCGTGCTGCTCTCAGGGCAGGAGTAATCAATATTAAAATCACTGATATTTTTACTGAACTGCGTGCTGCTCTCAGGGCAGGAGGAATCAATATTAAAATCAGGAGTAATCAATATTAAAATTACTGATATTTTTACTGAACTGCGTTCTGCTCTCAGGGCAGGAGTAATCAATAATAAAATCAGGAGTAATCAATTTTAAAATTACTGATATTTTTACTGAACTGTGTTCTGCTCTCAGGGCAGGAGCAATCAATATTAAAATCAGGAGTAATCAATATTAAAATTACTGATATTTTTACTGAACTGCGTTCTGCTCTCAGGGCAGGAGTAATCAATATTAAAATTACTGATATTTTTACTGAACTGCGTGCTGCTCTCAGGGCAGGTGTAATCAATATTAAAATTACTGATACTTTTACTGAACTGCGTGCTGCTCTCAGGGCAGGAGTAATCAATATTAAAATCAGGAGTAATCAATATTAAAATTACTGATATTATTACTGAACTGCGTTCTGCTCTCAGGGCAGGAGTAATCAATATTAAAATTACTGATATTTTTACTGAACTGCGTGCTGCTCTCAGGGCAGGAGTAATCAATATTAAAATCAAGAGTAATCAATTTTAAAATTACTGATATTTTTATTGAACTGCGTGCTGCTCTCAGGGCAGGAGTAATCAATATTAAAATTACTGATGTTTTTACTGAACTGCGTGCTGCTCTCAGGGCAGGAGTAATCAATATTAAAATCAGGAGTAATCAATTTTAAAATTACTGATATTTTACTGAACTGCGTGCTGCTCTCAGGGCAGGAGTAATCAATATAAAAATTACTGATATTTTTACTGAACTGCGTTCTGCTCTCAGGGCAGGAGTAATCAATATTAAAATTACTGATATTTTTACTGAACTGTGTTCTGCTCTCAGGGCAGGAGCAATCAATATTAAAATCAGGAGTAATCAATTTTAAAATTACTGATATTTTTACTGAACTGCGTGCTGCTCTCAGGGCAGGAGTAATCAATATTAAAACTACTGATATTTTTACTGAACTGCGTTCTGCTCTCAGGGCAGGAGTAATCAATATTAAAATCACTGATTTTTTTACTGAACTGCGTTCTGCTCTCAGGGCAGGAGTAATCAATATTAAAATTACTGATATTTTTACAGAACTGCATTCTGCTCTCAGGGCAGGAGTAATCAATATTAAAATTACTGATATTATTACTGAACTGCGTTCTGCTCTCAGGGCAGGAGTAATCAATATTAAATTCAGGAGTAATCAATTTTAAAATTACTGATATTTTTACTGAACTGCGTTCTGCTCTCAGGGCAGGAGTAATCAATATTAAAATTACTGATATTTTTACTGAACTGCGTGCTGCTCTCAGGGCAGGTGTAATCAATATTAAAATCAGGAGTAATCAATATTAAAATTACTGATATTTTTACTGAACTGCGTTCTGCTCTCAGGGCAGGAGTAATCAATATTAAAATCAAGAGTAATCAATATTAAAATTACTGATATTATTACTGAACTGCGTTCTGCTCTCAGGGCAGGAGTAATCAATATTAAAATTACTGATATTTTTACTGAACTGCGTGCTGCTCTCAGGGCAGGAGTAATCAATATTAAAATCAAGAGTAATCAATTTTAAAATTACTGATATTTTTATTGAACTGCGTGCTGCTCTCAGGGCAGGAGTAATCAATATTAAAATTACTGATATTTTTACTGAACTGCGTTCTGCTCTCAGGGCAGGAGTAATCAATATTAAAATTACTGATATTTTTACTGAACTGTGTTCTGCTCTCAGGGCAGGAGCAATCAATATTAAAATCAGGAGTAATCAATTTTAAAATTACTGATATTTTTACTGAACTGCGTGCTGCTCTCAGGGCAGGAGTAATCAATATTAAAACTACTGATATTTTTACTGAACTGCGTTCTGCTCTCAGGGCAGGAGTAATCAATATTAAAATCACTGATTTTTTTACTGAACTGCGTTCTGCTCTCAGGGCAGGAGTAATCAATATTAAAATTACTGATATTTTTACAGAACTGCATTCTGCTCTCAGGGCAGGAGTAATCAATATTAAAATTACTGATATTATTACTGAACTGCGTTCTGCTCTCAGGGCAGGAGTAATCAATATTAAATTCAGGAGTAATCAATTTTAAAATTACTGATATTTTTACTGAACTGCGTTCTGCTCTCAGGGCAGGAGTAATCAATATTAAAATTACTGATATTTTTACTGAACTGCGTGCTGCTCTCAGGGCAGGTGTAATCAATATTAAAATCAGGAGTAATCAATATTAAAATTACTGATATTTTTACTGAACTGCGTTCTGCTCTCAGGGCAGGAGTAATCAATATTAAAATCAAGAGTAATCAATTTTAAAATTACTGATATTTTTATTGAACTGCGTGCTGCTCTCAGGGCAGGAGTAATCAATATTAAAATTACTGATGTTTTTACTGAACTGCGTGCTGCTCTCAGGGCAGGAGTAATCAATATTAAAATCAGGAGTAATCAATTTTAAAATAACTGATATTTTACTGAACTGCGTGCTGCTCTCAGGGCTGGAGTAATCAATATTAAAATTACTGATATTTTTACTGAACTGCGTTCTGCTCTCAGGGCAGGAGTAATCAATATTAAAATTACTGATATTTTTACTGAACTGTGTTCTGCTCTCAGGGCAGGAGCAATCAATATTAAAATCAGGAGTAATCAATTTTAAAATTACTGATATTTTTACTGAACTGCGTGCTGCTTTCAGGGCAGGAGTAATCAATATTAAAACTACTGATATTTTTACCAAACTGCGTTCTGCTCTCAGGGCAGGAGTAATCAATATTAAAATTACTGATGGTTCGCCATGAAAAAGGAAGTTGCTATATCTCAGGCATACGATGTCCGATCTGCCTCAAACTTCACATGTTTGATGACAGTCCGGTCCTGAACACACGTCAGTGGCCATATTCAGTTATAGTCATAGCGCCACCTGCTGACAACAGGAAATGACATGTTTAACACTGTTACGGACTCCTAGAAACATATTGAAAAACGTTAACAAGTCTTAAATAGGCTAGCAACATGCTACAAACATGCTAAAACATGCTAGCAACACATAGCTAAGAGCTAAAGCATGCTATTAATACAAATACAAAAGGAAATTGCTGTAACTCATGTATATAATGTTGAATCTGACCCAAACTTAATATTCAACATGCTACAAAAATAATAAAGCGTGCTAGCAACACTTAGCTAATATGCTAAAGCATGCTAATAATACAATGAAACAGGAAGTTACTCTAACTCAGGCATACAATGTCTAATCAGCCCCAAACTTAACATGTTTGATAAGAATCCTGGCCTAAACACACGCCCATGCCCGTATTCAGTTATAGTCATAGCGCCACCAGCTGGTAACAGGAAGCCACATGTTTAATACTGTTGTGGATGCCCAGCAACATTTTAAAAATATCAACAAGTGTTAAATAGGGTAGCAACATGCTATAACATGCTAGCAACATTTAGCTAAGTGCTAAAGCATACTCTTAATGCAATGAAACAGGAAGTTACTGTAACTCAGGCATGCAATGTCCAATCAGCCCCAAACTTCACATGTTTGATAACAGTCCTGGCCTGAAGATATCTACATGCCAATATTCAGTTATAGTTATAGCGCCACCTACTGTCAACAGGAAGTGACATGTTTAACACTGTGACACACTATTAACAACACACTAAAAAAGCCATTGAGTGCTAAACTAGTTTAAAACGTACTCAAACATGCTAGCAACACTTACTTAGTGCTAAAGCATGTTGTTAAAGACATAAAACAGGAAGTTACTGTAACTCAGACATGCAATGTCCAATCAGCCCCAAACTTCACGTTTGATAAGAGTCCTGGCCTGAAGATATATACATGCCCATATTCAGTTATAGTCACAGCGCCACCTGCTGACAACAGGAAGTGACGTTTAATGGTGTTACGGACTCCTAGCAACATAATAAAAAGCGTCAGCAAGTTTTAAATAGGCTAGCATCATGCTAGAATCATGTTAAAACATGCTAGCAACACTTAGCTGAGAGCTAAAGCATGATATTAATACAAAGAAAAATAAGTGTAACTCATGCATACAATGTCCAATCTGACCCAAGCTTAATATGTTTGATAAGAGTCCTGGTCTGAACACAAGCCCATGCCCATATTCAGTTATAGTCATAGTGCCACCTGCTGGCAACAGGAAGTCACATGTTTAATACTGTTGTGGATGCCAAGCAACATTTTAAAAATATCAACAAGTGTTAAATAGGGTAGCAACATGCTAGAAACATGTTAGCAACATTTAGCTAAGTGCTAAAGCATACTCTTAATGCAATGAAACAGGAAGTTACTGTAACTCAGGCATGCAATGTCCAATCAGCCCCAAACTTCACATGTTTGATAAGAGTCCTGGCCTGAAGATATATACATGCCAATATTTAGTTATAGTCATAGCGCCACCAGCTGGCAACAGCAAATTACTTGTTTTACACTAACTTAAGCATGCAATGTACAATTTGCACCAAACTTGACATGTTTGCCAATAGTCCTGGCCTGAAGACATCTAAAAGCCAATATTTTGTAATAGCGCCACCTGTTGGCAGCAGGATATGTCATGACTTACACTCAAGCATGCCATGTTCAAGCTTCACCAAACTTCATATGTTTGATAAAAGCACTGGCCTGAACACATCTGCATGCCAATATTCAGTTATAAGCATAGCGCCACCAGCTGGCAGAAGGAAGATTGGCACATATCAATGACTTTGACATATTCCTCCTACATTTTCTGTGTTAATAGCATAGTGCCCACCATTCACCACCGATCGGCGGTGAGCCCGAGTGCGAGGGCCCTACCATCGCTGCTTGCAGCTTTAATTAGGGCCCGAGCACCGATGGTGTGAGGACCCTATTGGATCTGCTCCGTTTATTATTATTATTATTATTATTATTATTATTATTATTATTATTATTATTATTATTATTCTCCAAAATGAATCGCATTTTAGAGGACCTAAACATTCCCGAAAACTCACAAAACTTTGCACACACATCAAACCTGGCGAAAATTTACGTCTGATTTGGGTTTCAGAAGTGGGTGTGGCAAAATGGCTCGACAGCACCACCTTTAGACGTTCAGCGGTGTGCGCTTTCAGCTGTGATTCACGTACATGCACGGAAATCGGTACACACATGTAACACACCAAAACCTACAAAAAAGCCTCTTGGAGCAAAATCCGGAACCCAACAGGAAGTCGGTTAATATTAATATTCTCAACAAAATTTGTGTCATTTTTGCCATTTTCAGGCGTCGTACTTGAACGAACTCCTCCTACAGATTTATTCGGATCAACGCCAAATTTGCAGAGTCTAGTCTAAAGCCCTTTGTGACGTTAAATTGTGAAGATCTAGAGTTTTCATCAGAGGGCGTGTCCGTGGCGGCCTCGCAAATTTCGATGTTTCGCCATGAAAAAGGAAGTTGCTATAACTTAGGCATAAAATGTCCGATCTGTCCCAAACTTCACATGTGTTATAACACTCCTGACCTGAAGACATCTACATGCCTATATTCAGTTATAGTCATAGCGCCACCTGCAGGCAACAGGAAGTGTCATGCTGTACTCTACAACCAACTCCTCCTAGAGATTTATGCAGATCAACACCAAAATCGGTCAGTCTAATATAAAGGCCTTAGTGATGTTAAATTGTGAAGATCTTGAGTTTTCGGTAAAAAGTGTGTCCGTGGCGGCCTGACAAATTTCGAGGTCTCGCCATGGATATAAAACTTGTTATAACTCAGCCATAAAATGTCCGATTTGCCTCAAACTTCACATATTCGATAAGAGTCCTGGCCTGAACACATCTGAAGGCCAATATTCTATTATAATAACAGCGCCACCTGTTGGCAACAGGAAATGACTTGTATCAAACTCCTCCTAGAGACTTAATGATATCAACATTATATTTGGTCAGTCTGATCTAGAAGCCTTAGAGATGTTAAATTGTGAAGATCTTGAGTTTTCGTCAAAGGGCGTGTCCGTGGTGGCCTGACAAAGTCTGATGTTTCGCCATGGACATAGAAGTTGTTATAACTCAGCCATAAAATGTCCAGTCTGCCTCAAACTTCACATGTTTGGTAAGAGTCCTGGCCTGAAGACATCTAAAGGCCAATATTCAGATATTATCATAGCGCCACCTATTGGCAGCAGGATATAACATATCTTGCACTAACTTAAACATACCAAGGTCAATCTGCACCAAACTTCATATGTTTGATGAAAGTGCTTGCCTGAACACATCTACATGCCAATAATAAGTTATAGGCATAGCGCCACCAGCTGGCAGCAGGAAGTTTAGCACATTTAAGTGACTTTGATCTATTTTTGCTACATTTACTGTATTAAAAGCATACTGCCCACCGTTTGCTGTTTTCCTAAAGCCACCGGTCGGCGGTGAGCCCGGGTGCGAGGGCCCGTTCATCGCTGCTAGCAGCTTTAATTAGGGCCCGAGCACTACAGTGCGAGGACCCTATTGGAATTGCTCCGTTTATTATTCTTCTTCTTCTTCTTCTCCAAAATGAAAAGTCTTTTTGAGGGCCTAAACATGCCCGAAAACTCACGAAACTTTGCACACGCATCAGACCTGGCGAAAATTTACATCTGATATGGTTTTCAGAAGTGGGTGTGCCAAAATGGCTCGATAGCGCCACCTATAAAATTTCAACGGAGTGCGCCTCGAGCTGCGTTTCACGTACATGTACGAAACTCGGTACACATATGTAACACACCAGTTCCTACAAAAAAGTCTCCTGGTGCAACATCCAAAACCCAACAGGAAGTCCGTTATATTGAATTTCCTGTACGATTTTTGTGCAGTTTTTGCCATTTTCAGGCCTCGTACTTTAACGAACTCCTCCTACAGTTTTTATCCGATCATCTTCAAATTTGCTGAGTGTCATCATAAGGCCTTTGCGATGTTAAATTGCGAAGCTTTAGAGTTTTCGTCGAAGGGCGTGTCCGTGGCAGCCGGACAAACTTTGATGTTTCGCCATGAAAAAGGAAGTTGCTGTAACTCAGGCATACGATGTCCGATCTGCCTCAAACTTCACATGTTTGATAATAGTCCGGTCCTGAACACAGGTCAATGCCCATATTCAGTTATAGTCATAGCGCCACCTGCTGACAACAGGAAGTGACATGTTTAACACTATTACGGACTCCTAGCAACATTTTGAAAAGCGTTAACAAGTCTTAAATAGGCTAGCAACATGCTACAAACATGCTAAAACATGCTAGCAACACTTAGCTACGAGCTAAAGCATGCTATTAATACAAATACAAAAGGAAATTGCTGTAACTCATGTATATAATGTTGAATCTGACCCAAACTTAATATTCAACATGCTACAAAAATAATAAAGCATGCTAGCAACACTTAGCTAATATGCTAAAGCATGCTAATAATACAATGAAACAGGAAGTTACTGTAACTCAGGCATACAATGTCCAATCAGCCCCAAACTTAACATGTTTAATAAAAGTCCTGGCCTAAACACACGCCCATGCCCATATTCAGTTATAGTCATAGCGCCTCCAGCTGGTAACAGGAAGCCACATGTTTAATACTGTTGTGGATGCCTAGCAACATTTAAAAAATATCAACAACTGTTCAAAACGGTAGCAACATGCTAGAAACATGCTATAACATGTTAGCAACATTTAGCTAAGTGCAAAAGCATACTCTTAATGCAGTGAAACAGGAAGTTACTGTAACTCAGGCATGCAATGTCCAATCAGCCCCAAACTTCACATGTTTGATAACAGTCCTGACCTGAAGATATCTAAATGCCAATATTCAGTTATAGTCATAGCGCCACCTACTGTCAACAGGAAGTGACATGTTTAACACTGTGACACACTATTAGCAACACACTAAAAAAGCCATTGAGTGCTAAACTAATTTAAAACGTACTCAAACATGCTAGCAACACTTACTTAGTGCTAAAGCATGTTGTTAAAGACATAAAACAGGAAGTTACTGTAATTCAGGCATGCAATGTCCAATCAGCCCCAAACTTCACATGTTTGATAAGACTCCTGGCCTGAAGATATATACATGCCCATATTCAGTTATAGTCACAGCGCCACCTGCTGACAACAGGAAGTGACGTTTAATGGTGTTACGGACTCCTAGCAACATATTAAAAAGCGTTAGCAAGTTTTAAATAGGCTAGCATCATGCTAGAATCATGTTAAAACATGCTAGCAACACTTAGCTAAGAGCTAAAGCATGATATTAATACAAAGAAAAATAAGTGTAACTCATGCATACAATGTCCAATCTGACCCAAGCTTAATATGTTTGATAAGAGTCCTGGTCTGAACACAAGCCCATGCCCATATTCAGTTATAGTCATAGTGCCACCTGCTGGCAACAGGAAGTCACATGTTAAATACAGTTGTGGAAGCCCAGCAACATTTTAAAAATATCAACAAGTGTTAAATAGGGTAGCAATATGCTAGAAACATGTTAGCAACATTTAGCTAAGTGCTAAAGCATACTCTTAATGCAATGAAACAGGAAGTTACTGTAACTCAGGCATGCAATGTCCAATCAGCCCCAAACTTAATATGTTTGATAAGAGTCCTGGCCTGAATACATTTACATGCCAATATTTAGTTATAGTCATAGCGCCACCAGCTGGCAACAGCAAATTACTTGTTTTACACTAACTTAAGCATGCAATATACAATTTGCACCAGACTTGACATGTTTGCCAATAGTCCTGGCCTGAAGACATCTCAAAGCCAATATTTCGTAATAGCGCCACCTGTTGGCAGCAGGATATGTCATGACTTACACTCAAGCATGCCATGTTCAATCTTCACCAAACTTCATATGTTTGATAAAAGCGCTGGCCTGAAGACATCTGCATGCCAATATTCAGTTATAGGCATAGCTATAGGCATAGCGCCACCAGCTGGCAGCAGGAAGATTGGCACATATCAATGACTTTGACATATTCCTCCTACATTTACTGTGTTAATAGCATAGTGCCCACCATTCGCCACCGATCGGCGGTGAGCCCGAGTGCGAGGGCCCTACCATCGCTGCTTGCAGCTTTAATTAGGGCCCGAGCACCGATGGTGTGAGGACCCTATTGGATCTGCTCCGTTTCTTATTATTATTATTCTTCTTCTCCGGAATGAATCGCATTTTTGAGGGCCTAAACATACCCGAAAACTCATGAAACTTTGCACACACATCGAACCTGGCGAAAATGGACATCTGATATGGGTTGCAGAAGTGGGTGTGGCAAAATGGCTCAATAGCGCCACCTTTACACGTTCCGCGGTGTGCGCATTCAGCTGTGATTCACGTACATGCACGCAAATCGGTACACAAATGTAACTCACCAATACCTACAAAAAAGCCTCCTGGGACAAAATCCGAAACCCAACAGGAAGTCGGTTATTATTAATTTTCTTAGCAAAATTTGTGTCATTTTTGCCATTTTCAGGCGTCATACTTGAACGAACTCCTCCTAGAGATTTATTCGGATCAACACCAAATTTGGTGAGTCTAATCTAAAGCCCTTTGTGACGTTAAATTGCGAAGATCTAGAGTTTTCATCAGAGGGCGTGTCCGTGGCGGCCTCGCAAATTTCGATGTTTCGCCATGAAAAAGGAAGCTGCTATAACTCAGGCATAAAATGCCCGATCTGCCCCAAACTTCACATGTGTGATAACACTCCTGACCTGAAGACATTTACATGCCCATATTCAGTTTTACTCATAGCGCCACCTGCAGGCACCAGGAAGTGTCATGCTGTACTCTGCAACAAATTCCTCCTGGAGATTTAATCAGATCAACACCAAAATCGGTCAGTCTAATAAAAAGGCTTTAGCGATGTTAAATTGCGAAGATCTTGAGTTTTCGTTGAAGGGCGTGTCCGTGGCGGCCTGGCAAATTTCGTGGTCTCGCCATGGATATAAATCTTGTTATAACTCAGCCATAAAATGTCCGATTTGCCTCAAACTTCACATGTTCGATAAGAGTCCTGGCCTGAACCAATCTGAAGGCCTATATTCTATTATAATCACAGCGCCACCTGTTGGCAACAGGAAATGACTTGTACCAAACTCCTCCTAGAGATTTAATGATATCAACATTATATTTGGTCAGTCTGATCTCGAGGCCTTAGAGATGTTAAATTGTGAAGATCTTGAGTTTTCGTTAAAGGGCGTGTCCGTGGCGGCCTGACAAAGTTTGATGTTTCGCCATGGACATAAAAGTTGTTATAACTCAGCCATAAAATGTCCGATCTGCCTCAAACTTCACATGTTTGGTAAGAGTCCTGGCCTGAAGACATCTAAAGGCCAATATAAAGATATTATTATAGTGCCACCTATTGGCAGCAGGATATATCATATCTTGCACTAACTCACACATACCAAGGTCAATCTGCACCAAACTTCATATGTTTGATGAAAGTGCTGGCCTGAACACATCTACATGCCAATAATCAGTTATAGGCATAGCGCCACCAGCTGGCAGCAGGAAGTTTGGCATATTTAAGTGACTTTGATCTATTTTTCCTACATTTAATGTATTAAAAGCATACTGCCCACCGTTTGCTGTGTTCCTAAAGCCACCGGTCGGCGGTGAGCCCGTGTGCGAGGGCCCGTTCATCGCTGCTTGCAGCTTTAATTATTATTATTCTTCTTCTCCGGAATGAATCGCATTTTTGAGGGCCTAAACATACCCGAAAACTCATGAAACTTTGCACACACATCAAACCTGGCGAAAATGGACGTCTGATATGGGTTGCAGAAGTGGGTGTGGCAAAATGGCTCAATAGCGCCACCTTTACACGTTCCGCGGTGTGCGCATTCAGCTGTGATTCACGTACATGCACGCAAATCGGTACACACATGTAACTCACCAATACCTACAAAAAAGCCTCCTGGGACAAAATCCGAAACCCAACAGGAAGTCGGTTAATATTAATTTTCTTAGCAAAATTTGTGTCATTTTTGCCATTTTCAGGCGTCATACTTGAACGAACTCCTCCTAGAGATTTATTCGGATCAACACCAAATTTGGTGAGTCTAATCTAAAGCCCTTTGTGACGTTAAATTGCGAAGATCTAGAGTTTTCATCAGAGGGCGTGTCCGTGGCGGCCTCGCAAATTTCGATGTTTCGCCATGAAAAAGGAAGTTGCTATAACTCAGGCATAAAATGCCCGATCTGCCCCAAACTTCACATGTGTGATAATACTCCTGACCTGAAGACATCTACATGCCCATATTCAGTTTTACTCATAGCGCCACCTGCAGGCACCAGGAAGTGTCATGCTGTACTCTGCAACAAATTCCTCCTGGAGATTTAATCAGATCAACACCAAAATCGGTCAGTCTAATAAAAAGGCTTTAGCGATGTTAAATTGCGAAGATCTTGAGTTTTCGTTGAAGGGCGTGTCCGTGGCGGCCTGGCAAATTTCGTGGTCTCGCCATGGATATAAATCTTGTTATAACTCAGCCATAAAATGTCCGATTTGCCTCAAACTTCACATGTTCGATAAGAGTCCTGGCCTGAACCAATCTGAAGGCCTATATTCTATTATAATCACAGCGCCACCTGTTGGCAACAGGAAATGACTTGTACCAAACTCCTCCTAGAGATTTAATGATATCAACATTATATTTGGTCAGTCTGATCTCGAGGCCTTAGAGATGTTAAATTGTGAAGATCTTGAGTTTTCGTTAAAGGGCGTGTCCGTGGCGGCCTGACAAAGTTTGATGTTTCGCCATGGACATAAAAGTTGTTATAACTCAGCCATAAAATGTCCGATCTGCCTCAAACTTCACATGTTTGGTAAGAGTCCTGGCCTGAAGACATCTAAAGGCCAATATAAAGATATTATTATAGTGCCACCTATTGGCAGCAGGATATATCATATCTTGCACTAACTCACACATACCAAGGTCAATCTGCACCAAACTTCATATGTTTGATGAAAGTGCTGGCCTGAACACATCTACATGCCAATAATCAGTTATAGGCATAGCGCCACCAGCTGGCAGCAGGAAGTTTGGCATATTTAAGTGACTTTGATCTATTTTTCCTACATTTAATGTATTAAAAGCATACTGCCCACCGTTTGCTGTGTTCCTAAAGCCACCGGTCGGCGGTGAGCCCGTGTGCGAGGGCCCGTTCATCGCTGCTTGCAGCTTTAATTATTATTATTCTTCTTCTCCGGAATGAATCGCATTTTTGAGGGCCTAAACATACCCGAAAACTCATGAAACTTTGCACACACATCAAACCTGGCGAAAATGGACGTCTGATATGGGTTGCAGAAGTGGGTGTGGCAAAATGGCTCAATAGCGCCACCTTTACACGTTCCGCGGTGTGCGCATTCAGCTGTGATTCACGTACATGCACGCAAATCGGTACACACATGTAACTCACCAATACCTACAAAAAAGCCTCCTGGGACAAAATCCGAAACCCAACAGGAAGTCGGTTAATATTAATTTTCTTAGCAAAATTTGTGTCATTTTTGCCATTTTCAGGCGTCATACTTGAACGAACTCCTCCTAGAGATTTATTCGGATCAACACCAAATTTGGTGAGTCTAATCTAAAGCCCTTTGTGACGTTAAATTGCGAAGATCTAGAGTTTTCATCAGAGGGCGTGTCCGTGGCGGCCTCGCAAATTTCGATGTTTCGCCATGAAAAAGGAAGTTGCTATAACTCAGGCATAAAATGCCCGATCTGCCCCAAACTTCACATGTGTGATAATACTCCTGACCTGAAGACATCTACATGCCCATATTCAGTTTTACTCATAGCGCCACCTGCAGGCACCAGGAAGTGTCATGCTGTACTCTGCAACAAATTCCTCCTGGAGATTTAATCAGATCAACACCAAAATCGGTCAGTCTAATAAAAAGGCTTTAGCGATGTTAAATTGCGAAGATCTTGAGTTTTCGTTGAAGGGCGTGTCCGTGGCGGCCTGGCAAATTTCGTGGTCTCGCCATGGATATAAATCTTGTTATAACTCAGCCATAAAATGTCCGATTTGCCTCAAACTTCACATGTTCGATAAGAGTCCTGGCCTGAACCAATCTGAAGGCCTATATTCTATTATAATCACAGCGCCACCTGTTGGCAACAGGAAATGACTTGTACCAAACTCCTCCTAGAGATTTAATTATATTAACATTATATTTGGTCAGTCTGATCTCGAGGCCTTAGAGATGTTAAATTGTGAAGATCTTGAGTTTTCGTTAAAGGGCGTGTCCATGGCGGCCTGACAAAGTTTGATGTTTCGCCATGGACATAAAAGTTGTTATAACTCAGCCATAAAATGTCCGATCTGCCTCAAACTTCACATGTTTGGTAAGAGTCCTGGCCTGAAGACATCTAAAGGCCAATATACAGATATTATCATAGCGCCACCTATTGGCAGCAGGATATATCATATCTTGCACTAACTCACACATACCAAGGTCAATCTGCACCAAACTTCATATGTTTGATGAAAGTGCTGGCCTGAACACATCTACATGCCAATAATCAGTTATAACATAGCGCCACCAGCTGGCAGCAGGAAGTTTGGCACATTTAAGTGACTTTGATCTATTTTTCCTACATTTACTGTATTAAAAGCATACTGCCCACCGTTTGCTGTGTTCCTAAAGCCACCGGTCGGCGGTGAGCCCGTGTGCGAGGGCCCGTTCATCGCTGCTTGCAGCTTTAATTATTATTATTATTCTTATCCGGAATGAATCGCATTTTTGAGGGCCTAAACATACCCGAAAACTAACGATACTTTGCACACACATCAGACCTGGCGAAAATGGACGTCTGATATGGGTTGCAGAAGTGGGTGTGGCAAAATGGCTCAATAGCGCCACCTTTACACGTTCCACGGTGTGCGCATTCAGCTGTGATTATCGTACATGCACAAAAATCGGTACACACATGTAACACACCAATACCTACAAAAAAGCCTCTTGAGATAAAATCCAAAACCCAACAGGAAGTCGGTTATTATTAATTTTCTCAGCAAAATTTGTGTAATTTTTGCCATTTTCAGGTGTCATACTTGAACGAACTCCTCCTAGAGATTTATTCCGATCTACACCAAATTTGGTGAGTCTAATCTAAAGCCCTTTGTGACATTAAATTGTGAAGATCTAGAGTTTTCATCAGAGGGCGTGTCCGTGGCGGCCTCACAAATTTCGATGTTTCGCCATGAAAAAGGAAGTTGCTATAACTTAGGCATAAAATGTCCGATCTGTCCCAAACTTCACATGTGTGATAACACTCCTGACCTGAAGACATCTACATGCCCATATTCAGTTTTACTCATAGCGCCACCTGCAGGCACCAGGAAGTGTCATGCTGTACTCTGCAACAAATTCCTCCTGGAGATTTAATCAGATCAACACCAAAATCGGTCAGTCTAATAAAAAGGCTTTAGCGATGTTAAATTGCGAAGATCTTGAGTTTTCGTTGAAGGGCGTGTCCGTGGCGGCCTGGCAAATTTCGTGGTCTCGCCATGGATATAAATCTTGTTATAACTCAGTCATAAAATGTCCGATTTGCCTCAAACTTCACATGTTTGATAAGAGTCCTGGCCTGAACCAATCTGAAGGCCAATATTCTATTATAATCACAGCGCCACCTGTAGGCACCAGGAAATGACTTGTACCAAACTCCTCCTAGAGATTTAATGATATCAACATTATATTTGGTCAGTCTGATCTAGAGGCCTTAGAGATGTTAAATTGTGAAGATCTTGAGTTTTCGTCAAAGGGCGTGTCCGTGGCGGCCTGACAAAGTTTGATGTTTCGCCATGGACATAGAAGTTGTTATAACTCAGCCATAAAATGTCCGATCTGCCTCAAACTTCACATTTTTGGTAAAAGTCCTGGCCTGAAGACATCTAGAGGCCAATATTCAGATATTATCATAGCGCCACCTATTGGCAGCAGGATATATCTTATCTTGCACTAACTCAAACATACCAAGGTCAATCTGCACCAAACTACATATGTTTGATGAAAGTGCTGGCCTGAACACATCTACATGCCAATAATCAGTTATAGGCATAGCGCCACCTCCTGGCAGCAGGAAGTTTGGCACATTTAAGTGACTTTGATCTATTTTTCCTACATTTACTGTATTAAAAGCATACTGCCCACCGTTTGCTGTTTTCCTAAAGCCACCGGTCGGTGGTGAGCCCGGGTGCGAGGGCCCGTTCATCGCTGCTTGCAGCTTTAATTCTTCTTCTTCTTCTTCTTCTTCTTCTTCTTCTTCTTCTCCAAAATGAAAAGTCTTTTTGAGGGCCTAAACATGCCCGAAAACTCACGAAACTTTGCACACGCATCAGACTTGGCGAAAATTTACATCTGATATCGTTTTCAAAAGTGGGTGTGGCAAAATGGCTCGATAGCGCCACCTATAAAATTTCAACGGAGTGCGCCTCGAGCTACGTTTCACGTACATGTACGAAACTCGGTACACATATGTAACACACCAATACCTACAAAAAAGTCTCCTGGTGCAACATCCGAAACCCTACAGGAAGTCCGTTATATTGAATTTCCTGTACGATTTTTGTGCAGTTTTTGCCATTTTCAGGCCTCGTACTTTAACGAACTCCTCCTACAGTTTTTATCCGATCATCTTCCATTTTGCTGAGTGTCATCATAAGGCCTTTGCGATGTTAAATTGCGAAGCTTTAGAGTTTTCGTCGAAGGGCGTGTCCGTGGCGGCCTGACAAACTTTGATGGTTCGCCATGAAAAAGGAAGTTGCTATAACTCAGGCATACGATGTCCGATCTGCCTCAAACTTCACATGTTTGATGACAGTCTGGTCCTGAACACACGTCAGTGCCCATATTCAGTTATAGTCATAGCGCCACCTGCTGACAACAGGAAATGACATGTTTAACACTGTTACGGACTCCTAGAAACATATTGAAAAACGTTAACAAGTCTTAAATAGGCTAGCAACATGCTACAAACATGCTAAAACATGCTAGCAACACATAGCTAAGAGCTAAAGCATGCTATTAATACAAATACAAAAGGAAATTGCTGTAACTCATGTATATAATGTTGAATCTGACCCAAACTTAATATTCAACATGCTACAAAAATAATAAAGCGTGCTAGCAACACTTAGCTAATATGCTAAAGCATGCTAATAATACAATGAAACAGGAAGTTACTCTAACTCAGGCATACAATGTCTAATCAGCCCCAAACTTAACATGTTTGATAAGAATCCTGGCCTAAACACACGCCCATGCCCGTATTCAGTTATAGTCATAGCGCCACCAGCTGGTAACAGGAAGCCACATGTTTAATACTGTTGTGGATGCCTAGCAACATTTAAAAAAAATTCAACAACTGTTAAACAGGGTAGCAACATGCTAGAAACATGCTATAACATGTTAGCAACATTTAGCTAAGTGCTAAAGCATACTCTTAATGCAATGAAACAGGAAGTTACTGTAACTCAGGCATGCAATGTCCAATCAGCCCCAAACTTCACATGTTTGATAACAGTCCTGGCCTGAAGATATCTACATGCCAATATTCAGTTATAGTTATAGCGCCACCTACTGTCAACAGGAAGTGACATGTTTAACACTGTGACACACTATTAGTAACACACTAAAAAAGCCATTGAGTGCTAAACTAGTTTAAAACGTACTCAAACATGCTAGCAACACTTACTTAGTGCTAAAGCATGTTGTTAAAGACATAAAACAGGAAGTTACTGTAACTCAGACATGCAATGTCCAATCAGCCCCAAACTTCACGTTTGATAAGAGTCCTGGCCTGAAGAGATATACATGCCCATATTCAGTTATAGTCACAGCGCCACCTGCTGACAACAGGAAGTGATGTTTAATGGTGTTACGGACTCCTAGCAACATATTAAAAAGCGTCAGCAAGTTTTAAATAGGCTAGCATCATGCTAGAATCATGTTAAAACATGCTAGCAACACTTAGCTAAAAGCTAAAGCATGATATTAATACAAAGAAAAATAAGTGTAACTCATGCATACAATGTCCAATCTGACCCAAGCTTAATATGTTTGATAAGAGTCCTGGTCTGAACACAAGCCCATGCCCATATTCAGTTATAGTGATAGTGCCACCTGCTGGCAACAGGAAGTCACGTGTTTAATACTGTTGTGGATGCCAAGCAACATTTTGAAAATATCAACAATTGTTAAATAGGGTAGCAAAATGCTAGAAACATGCTATAACATGTTAGCAACATTTAGCTAAGTGCTAAAGCATACTCTTAATGCAATGAAACAGGAAGTTACTGTAACTCAGGCATGCAATGTCCAATCAGCCCCAAACTTAATATGTTTGATAAGAGTCCTGGCCTGAATACATTTACATGCCAATATTTAGTTATAGTCATAGCGCCACCAGCTGGCAACAGCAAATTACTTGTTTTACACTAACTTAAGCATGCAATGTACAATTTGCACCAAACTTGACATGTTTGCCAATAGTCCTGGCCTGAAGACATCTAAAAGCCAATATTCCGTAATTGCGCCACCTGTTGGCAGCAGGATATGTCATGTATTACACTCAAGCATGCCACGTTCAAGCTGCACCAAACTTCATATGTTTGATACAATCGCTGGCCTGAACACATCCGCATGCCAATATTCAGTTATACACATAGCGCCACCAGGTGGCAGCAAGAAATCTGGCACATCTAAATGATTTCCACATATAACTCCTAAATTTACTATGTTAAAAGCATAGTGCCCACCATTCGCCACAGGTTGGCGGTGAGCCCGGTGCGAGGGCCCTCCCATCGCTGCTTGCAGCTTTAATTAGGGCCCGAGCACCGATGGTGTGAGGACCCTATTGAATCTGCTCCGTTTATTAGGGGCCAAGCACCGAAGGTGCGATGGCACCTATTGTATCCGTTAGTGTTATTAGGGGCCAAGCACCGAAGGTGCGAAGGCACCTATTGTATCCGTTAGAATTCTTATTAGGGGCCAAGCCCTGAAAGGGCTGTAGCCCCTATTGTATCTGTATGTTTTCTTTTTTTATTATTATTATTATTATTATTATTCTCAATGGGAGTCTATGGCAGCCCTATGAACGCAATATAGGATAATGATGAAAATTGGCACAATTATAGACATGACCATAAATAGTAATCTCACCAAATTTGAAGTCCCTAGGACCAACTCTATAGCGCCACCACTAGTCCAAAAATTCAACATAAAAATGCTAATAACTCCTGAACCCCTAAATCTAGAAAAATGAAACTTAGTAGACATGATTCCTCTCATCACGCTGATCACATTGAATACCTTACATTAAAACTCTACCCATTACAGTAGCGGCCATTTTGAAAAGTACAGTAATCAGTCTATTGGCTACTCCTCCTTTAAAATTGATCCAATTCTTCTCAAATTTGGCTCAGATGATCTCTAGACTGAGCTGAACAGATGAAACTAAGCCAGAAAATTTTAGTCATCTTTGTTCAAAAGTTATGATGTTGCAAAGTTAACGAGGTTGACCCAAAATTGGTTCAAAGGCTATATCTCTGCCAAACTTTAATCAATTGAACTGAAACTTGGTATGCTTAATTAGCACCATGGTCTGAGGGTCCATGCCAAAGTTGGGAACAGCGCCACCTATGGGTCATGAGATAGCAAAAAACCATATAATAGCTTATAACTTTTGAACGGTTAGTCAGAAATTCAATATATTGGTGTCTATGGATTCCTTGGGCCATGCCGAATCTGAGGATATAAATTATGCTAGGATCGACTGAACCATGTGTCCGCCATTTTGAAATTTGACATAAATTGCTATATCTTTTAAACCATTTGACATATCTGCACAAAAATCACTAGGCATCATCAACACAATGTCCTGGAGGTACCTCGGAAGTTTGAAGACAGCGCCACCTACTGTTTCAGAGATATAACAATTCTTTCAAAAAAGCTTATAACTTCTAAAAACATTATCCAAATTTTGAAAATTTTATATAGCTTTATTCCCTGGGTTGTGCTGATTCTTTTGATGTCTCATTTGTCATTTTCCAGAAATGTGACTGTCAGCCATATTGAAGTAAATGAAAAACAGTTTTTCCCCTACTCCTTCTGCAAATTTGTCCCAATTTTGTCCAAAATCTGGTCATATGATCTTTGGACCAAGACGCACAGAAATAACTAAACAGATTTTTGATATGCATTACCGTTCTTGAGAAATACCTCTCCAAAGTTGACCGTGCCTGTGTTTGTTGATTTATGCTAGTTAGCTTAGCATACAAATTGGTTAGCATGGTAATTATTTGCCATTCTTTTAATGTAGCTCTTTAGCTATCAGATCAACCATAAGCTACTTTATTATTAAGTTATCTTAGTATGCTAATCTGTCTACAACGCTTAGTCGTTCTTTTGTGAGCTCATTCTCTCACCCTTCAACCTCTCTTCTGCAGTCAGTTGACTGTGGGTGACCTGAGTGGCACACTCTGCTAAGCCATTGGATCCAAAGCACAAAGTCCGTTGTGTTGTGGGTTCGAGTCCCGTATGGTGCAACTTAATACAATTGTGCATAGCGTTGTGCTGTTTTGATTCCTTTATTATCCAGATCAGCATTGTACTAATCTGTATTGCTCCTGGATTAAACAAATGTCTTTTTCTCGGCCAATGGGAGTCTATGACAGCCCTATGAACGCAATATAGGAAAATGATGAAAATTGGCACAATTATAGTCATGACAATAAATAGTAATCTGAACAAATTTGGAGTCCCTAGGACAAACTCTATAGCGCCACCACTAGTCCAAAAATTCAACATAAAAATGGTAATAACTCCTGAACCCCTAAATCTAGAAAAATGAAACTTACTAGACATGATTCCTCTCATCACGCTGATCACAATCAATACCTTACATTAAGACTCCACGCATTACAGTAGCGGCCATTTTGAAAAGTACTGTAATCAGTCTATATGCTACTCCTCCTTCAAAGTTGATCCAATTCTTCTCAAATTTGACTCAGATGATCTCTAGACTGAACTGAACAAAGAAAACTAAGCCATTTTTTTTAGTCATCTGTGTTCAAAAGTTATGATGTCGCAAAGTTAACAAGGTTGACCCCAAATTGGTTCAGAGGCTATATCTCTGCCAAACTTTGATCAATTAAAATAAAACTTGGCATGCTTCATTAGCACCATGGTATGAGGGTCCATGCCAAAGTTGGGAATAGCGCCACCTATGGTTCATGAGATAGCAAAAAAGCATATAATAGCTTATAACTTTTGAACAGTAAGTCAGAAAATCAATATGCCAGGATCGACTGAACCGTGTGTCCACCATTTTGAAATTTGACATACATTGCAATATCTTTTAAATCATTTGACATATCTGCGCAAAAATCACTAAGCATCATAAACACAATGTCCTGAAGGTACCTCAGAAGTTTGAAGACAGCGCCACCTACTGTTTCAGAGATACAACAATTCTTACAAAAACACTCATCACTTCTGAAAACATTGTCCAGACTACACCATTTCCAAACTCCTCAGTGGCGCAACATGTTGGGTGATTTACACTTGACCCGGAGGTAGTTGGTTCGAGTCCCATGTGGTGCAAGTTCATTAAATTTTGCAAATTAAATTAAAAAGCTGTGTAAAGCAAAAGGCTAAAGCTTTAAAAAAAATCTAATTTGGTGTGTCACAAGTGTTTGACCATGTGAATTTTTTAAAGTTGTTTAAAAGTTTCAAATTAAATCCAAATAAGCCAATCATTATTAGGCAAAAGGGCAGTACAGAAGAGAAGAGTGGTAAAGTGTGGAAGTGCAGTAGAGTGGTTGGGTAGAAAGCATGCTAAGTTTGGTGAGCTTTACCCCTTAACCATCACCCGTTCGCTCTTGATCTCTAAAAAACTATAACTAAAACTGAAGCTAAACTATATAAAACTAAATATAAATGTATTTACAAAAAAAAACAAAAACAAAGCTAAAACAAACAAAATCATTAATGAAAATAATGAAAACTAAATTTGAAAACTGTATTAAAATAAAATCAATTTAATAAAAAGAAAAACTATAATAATCTTGGTTTGAAAGCTGCATTTTCACTTCAGTGTTCGAAAATTAATAGTTTCCAAGTTAAATCCAAATAAGCCAGTCATTATTAGGCAAAAGGGCGGTAGAGAAGGGAAGAGCGGTACAGTGTGGAAGGGCAGCAGAGCGGTTGGGTGGAAAGCATGCTAAGTTTGGTGAGTTTAACCCCTTCAAAAGATTTTTGATATTCACTTCTGTTCCCCAGAAATACCTTTGCTAATCTGTCTACAATGCTAAGTCGTGTTTTTGTCATCTCATTCTCACTCCACAACCTCTCTTTTGGAACCAGTATGACTGTGTGTCAACTGAGTGGCACACTCTGCTAAGCCACTGGCTCCAAAGCTTGAACTGCGTCATGTTGTGGGTTCGAATCCCATGTGATGCAACTTTGTAAAATTGTGTCAATTGTAACAATTTGCTGAAGTTAACAACTCAAGTCTCTGTGAAATTCAAAATCAGTGTATGATTTGCAAATGACTTAAAAAATTCAGATTTGGTGTGTTGCAAGTGTTTGACCATTGGAATTTTTTAAACTTTCAAATTAAATCCAAATAAGCCAATCGTTATTAGGCAAAAGGGCAGTAGAGAAGGGAAGAGCGGTACAGTGTGGAAGAGCAGCAGAGCGGTTGGGTGGAAAGCATGCTAAGTTTGGTGAGTTTAAGCCCTTAACCGTCACCCGTCCGCTCTTGATCTCTATAAAACTAAAACTAAAACTAAAGCTAAACTATATAAAAACTAAATATAAATGCTAAAACAAACAAAATCGTTAATGAAACTAATGAAAACAAAATTTGAAAACTCTATTAAAATAAAAGCAATTTAATAAAAAGCAAAACTTTAATAAACTTGGTTTGAAAGCTGCATTTTCACTTCAGTGTTCAAAAATTAATAGTTTCCAAGTTAAATCCAAATAATCTAATCATTATTAGGCAAAAGGGCGGCAGAGAAGGGAAGAGCGGTACAGTGTGGAAGGGCAGTAGAGCGGTTGGGTGGAAAGCATGCTAAGTTTGAGAGTTTAAGCCCTTAACCGTCACCCGTCCGCTCTTGATCTCTATAAAACTAAAACTAAAGCTAAACTATATAAAAACTAAGTATAAATGTATTTACAAAATAAAAACGAAGCTAAAACAAACAAAATCGTTAATGAAACTAATTAAAATGAAATTTGAAAACTCTATTAAAATAAAAGCAATTAAAAAGCTAAGGGGTTAAAAGCATCTAAGTAAAATCCAACCTTGACACAAGCCAAAGCAGCCACAAAGGCTTGGCCCCGTAATCGCTGCTTGCAGCTATATTTAGGGGCCAAGCACCGAAGGTGCGTAGGCACCTATTGTTTTCGTTCTGTTTCTTATTAGGGGCCAAGCACCGAAGGTGCGTAGGCACCTATTGTATCCGTTAGAATTCTTATTATTATTAGGGGCCAAGCACCGAAGGTGCGGAGGCACCTATTGTTTTCGTTAGAATTCTTCCTATTATTAGGGGCCAAGCACCGAAGGACTCAACATTAATCATAGCAAGATTGGAGTCTCTAATTCAAACTCTCTAGCGCCACCATTTGTCCAAACTTTCACTTTCTTTTTGCTAATAACTTTTGAACCGTAAGCCACAAAATCAAAATTCCAATTTTCCCTGAATCCTTGGGTCATGCCGAGTCGAATGAACACCAAATTTCAAAAATCGTAAGGATTCGTTTTTTTTCTATAATTTTTTGTTTGTAAAACCTACTTTTTCGAACTCGTCCTAGACGGTTTGTCTGATTTTCACCAAAATTGGCTCAGATAATCTTCAGACCATGCAGGCAAAAAGTTATGGAATTCAAGTTGATTGGACAAACCGTTCTCGAATAACGCGCTAATTAATTCTACGAAAAGCGTTCAAAAATGGAAGTGAGGCAATATCTCTGAAAAGCTTTTGAATATTGAGACCAAACTTGGTGTGTGTTATATAAAACATGACCTGAGGCTACCTGCAGTGTTTCGTCACAGTGCCACCTAGTGGTCAGGAGATATGAAAAATGGCTATTTTTGCTTATAACTTCTCAGTGGTTTGACCAAAAATCTCAAAACTGGTCTTGTTAGATTCGGAGAGGCATGCCGAGTCGAACCATATCCAATTTTCCCAAGTCATCCATTTTGGGTGTCGGCCATTTTGAATTTAGCATTAAAATGCTGTATCTTGAGAACGGATTAACGTATCGTTTTGACAATAATTACAAAAATGTTCGGCACCAAGCCCTGAATGTACAAAAAAATTTTGGGGCCAGCGCCACCTTGTGGTCAAAAGTTATAACGAAATTTCGAAAAATGCTAATAACTTCTGAAAAAAATGGCTTATTGTAATAAAAGTGATCTCAAAATATTCCTTGGGTCAGGCCGAGAACATTGATACCAATTATGCCAAAATTGGCCTAACTTCCTGTTCGCCATTTTGATGAATGTAGAAAACCTACTTTTTCGAACTCCTCCTAGACCGTTAGTCGGATTTTCACCAAATTTGACTCGGATCATCTTCAGACCATGCTGACAAAAAGTTATGGATTTCGTGTCGATATTCGAAACCGTTTTCATTTAACGCATCAACGAATATGCAGGTAAAATGCCAAAGCGCATCGGAAGCTGTATCTCTGCAAAGATTTGAGATATTTGCACCAAATTTGGTATGTGGCATTACCACCTCACACTGATTACACCACAAAAATTTGGTAGCAGCGCCACCTATTGGTCAAGAGTAATGAAGCATTCATTAACTATTAGTTTTAAAATGTACAAAAATGCTAATAACTGTAGATAGCATTAGCCTATTGTAATGAAACTGGTCTCAAAATATTCCTTGGGTCATGCCGACAACATAGATACCAATTATGCAACAGTTGGCCAAACTCGCTTTCCACCATTTTGAATTATGTTGAAAACCTACTTTTTCGAACTAGTCCTAGACCGCTTGTCCGATTTTCACCAAAATCGAGTCAGATCATCTTCAGACTGTGCTGACAAAAAGTTATGGATTTCATGTTGATAGTTGAAACCGTTTTCGTACAGCGCCTCTATAAATTTTAGGCTTGATGTGAAAATGACTCTAAGGCTATATCTTTGGAAAACTTTTACATAATGACACCAAACTTTGTGTGAACGTTTCTCATCTCACATTAAACACACCACATCGATTTGATAACAGCGCCATCTGTTGGTCAAACCTAATAAGCCATTAAATCATATCAGTAGGCGTTCTACATCACTTTTCTGTCGTTTTGACTAAAATCCTCTTTAAATTGCTTTCTTTTTCTTATCGTTGCAGTTGGTCGGTTGTTCCTGCCATCGTTAGCTCCTCATTTCCGCTTTCAGTGCTTGGCCCCGTAATTGCTGCTTGCAGCTATATTTAGGGGCCAAGCACCGAAGGTGCGAAGGCACCTATTGTATCCGTTAGAATTCTTATTATTATTATTATTCCGCCGCAAGTCTATGGCAGCCCATAGAACCGCTTGCGGGAAAGTTGTATAATTTGGCAGACTGATAGAGGACCGACTCAACATTAATCATAGCAAGATTGGAGTCTCTAATTCAAACTCTCTAGCGCCACCACTTGTCCAAACTTTCACTTTCTTTTTGCTAATAACTTTTGAACCGTAAGCCATAAAATCAAAATTCCAATTTTCCCTGAATCCCTGGGTCATGCCGAGTCGAATGAACACCAAATTTCAAAAATCCTAAGGTTTAGTTTTTTTTCTATAATTTTTTGTTTATAAAACCTACTTTTTCGAACTCGTCCTAGACGGTTTGTCTGATTTTCACCAAAATTCGCTCAGACCATCTTCAGACCATGCAGGCAAAAAGTTATGGAATTCAAGTTGATTGGACAAACCGTTCTCGAATAACGCGCTAATTAATTCTACGAAAAGCGCGCAAAAATGGATGTGAGGCCGTATCTCGGCAACGGTTTGTCGTATTGAGACCAAACTTGGTGTGTGTTATAACAAGCATGACCTGAGGCGTCCTGCAGTGTTTCGTCACAGTGCCACCTAGTGGTCAGGAGATATGAAAAATTGTTATTTTTGCTTATAACTTCTTAGTGATTTGGCCAAAAATCTCGAAACTCGTCCCGTTAGATTCGGAGGAGCATGCCGAGTCGAACCATATCCAATTTTCCCATGTCAGCCATTTTGGGTGTCGGCCATTTTGAATTTAGCTTTAAAACGCTGTATCTTGAGAACGGATTAACGTATCGTTTCGACAATAATTACAAAAATGTTCGGCACTACGCCCTGAATGTAAATACAAATTTTGGGGCCAGCGCCACCTTGTGGTCAAAAGTTATAATGAAATTTCGAAAAATGCTAATAACTTCTGAAAAAAATGGCTTATTGTAATAAAAGTGATCTCAAAATATTCCTTGGGTCAGGCCGAGAACATTGATATCAATTATGCCAAAATTGGCCTAACTTCCTGTTCGCCATTTTGATTAATGTATAAAACCTACTTTTTCGAACTCCTCCTAGACCGTTAGTCGGATTTTCACCAAATTTGACTCGGATCATCTTCAGACCATGCTGACAAAAAGTTATGGATTTCGTGTCGATATTCGAAACCGTTTTCATTTAACGCATCAACGAATTTGCAGGTAAGATGCCAAAGCGCAACGGAAGCTGTATCTCTGCAAAGCTTTGAGATATTTGCACCAAATTTGGTATGTGGCATTACCACCTCACACTGATTACACCACATCAATTTGGTAGCAGCGCCACCTATTGGTCAAGAGTAATGAACCATTCATTAACCATTAGTTTTAAAATGAACAAAAATGCTAATAACTGTAGATAGCATTAGCCTATTGTAATGAAACTTGTCTCAAAATATTCCTTGGGTCATGCTGACAACATAGATACCAATTATGCCACAGTTGGCCAAACTTCCTGTCCGCCATTTTGATTTATGTTGAAAACCTACTTTTTCGAACTAGTCCTAGACCGTTCGTCCGATTTTCACCAAAATTGAGTCAGATCATCTTCAGACTGTGCTGACAAAAAGTTATGGATTTCATGTTGATAGATGAAACCGTTTTCGTACAGTGCCTCTATAAATTTTAGGCTTGATGTGAAAATGACTCTAAGGCTATATCTTTGGAAAACTTTGACATAATGACACCAAACTTTGTGTGCACGTTTGTCACCTCACACTAAACACACCACATCGATTTGATAACAGCGCCACCTGTTGGTAAATCCTAATAAGCCATTAAATCATATCAGTATCATTTTTCTGTCGTTTTGACTAAAATCATCCTAAAATGGCTTCTTTTTACTTATTGTTGCAGTTGGTCTGCTGTTCCTGCCATCCTTAGCTCCTCATTTTCCGCTTTGAGTGCTTGGCCCCGTAATTGCTGCTTGCAGCTATATTTATTATTATTATTATTATTCCGCCGCAAGTCTATGGCAGCCCATAGAACCGCTTGCGGGAAAGTTGTATAATTTGGCAGACTGATAGAGGACCGACTCAACATTAATCATAGCAAGATTGGAGTCTCTAATTCAAACTCTCTAGCGCCACCACTTGTCCAAACTTTCACTTTCTTTTTGCTAATAACTTTTGAACCGTAAGCCATAAAATCAAAATTCCAATTTTCCCTGAATCCCTGGGTCATGCCGAGTCGAATGAACACCAAATTTCAAAAATCCTAAGGTTTAGTTTTTTTTCTATAATTTTTTGTTTATAAAACCTACTTTTTCGAACTCGTCCTAGACGGTTTGTCTGATTTTCACCAAAATTCGCTCAGACCATCTTCAGACCATGCAGGCAAAAAGTTATGGAATTCAAGTTGATTGGACAAACCGTTCTCGAATAACGCGCTAATTAATTCTACGAAAAGCGCGCAAAAATGGATGTGAGGCCGTATCTCGGCAACGGTTTGTCGTATTGAGACCAAACTTGGTGTGTGTTATAACAAGCATGACCTGAGGCGTCCTGCAGTGTTTCGTCACAGTGCCACCTAGTGGTCAGGAGATATGAAAAATTGTTATTTTTGCTTATAACTTCTTAGTGATTTGGCCAAAAATCTCAAAACTCGTCCCGTTAGATTCGGAGGAGCATGCCGAGTCGAACCATATCCAATTTTCCCATGTCAGCCATTTTGGGTGTCGGCCATTTTGAATTTAGCTTTAAAACGCTGTATCTTGAGAACGGATTAACGTATCGTTTCGACAATAATTACAAAAATGTTCGGCACTACGCCCTGAATGTAAATACAAATTTTGGGGCCAGCGCCACCTTGTGGTCAAAAGTTATAATGAAATTTCGAAAAATGCTAATAACTTCTGAAAAAAATGGCTTATTGTAATAAAAGTGATCTCAAAATATTCCTTGGGTCAGGCCGAGAACATTGATATCAATTATGCCAAAATTGGCCTAACTTCCTGTTCGCCATTTTGATTAATGTATAAAACCTACTTTTTCGAACTCCTCCTAGACCGTTAGTCGGATTTTCACCAAATTTGACTCGGATCATCTTCAGACCATGCTGACAAAAAGTTATGGATTTCGTGTCGATATTCGAAACCGTTTTCATTTAACGCATCAACGAATTTGCAGGTAAGATGCCAAAGCGCAACGGAAGCTCTATCTCTGCAAAGCTTTGAGATATTTGCACCAAATTTGGTATGTGGCATTACCACCTCACACTGATTACACCACATCAATTTGGTAGCAGCGCCACCTATTGGTCAAGAGTAATGAACCATTCATTAACCATTAGTTTTAAAATGAACAAAAATGCTAATAACTGTAGATAGCATTAGCCTATTGTAATGAAACTTGTCTCAAAATATTCCTTGGGTCATGCTGACAACATAGATACCAATTATGCCACAGTTGGCCAAACTTCCTGTCCGCCATTTTGATTTATGTTGAAAACCTACTTTTTCGAACTAGTCCTAGACCGTTCGTCCGATTTTCACCAAAATTGAGTCAGATCATCTTCAGACTGTGCTGACAAAAAGTTATGGATTTCATGTTGATAGATGAAACCGTTTTCGTACAGTGCCTCTATAAATTTTAGGCTTGATGTGAAAATGACTCTAAGGCTATATCTTTGGAAAACTTTGACATAATGACACCAAACTTTGTGTGCACGTTTGTCACCTCACACTAAACACACCACATCGATTTGATAACAGCGCCACCTGTTGGTAAATCCTAATAAGCCATTAAATCATATCAGTATCATTTTTCTGTCGTTTTGACTAAAATCATCCTAAAATGGCTTCTTTTTACTTATTGTTGCAGTTGGTCTGCTGTTCCTGCCATCCTTAGCTCCTCATTTTCCGCTTTGAGTGCTTGGCCCCGTAATTGCTGCTTGCAGCTATATTTATTAGGGGCCAAGCACCGAAGGTGCGAAGGCACCTATTGTATCCGTTAGAATTCTTATTATTATTATTAGGGGCCAAGCACCGAAGGTGCGAAGGCACCTATTGAAACCGTTAGAATTCTTATTAGGGGCCAAGCACCGAAGGTGCGAAGGCACCTATTGTATCCGTTAGAATTCTTATTATTATTATTATTCCGCCGCAAGTCTATGGCAGCCCATAGAACCGCTTGCGGGAAAGTTGTATAATTTGGCACACTGATAGAGGACCGTCCCAACATTAAACATAGCAAGTTTGGAGTCTCTAACTTAAACTCTCTAGCGCCACCATTTGTCCAAACTTTCACTTTCTTTTTGCTAATAACTTTTGAACCGTAAGCCACAAAATCAAAATTCCAATTTTCCCTGAATCCTTGGGTCATGCCGAGTCGAATGAACACCAAATTTCAAAAATCCTAAGGATTAGTTTTTTTTCTATAATTTATTGTTTGTAAAACCTACTTTTTCGAACTCGTCCTAGACGGTTTGTCTGATTTACACCAAAATTGGCTCAGATCATCTTCAGACCATGCAGGCAAAAAGTTATGGAATTCAAGTTGATTGGACAAACCGTTCTCCAATTAACGCGCTAATTAATTCTACGAAAAGCGTTCAAAAATGGAAGTGAGGCAATATCTCCGGAACGCTTTGGAATATTGAGACCAAACTTGGTGTGTGTTATAACAAGCATGACCTGAGGCTACCTGCAGTGTTTCATCACAGTGCCACCTAGTGGTCAGGAGATATGAAAAATGGCTATTTTTGCTTATAACTTCTCAGTGGTTTGACCAAAAATCTCAAAACTGGTCTTGTTAGATTTGGAGGAGCATGCCGAGTCGAACCATATCCAATTTTCCCATGTCAGCCATTTTGGGTGTCGGCCATTTTGAATTTAGCTTTAAAATGCTGTATCTTGAGAACGGATTAACGTATCGTTTCGACAATAATTACAAAAATGTTCGGCACCATGCCCTGAATGTACATACAAATTTTGGGGCCAGCGCCACCTTGTGGTCAAAAGTTATAGCGAAATTTCGAAAAATGCTAATAACTTCTGAAAAAAAATGGCTTATTGTAATAAAAGTGATCTCAAAATATTCCTTGTGTCAGGCCGAGAACATTGATACCAATTACGCCAAAATTGGCCTAACTTCCTGTTCACCATTTTGATTCATGTAGAAAACCTACCTTTTCGAACTCCTCCTAGACCGTTAGTCGGATTTTCACCAAATTTGACTCGGATCATCTTCAGACCATGCTGACAAAAAGTTATGGATTTCGTGTCGATATTCGAAACCGTTTTCATTTAACGCATCAACGAATTTGCAGGTAAGATGCCAATGCGCATCGGAAGCTGTATCTCTGCAAAGCTTTGAGATATTTGCACCAAATTTGGTATGTGGCATTATCACCTCACACTGATGACACCACATCAATTTGGTAGCAGCGCCACCTATTGGTCAAGAGTAATGAAGCATTCATTAACCATTAGTTTTAAAATATACAAAAATGCTAATAACTGTAGATAGCATTAGCCTATTGTAATGAAACTGGTCTCAAAATATTCCTTGGGTCATGCCGACAACATAGATACCAATTATGCCACAGTTGGCCAAACTCCCTGTCCGCCATTTTGATTTATGTTGAAAACCTACTTTTTCGAACTAGTCCTAGACCGTTTGTCCGATTTTCACCAAAATCGAGTCAGATCATCTTCAGACTGTGCTGACAAAAAGTTATGGATTTCATGTTGATAGTTGAAACCGTTTTCGTACAGCGCCTCTATAAATTATAGGCTTGAAGTGAAAATGACTCTAAGGCTATATCTTTGGAAAACTTTGACATAATGACACCAAACTTTGTGTGAACGTTTGTCATCTCACACTAAACACACCACATCGATTTGATAACAGCGCCACCTGTTGGTAAAACCTAATAAGCCATTAAATCATATCAGTAGGCGCTCTACATCATTTTTCTGTCGTTTTGACTAAAATCATCCTAAAATGGCTTCTTTTTACTTATTGTTGCAGTTGGTCTGCTGTTCCTGCCATCCTTAGCTCCTCATTTTCCGCTTTAAGTGCTTGGCCCCGTAATTGCTGCTTGCAGCTATATTTATTATTATTATTCTTCCGCCGCAAGTCTATGGCAGCCCATAGAACCGCTTGCGGGAAAGTTGTATAATTTGGCACACTGATAGAGGACCGTCCCAACATTAACCATAGCAAGTTTGGAGTCTCTAACTCAAACTCTCTAGCGCCACCACTTGTCCAAACTCTCACTTTCTTTTTGCTAATAACTTTTGAACCGAAAGTCATAAAATCAAAATTCCAATTTTCCCTGAATCCTTGAGTCATGCTGAGTCGAATGAACACCAAATTTCAAAAATCCTAAGGTTTAGTTTTTTTTCTATAATTTTTTGTTTATAAAACCTACTTTTTCGAACTCGTCCTAGACGGTTTGTCTGATTTTCACCAAAATTCGCTCAGATCATCTTCAGACCATGCAGGCAAAAAGTTATGGAATTCAAGTTGATTGGACAAACCGTTCTCGAATAACGCGCTAATTAATTCTACGAAAAGTGCGCAAAAACGGATGTGAGGCCATATCTCCGCAACGGTTTGTCTTATTGAGACCAAACTTGGTGTGTGTTGTAACAAGCATGACCTGAGGCTACCTGCAGTGTTTCGTCATAGTGACACCTAGTGGTCAGGAGATATGAAAAATGGCTATTTTTGCTTATAACTTCTCAGTGGTTTGACCAAAAATCTCGAAACTCATCCCGTTAGATTCGGAGGAGCATGCCGAGTCAAACCATATCCAATTTTCCCATGTCAGCCATTTTGGGTGTCGGCCAATTTGAATTTAGCTTTAAAATGCTGTATCTTGAGAACGGATTGACGTATCGTTTTGACAATAATTACAAAAATGTTCGGCACCATGCCCGGAATGTACATACCAATTTTGGGGCCAGCGCCACCTTGTGGTCAAAAGTTATAACGAAATTTCTAAAAATGCTAATAACTTCTGTAAAAAATGGCTTATTGTAATAAAAGTGATCTCAAAATATTCCTTGGGTCAGGCCGAGAACATTGATACCAATTATGCCTAAATTGGCTTAACTTCCTGTTCGCCATTTTGATGAATGTAGAAAACCTACTTTTTCGAACTCCTCCTAGACCGTTAGACGGATTTTCACCAAATTTGACTCGGATCATCTTCAGACCATGCTGACAAAAAGTTATGGATTTCGTGTCGATATTCGAAACCGTTTTCATTTAACGCATCAATGAATTTGCAGGTAAGATGCCAAAGCGCATCGGAAGCTGTATCTCTGCAAAGCTTTGAGATATTTGCACCAAATTTGGTATGTGGCATTAACACCTCACACTGATGACACCACATCAATTTGGTAACAGCGCCACCTATTGGTCAAGAGTAATGAAGCATTCCTTAACTATTAGTTTTAAAATGAACAAAAATGCTAATAACTGTAGATAGCATTAGCCTATTGTAATGAAACTGGTCTCAAAATATTCCTTGGGTCATGCCGACAACATAGATACCAATTATGCAACAGTTGGCCAAACTCCCTGTCCGCCATTTTGAATTATGTTGAAAACCTACTTTTTCGAACTAGTCCTAGACCGTTTGTCCGATTTTCACCAAAATCGATTCAGATCATCTTCAGACTGTGCTGACAAAAAGTTATGGATTTCATGTTGATAGTTGAAACCGTTTTCGTACAGCGCCTCTATAAATTTTAGGCTTGATGTGAAAATGACTCAAAGGCTATATCTTTGGAAAACTTTGACATTATGACACCAATCTTTGTGTGAACGTTTGTCATCTCACACTAAACACACCACATCGATTTGATAACAGCGCCACCTGTTGGTCAAACCTAATAAGCCATTAAATCATATCAGTAGGCGTTCTACATCACTTTTCTGTCGTTTTGACTAAAATCCTCTTAAAATTGCTTCCTTTTCGTTATTGTTGCAGTTGGTCTGCTGTTCCTGCCATCGTTAGCTCCTCATTTTCCGCTTTGAGTGCTTGGCCCCGTAATTGCTGCTTGCAGCTATATTTATTATTATTATTATTATTATTCCGCCGCAAGTCTATGGCAGCCCATAGAACCGCTTGCGGGAAAGTTGTATAATTTGGCACACTGATAGAAGGCCGACTCAACATTAACCATAGCAAGTTTGGAGTCTCTAACTCAAACGCTCTAGCGCCACCACTTGTCCAAACTTTCACTTTCTTTTTGCTAATAACTTTTGAACCGTAAGCCATAAAATCAAAATTCCAATTTTCCCTGAATCCTTGGGTTATGCCGAGTCGAATGAACACCAAATTTCAAAAATCCTAAGGTTTAGTTTTTTTTCTATAATTTTTTGTTTATAAAACCTACTTTTTCAAACTCGTCCTAGACGGTTTGTCTGATTTTCACCAAAATTGAGTCAGATCATCTTCAGACCATGCAGGCAAAAAGTTATGGAATTCAAGTTGATTGGACAAACCGTTCTCGAATAACGCGCTAATTAATTCTACGAAAAGTGCGCAAAAACGGATGTGAGGCCATATCTCCGCAACGGTTTGTTTTATTGAGACCAAACTTGGTGTGTGTTGTAACAAGCATGTCCTGAGGCTACCTGCAGTGTTTCGTCATAGTGACACCTAGTGGTCAGGAGATATGAAAAATGGCTATTTTTGCTTATAACTTCTCAGTGGTTTGACCAAAAATCTCAAAACTGGTCTTGTTAGATTCGGAGGATCATGCCGAGTCGAACCATATCCAATTTTCCCATGTCAGCCATTTTGGGTGTCGGCCATTTTGAATTTAGCTTGAAAATGCTGTATCTTGAGAACGGATTAGCGTATCGTTTCGACAATAATTACAAAAATGTTCGGCACCATGCCCTGAATGTACATACCAATTTTGGGGCCAGCGCCACCTTGTGGTCAAAAGTTATAACGAAATTTTGAAAAATGCTAAAAACTTCTGAAAAAAATGGCTTATTGTAATAAAAGTTATCTCAAAATATTCCTTGGGTCAGGCCGAGAACATTGATACCAATTATGCCAAAATTGGCCTAACTTCCTGTTCGCCATTTTGATGAATGTAGAAAACCTACTTTTTCGAACTCCTCCTAGACCGTTAGTCGGATTTTCACCAAATTTGACTCGGATCATCTTCAGACCATGTTGACAAAAAGTTATGGATTTCGTGTCGATATTCGAAACCGTTTTCATTTAACGCATCAACAAATTTGCAGGTAAGATGCCAAAGCGCATCGGAAGCTGTATCTCTGCAAAGCTTTGAGATATTTGCACCAAATTTGGTATGTGGCATTAACACCTCACACTGATGACACCACATCAATTTGGTAGCAGCGCCACCTATTGGTCAAGAGTAATGAAGCATTCATTAACTATTAGTTTTAAAATATACAAAAATGCTAATAACTGTAGATAGCATTAGCCTATTGTAATGAAACTGGTCTCAAAATATTCCTTGGGTCATGCCGACAACATAGATACCAATTATGCAACAGTTGGCCAAACTCCCTTTCCGCCATTTTGATTTATGTTGAAAACCTACTTTTTCGAACTAGTCATAGACCGTTCGTCCGATTTTCACCAAAATCGAGTCAGATCATCTTCAGACTGTGCTGACAAAAAGTTATGGATTTCATGTTGATAGATGAAACCGTTTTCGTACAGTGCCTCTATAAATTTTAGGCTTGATGTGAAAATGACTCTAAGGCTATATCTTTGGAAAACTTTGACATAATGACACCAAACTTTGTGTGCACGTTTGTCACCTCACACTAAACACACCACATCAATCTATTAACAGCGCCACCTGTTGGTCAAACGTAATAAGCATTGAATCATATCAGTAGGCTTTCTACACCATTTTTCTGTAATTTTCACTAAAATCCTCTCAAAATTGCTTCCTTTTCGTTATTGTAGCAGTTGGTCTGCTGTTCCTGCCATCCTTAGCTCCTCATTTCCGCTTTGATTGCTTGGCCCCGTAATTGCTGCTTGCAGCTATATTTATTATTATTATTATTATTCCGCCGCAAGTCTATGGCAGCCCATAGAACCGCTTGCGGGAAAGTTGTATAATTTGGAACACTGATAGAGGGCCGACTCAACATTAACCATAGCAAGTTTGGAGTCTCTAACTCAAACTCTCTAGCGCCACCACTTGTCCAAACTTTCACTTTCTTTTTGTTAATAACTTTTGAACCGTAAGCCATAAAATCAAAATTCCAATTTTCCCTGAATCCTTGGGTCAAACCGAGTCGAATGAACACGAAATTTCAAAAATCGTAAGGTTTAGTTTTTTTTATATAATTTTTTGTTTGTAAAACCTACTTTTTCGAACTCGTCCTAGACGGTTTGTCTGATTTACACCAAAATTGGCTCAGATCATCTTCAGACCATGGCGGCAAAAAGTTATGGAATTCAAGTTGATTGGACAAACCGTTCTCGAATAACGCGCTAATTAATTCTACGAAAAGCGTTCAAAAATGGAAGTGAGGCCATATCTCCGCAACGCTTTGGAGTATTGAGACCAAACTTGGTGTGTGTTATAACAAGCATGACCTGAGGCTACCTGCAGTGTTTCGTCACAGTGCCACCTAGTGGTCAGGAGATATGAAAAATGGCTATTTTTGCTTATAACTTCTCAGTGGTTTGACCAAAAATCTCAAAACTAGTCTTGTTAGATTCGGAGGAGAATGCCGAGTCGACCCATATCCAATTTTCCCATGTCAGCCATTTTGGGTGTCGGCCATTTTGAATTTAGCTTTAAAATGCTGTATCTTGAGAACGGATTAACGTATCGTTTCGACAATAATTACAAAAATGTTCGGCACCATGCCCTGAATGTACATACCAATTTTGGGGCCAGCGCCACCTTGTGGTCAAAAGTTATAACGAAATTTCAAAAAATGCTAATAACTTCTGAAAAAAATGGCTTATTGTAATAAAAGTGATCTCAAAATATTCCTTGGGTCAGGCCGAGAACATTGATACCAATTATGTCAAAATTGGCCTAACTTCCTGTTCGCCATTTTGATGAATGTAGAAAACCTACTTTTTCGAACTCCTCCTAGACCGTTAGTCGGATTTTCACCAAATTTGACTCGGATCATCTTCAGACCATGCTGACAAAAAGTTATGGATTTCGTGTCGATATTCGAAACTGTTTTCATTTAACGCATCAACGAATTTGCAGGTAAGATGCCAAAGTGCATCGGAAGCTGTATCTCTGCAAAGCTTTGAGATATTTGCACCAAATTTGGTATGTGGCATTAACACCTCACACTGATGACACCACATCAATTTGGTAGCAGCGCCACCTATTGGTCAAGAGTAATGAAGCATTCATTAACTATTAGTTTTAAAATGAACAAAAATGCTAATAACTGTAGATAGCATTAGCCTATTGTAATGAAACTGGTCTCAAAATATTCCTTGGGTCATGCCGACAACATAGATACCAATTATGCAACAGTTGGCCAAACTCCCTGTCCGCCATTTTGAATTATGTTGAAAACCTACTTTTTCGAACTAGTCCTAGACCGTTTGTCTGATTTTCACCAAAATCGAGTCAGATCATCTTCAGACTGTGCTGACAAAAAGTTATGGATTTCATGTTGATAGTTGAAACCGTTTTCGTACAGCGCCTCTATAAATTTTAGGCTTGATGTGAAAATGACTCTAAGGCTATATCTTTTTAAAACTTTTACATAATGACACCAAACTTTGTGTGAACGTTTGTCATCTCACACTAAACACACCACATCGATTTGATAACAGCGCCACCTGTTGGTCAAACGTAATAAGCCATTAAATCATATCAGTAGGCGTTCTACGTCACTTTTCTGTCGTTTTGACTAAAATCATCCTAAAATGGCTTCTTTTTACTTATTGTTGCAGTTGGTCTGCTGTTCCTGCCATCCTTAGCTCCTCATTTTCTGCTTTGAGTGCTTGGCCCCGTAATTGCTGCTTGCAGCTATATTTATTATTATTCTTCTTCCGCCGCAAGTCTATGGCAACCCATAGAACCGATGGCGGGAAAGTTGTATAAATTTGCATACTGATAGAGGACAGTCTGAAATGTCACCATAGCCAATTTGGAATCTCTAACTCAAACTCTCTAGCGCCACCACTTCTCCCAAGTTTCACTTTCTTTTTGCTGATAACGTTTGAACCATAAGCCATAAAATCTAAAGTATTTTTTCTCAGAATCCTTGGGTCATGCCGAGTCGAATGAACACCAAATTTCAAAAATCGTAAGGTTTAGTTTTTTTTCTATAATTTATTGTTTGTAAAACCTACTTTTTCGAACTCGTCCTAGACGGTTTGTCTGATTTTCACCAAAATTGGCTCAGATCATCTTCAGACTATGCAGGCAAAAAGTTATGGAATTCAAGTTGTTTGGACAAACCGTTCTCGAATAACGCGCTAATTAATTCTACGAAAAGCGTTCAAAAATGGAAGTGAGGCAATATCTCCGGATCGCTTTGGAATATTGAGACCAAACTTGGTGTGTGTTATAACAAGCATGACCTGAGGCTACCTGCAGTGTTTCGTCACAGTGCCACCTAGTGGTCAGGAGATATGAAAAATGGCTATTTTTGCTTATAACTTCTCAGTGGTTTGACCAAAAATCTCAAAACTGGTCTTGTTAGATTCGGAGGAGCATGCCGAGTCGACCCATATCCAATTTTCCCATGTCAGCCATTTTGGGTGTCGGCCATTTTGAATTTAGCTTTAAAATGCTGTATCTTGAGAATGGATTAACGTATCGTTTCGACAATAATTACAAAAATATTCGGCACCATGCCCTGAATGTACATACCAATTTTGGGGCCAGCGCCACCTTGTGGTCAAAAGTTATAACGAAATTTCGAAAAATGCTAATTACTTCTGAAAAAAATGGCTTATTGTAATAAAAGTGATCTCAAAATATTCCTTGGGTCAGGCCGAGAACATTGATACCAATTATGCCAAAATTGGCCTAACTTCCTGTTCGCCATTTTGATAAATGTAGAAAACCTACTTTTTCAAACTCCTCCTAGACCGTTAGTCGGATTTTCACCAAATTTGACTCGGATCATCTTCAGACCATGCTGACAAAAAGTTATGGATTTCGTGTCGATATTCGAAACGTTTTCATTTAACGCATCAATGAATTTGCAGGTAAGATGCCAAAGCGCATCGGAAGCTGTATCTCTGCAAAGCTTTGAGATATTTGCACCAAATTTGGTATGTGGCATTACCACCTCACACTGATTACACCACATAAATTTGGTAGCAGCGCCACCTATTGGTCAAGAGTAATGAACCATTCATTAACCATTAGTTTTAAAATGATCAGAAATGCTAATAACTGTAGATAACATTAGCCTATTGTGATGAAACTGGTCTCAAAATATTCCTTGGATCATGCCGACAACATAGATACCAATTATGCCACAGTTGGCCAAACTTCCTGTCCGCCATTTTGATTTATGTTGAAAACCTACTTTTTCGAACTAGTCCTAGACCGTTTGTCCGATTTTCACCAAAATCGAGTCAGATCATCTTCAGACTGTGTTGACAAAAACTTATGGATTTCATGTTGATAGTTGAAACCGTTTTCGTACAGCACCTCTATAAATTTTAGGCTTGATGTGAAAATGACTCTAAGGCTATATCTTTGGAAAACTTTGACATAATGACACCAAACTTTGTGTGAACGTTTGCCATCTCACACTAAACACACCACATCGATTTGATAACAGCGCCACCTGTTGGTCAAACCTAATAAGCCATTAAATCATATCAGTAGGCGTTCTACATCACTTTTCTGTCGTTTTCACTAAAATCCTCTCAAAATTGCTTCCTTTTCGTTATTGTTGCAGTTGGTCTGCTGTTCCTGCCATCCTTAGCTCCTCATTTCCGCTTTGATTGCTTGGCCCCGTAATTGCTGCTTGCAGCTATATTTATTATTAGGGGCCAAGCACCGAAGGTGCGAAGGCACCTATTGAAACCGTTAGAATTCTTATTATTATTATTATTATTCCGCCGCAAGTCTAGGGCAGCCCATAGAACCGCTTGCGGGAAAGTTGTATAATTTGGCACACTGATAGTGGACTGTCCCAACATTAACCATAGCAAGTTTGGAGTCTCTAACTCAAACTCTCTAGCGCCACCACTTGTCCAAACTTTCACTTTCTTTTTGCTAATAACTTTTGAACCGTACGCCTTAAAATCAAAATTCCAATTTTCCCTGAATCCTTGGGTCATGCCGAGTCGAATGAACACCAAATTTCAAAAATCGTAAGGATTACTTTTTTTTCTATAATTTTTTGTTTATAAAACCTACTTTTTCAAACTCGTCCTAGACGGTTTGTCTGATTTTCACCAAAATTGGCTCAGATCATCTTCAGACCATGCAGGCAAAAAGTTATGGAATTCAAGTTGATTGGACAAACCGTTCTCGAATAACGTGCTAATTAATTCTACAAAAAGCGTTCAAAAATGGAAGTGAGGCCATATCTCCGCAACGCTTTGGAATATTGAGACCAAACTTGGTGTGTGTTGTAACAAGCATGACCTGAGGCTATCTGCAGTGTTTCGTCACAGTGCCACCTAGTGGTCAGGAGTTATGAAAAATAGCTATTTTTGCTTATAACTTCTCAGTGGTTTGACCAAAAATCTCAAAACTAGTCTTGTTAGATTCGGAGGAGCATGCCGAGTCGAACCATATCCAATTTTCCCATGTCAGCCATTTTGCGTGTCAGCCATTTTGAATTTAGCTTTAAAATGCTGTATCTTGAGAACAGATTAACGTATCGTTTCGACAATAATTACAAAAATGTTCGGTACTATGCCCTGAATGTACATACCAATTTTGGGGCCAGCGCCACCTTGTGGTCAAAAGTTATAACGAAATTTCGAAAAATGCTAATAACTTCTGAAAAAAATGGCTTATTGTACTAAAAGTGATCTCAAAATATTCCTTGGGTCAGGCCGAGAACATTGATACCAATTATGCCAAAATTGGCCTAACTTCCTGTTCGCCATTTTGATGAATGTAAAAAACCTACTTTTTCGAACTCCTCCTAGACCGTAAGTCGGATTTTCACCAAATTTGACTCGGATCATCTTCAGACCATGTTGACAAAAAGTTATGGATTTCGTGTCGATATTCGAAACCGTTTTCATTTAACGCATCAACGAATTTGCAGGTAAGATGCCAAAGCGCATCGGAAGCTGTATCTCTGCAAAGCTTTGAGATATTTGCACCAAATTTGGTATGTGGCATTACCACCTCACACTGATTACACCACATCAATTTGGTAGCAGCGCCACCTATTGGTCAAGAGTAATGACGCATTCACTAACCATTAGTTTTTAAATGATCAAAAATGCTAATAACTGTAGATAGCATTAGCCTATTGTAATGAAACTGGTCTCAAAATATTCCTTGGGTCATGCCGACAACATAGATACCAATTATGCAACAGTTGGCCAAACTCCCTGTCCGCCATTTTGAATTATGTTGAAAACCTACTTTTTCGAACTAGTCCTAGACCGTTTGTCCAATTTTCACCAAAATTGAGTCAGATCATCTTCAGACTGTGCTGACAAAAAGTTATGGATTTCATGTTGATAGTTGAAACCGTTTTCGTACAGCGCCTCTATAAATTTTAGGCTTGATGTGAAAATGACTCTAAGGCTATATCTTTGGAAAACTTTGACATAATGACACCAAACTTTGTGTGAACGTTTGTCACCTCACACTAAACACACCACATCGATTTGATAACAGCGCCACCTGTTGGTCAAACCTAATAAGCCATTAAATCATATCAGTAGGTGTTCTACATCATTTTTCTGTAATTTTCACTAAAATCCTCTTAAAATTGCTTCTTTTTCGTTATTGTTGCAGTTGGTCTGCTGTTCCTGCCATCCTTAGCTCCTCATTTTCCGCTTTGAGTGCTTGGCCCCGTAATTGCTGCTTGCAGCTATATTTATTATTATTATTATTATTATTCCGCCGCAAGTCTATGGCAGCCCATCGAACCGCTTGCGGGAAAGTTGTATAATTTGGCACACTGATAGAGGACCGTCCCAACATTAACCATAGCAAGTTTGGAGTCTCTAACTCAAACTCTCTAGCGCCACCATTTGTCCAAACTTTCACTTTCTTTTTGCTAATAACTTTTGAACCGTAAGCCACAAAATCAAAATTTCAATTTTCCCTGAATCCTTGGGTCATGCCGAGTCGAATGAACACCAAATTTCAAAAATCGTAAGGATTAGTTTTTTTTCTATAATTAATTGTTTGTAAAACCTACTTTTTCGAACTCGTCCTAGACGGTTTGTCTGATTTACACCAAAATTGGCTCAGATCATCTTCAGACCATGCAGGAAAAAAGTTATGGAATTCAAGTTGATTGGACAAACCGTTCTCGAATAACGCGCTAATTAATTCTACGAAAAGCGTTCAAAAATGGAAGTGAGGCAATATCTCTGGAACGCTTTGGAATATTGAGACCAAACTTGGTGTGTGTTATAACAAGCATGACCTGAGGCTACCTGCAGTGTTTCGTCACAGTGCCACCTAGTGGTCAGGAGATATGAAAAATGGCTATTTTTGCTTATAACTTCTCAGTGGTTTGACCAAAAATCTCAAAACTAGTCTTGTTAGATTCGGAGGAGCATGCCGAGTCGGCCCATATCCAATTTTCCAATGTCAGCCATTTTGACTGTCAGCCATTTTGAATTTAGCTTTAAAATGCTGTATCTTGAGAACGGATTAACATATCGTTTCGACAATAATTACAAAAATGTTCGGCACTATGCCCTGAATGTACATACCAATGTTGGGGCCAGCGCCACCTTGTGGTCAAAAGTTATAACGAAATTTCGAAAAATGCTAATAACTTCTGAAAAAAATGGCTTATTGTAATAAAAGTGATCTCAAAATATTCCTTGGGTCAGGCCGAGAACATTGATACCAATTATGCCAAAATTGGCCTAAATTCCTGTTCGCCATTTTGATGAATGTAAAAAACCTACTTTTTCGAACTCCTCCTAGACCGTAAGTCGGATTTTCACCAAATTTGACTCGGATCATCTTCAGACCATGCTGACAAAAAGTTATGGATTTCGTGTCGATATTCGAAACCGTTTTCATTTAACGCATCAACGAATTTGCAGGTAAGATGCCAAAGCGCATCGGAAGCTGTATCATTGCAAAGCTTTGAGATATTTGCACCAAATTTGGTATGTGGCATTACCACCTCACACTGATTATACCACATAAATTTGGTAGCAGCGCCACCTATTGGTCAAGAGTAATGAAGCATTCATTAACCATTAGTTTTAAAATGAACAAAAATGCTAATAACTGTAGATAGCATTAGCCTATTGTAATGAAACTGGTCTCAAAATATTCCTTGGGTCATGCCGACAACATAGATACCAATTATGCAACAGTTGGCCAAACTCCCTGTCCGCCATTTTGATCTATGTTGAAAACCTACTTTTTCATACTAGTCCTAGACCGTTCGTCCAATTTTCACCAAAATCGAGTCAGATCATCTTCAGACTGTGCTGACAAAAGGTTATGGATTTCATGTTGATAGATGAAACCGTTTTCGGATAGTGCCTCTACAAATTTTAGGCTTGATGTGAAAATGACTCTAAGGCTATATCTTTGGAAAACTTTGACATAATGACACCAAACTTTGTGTGCACATTTGTCACCTCACACTAAACACACCACATGGATTTGAGAACAGCGCCCGCTGTTGGTCAAACGTAATAAGCATTAAATCATATCAGTAGGCTTTCTACACCATTTTTCTGTAATTTTCACTAAAATCCTCTCAAAATTGCTTCCTTTTCGTTATTGTTGCAGTTGGTCTGCTTTTCCTGCCATCCTTAGCTCCTCATTTCCGCTTTGATTGCTTGGCCCCGTAATTGCTGCTTGCAGCTATATTTATTATTATTATTATTATTCCGCCGCAAGTCTATGGCAGCCCATAGAACCGCTTGCGGGAAAGTTGTATAATTTGGAACACTGATAGAGGGCCGACTCAACATTAACCATAGCAAGTTTGGAGTCTCTAACTCAAACTCTCTAGCGCCACCACTTGTCCAAACTTTCACTTTCTTTTTGTTAATAACTTTTGAACCGTAAGCCATAAAATCAAAATTCCAATTTTCCCTGAATCCTTGGGTCAAACCGAGTCGAATGAACACGAAATTTCAAAAATCGTAAGGTTTAGTTTTTTTTATATAATTTTTTGTTTGTAAAACCTACTTTTTCGAACTCGTCCTAGACGGTTTGTCTGATTTACACCAAAATTGGCTCAGATCATCTTCAGACCATGGCGGCAAAAAGTTATGGAATTCAAGTTGATTGGACAAACCGTTCTCGAATAACGCGCTAATTAATTCTACGAAAAGCGTTCAAAAATGGAAGTGAGGCCATATCTCCGCAACGCTTTGGAGTATTGAGACCAAACTTGGTGTGTGTTATAACAAGCATGACCTGAGGCTACCTGCAGTGTTTCGTCACAGTGCCACCTAGTGGTCAGGAGATATGAAAAATGGCTATTTTTGCTTATAACTTCTCAGTGGTTTGACCAAAAATCTCAAAACTAGTCTTGTTAGATTCGGAGGAGAATGCCGAGTCGACCCATATCCAATTTTCCCATGTCAGCCATTTTGGGTGTCGGCCATTTTGAATTTAGCTTTAAAATGCTGTATCTTGAGAACGGATTAACGTATCGTTTCGACAATAATTACAAAAATGTTCGGCACCATGCCCTAAATGTACATACAAATTTTGGGGCCAGCGCCACCTTGTGGTCAAAAGTTATAACGAAATTTCGAAAAATGCTAATAACTTCTGAAAAAAATGGCTTATTGTAATAAAAGTGATCTCAAAATATTCCTTGGGTTAGGCCGAGAACATTGATACCAATTATGCCAAAATTGGCCTAACTTCCTGTTCGCCATTTTGATGAATGTAGAAAACCTACTTTTTCGAACTCCTCCGAGACCGTTAGTCGGATTTTCACCAAATTTGACTCGGATCATCTTCAGACCATGCTGACAAAAAGTTATGGATTTCGTGTCGATATTCGAAACCGTTTTCATTTAACGCATCAACGAATTTGCAGGTAAGATGCCAAAGCGCATCGGAAGCTGTATCTCTGCAAAGCTTTGAGATATTTGCACCAAATTTGGTATGTGGCATTAACACCTCACACTGATGACACCACATCAATTTGGTAGCAGCGCCACCTATTGGTCAAGAGTAATGAAGCATTCATTAACTATTAGTTTTAAAATGATCAAAAATGCTAATAACTGTAGATAGCATTAGCCTATTGTAATGAAACTGGTCTCAAAATATTCCTTGGATCATGCCGACAATATAGATACCAATTATGCAACAGTTGGCCAAACTCCCTGTCCGCCATTTTGAATTATGTTGAAAACCTACTTTTTCGAACTAGTCCTAGACCGTTTGTCCGATTTTCACCAAAATCGAGTCAGATCATCTTCAGACTGTGCTGACAAAAAGTTATGGATTTCATGTTGATAGTTGAAACCGTTTTCGTACAGCGCCTCTATAAATCTTAGGCTTGATGTGAAAATGACTCTAAGGCTATATCTTTGGAAAACTTTTACATAATGACACCAAACTTTGTGTGAACGTTTGTCATCTCACACTAAACACACCACATCGATTTGATAACAGCGCCACCTGTTGGTCAAACCTAATAAGCCATTAAATCATATCAGTAGGCGTTCTACATCACTTTTCTGTCGTTTTGACTAAAATCATCCTAAAATGGCTTCTTTTTACTTATTGTTGCAGTTGGTCTGCTGTTCCTGCCATCCTTAGCTCCTCATTTTCTGCTTTGAGTGCTTGGCCCCGTAATTGCTGCTTGCAGCTATATTTAGGGGCCAAGCACCGAAGGTGCGAAGGCACCTATTGTATCCGTTAGAATTCTTATTATTAGGGGCCAAGCACCGAAGGTGCGAAGGCACCTATTGTATCCGTTAGAATTCTTATTATTATTATTATTATTAGGGGCCAAGCACCGAAGGTGCGAAGGCACCTATTGAAACCGTTAGAATTCTTATTAGGGGCCAAGCACCGAAGGTGCGAAGGCACCTATTGTATCCGTTAGAATTCTTATTATTAGGGGCCAAGCACCGAAGGTGCGAAGGCACCTATTGTATCCGTTAGAATTCTTATTATTATTATTATTCCGCCGCAAGTCTATGGCAGCCCATAGAACCGCTTGCGGGAAAGTTGTATAATTTGGCACACTGATAGAGGACAGTCCCAACATTAACCATAGCAAGGTCATGCCGACAACATAGATACCAATTATGCTACAGTTGGCCAAACTCCCTGTCCGCCATTTTGATTTATGCTGAAAACATACTTTTTCGCACTAGTCCTAGACCGTTTGTCCAATTTTCACCAAAATCGAGTCAGATCATCTTCAGACTGTGCTGACAAAAACTTATGGATTTCATGTTGATAGTTGAAACCGTTTTCGTACAGCACCTCTATAAATTTTAGGCTTGATGTGAAAATGACTCTAAGGCTATATCTTTGGAAAACTTTGACATAATGACACCAAACTTTGTGTGAACGTTTGCCATCTCACACTAAACACACCACATCGATTTGATAACAGCGCCACCTGTTGGTCAAACCTAATAAGCCATTAAATCATATCAGTAGGCGTTCTACATCACTTTTCTGTCGTTTTCACTAAAATCCTCTCAAAATTGCTTCCTTTTCGTTATTGTTGCAGTTGGTCTGCTGTTCCTGCCATCCTTAGCTCCTCATTTCCGCTTTGATTGCTTGGCCCCGTAATTGCTGCTTGCAGCTATATTTATTATTAGGGGCCAAGCACCGAAGGTGCGAAGGCACCTATTGAAACCGTTAGAATTCTTATTATTATTATTATTATTCCGCCGCAAGTCTATGGCAGCCCATAGAACCGCTTGCGGGAAAGTTGTATAATTTGGCACACTGATAGAGGACCGTCCCAACATTAACCATAGCAAGTTTGGAGTCTCTAACTCAAACTCTCTAGCGCCACCACTTGTCCAAACTTTCACTTTCTTTTTGCTAATAACTTTTGAACCGTAAGCCATAAAATCAAAATTCTAATTTTCTCTTAATCCTTGGGTCATGCCGAGTCGAATGAACACCAAATTTCAAAAATCCTAAGGTTTAGTTTTTTTATATAATTTTTTGTTTGTAAAACCTACTTTTTCGAACTCGTCCTAGACGGTTTGTCTGATTTACACCAAAATTGGCTCAGATCATCTTCAGACTATGCAGGCAAAAAGTTATGGAATTCAAGTTGATTGGACAAACCGTTCTCGAATAACGCGCTAATTAATTCTACGAAAAGCGTTCAAAAATGGAATTGAGGCCATATCTCCGCAACGCTTTGGAGTATTGAGACCAAACTTGGTGTGTGTTATAACAAGCATGACCTGAGGCTACCTGCAGTGTTTTGTCACAGTGCCACCTAGTGGTCAGGAGATATGAAAAATGGCTATTTTTGCTCATAACTTCTCAGTGGTTTGACCAAAAATCTCAAAACTGGTCTTGGTAGATTCGGAGGAGCATGCCGAGTCGAACCATATCCAATTTTCCCATGTCAGCCATTTTGGGTGTCGGCCATTTTGAATTTAGCTTTAAAATGCTGTATCTTGAGAACGGATTAACGTATCGTTTCGACAATAATTACAAAAATGTTCGGCACCATGCCCTAAATGTACATACAAATTTTGGGGCCAGCGCCACCTTGTGGTCAAAAGTTATAACGAAATTTCGAAAAATGCTAATAACTTCTGAAAAAAATGGCTTATTGTAATAAAAGTGATCTCAAAATATTCCTTGGGTTAGGCCGAGAACATTGATACCAATTATGCCAAAATTGGCCTAACTTCCTGTTCGCCATTTTGATGAATGTAGAAAACCTACTTTTTCGAACTCCTCCGAGACCGTTAGTCGGATTTTCACCAAATTTGACTCGGATCATCTTCAGACCATGCTGACAAAAAGTTATGGATTTCGTGTCGATATTCGAAACCGTTTTCATTTAACGCATCAACGAATTTGCAGGTAAGATGCCAAAGCGCATCGGAAGCTGTATCTCTGCAAAGCTTTGAGATATTTGCACCAAATTTGGTATGTGGCATTAACACCTCACACTGATGACACCACATCAATTTGGTAGCAGCGCCACCTATTGGTCAAGAGTAATGAAGCATTCATTAACTATTAGTTTTAAAATGATCAAAAATGCTAATAACTGTAGATAGCATTAGCCTATTGTAATGAAACTGGTCTCAAAATATTCCTTGGATCATGCCGACAATATAGATACCAATTATGCAACAGTTGGCCAAACTCCCTGTCCGCCATTTTGAATTATGTTGAAAACCTACTTTTTCGAACTAGTCCTAGACCGTTTGTCCGATTTTCACCAAAATCGAGTCAGATCATCTTCAGACTGTGCTGACAAAAAGTTATGGATTTCATGTTGATAGTTGAAACCGTTTTCGTACAGCGCCTCTATAAATCTTAGGCTTGATGTGAAAATGACTCTAAGGCTATATCTTTGGAAAACTTTTACATAATGACACCAAACTTTGTGTGAACGTTTGTCATCTCACACTAAACACACCACATCGATTTGATAACAGCGCCACCTGTTGGTCAAACCTAATAAGCCATTAAATCATATCAGTAGGCGTTCTACATCACTTTTCTGTCGTTTTGACTAAAATCATCCTAAAATGGCTTCTTTTTACTTATTGTTGCAGTTGGTCTGCTGTTCCTGCCATCCTTAGCTCCTCATTTTCTGCTTTGAGTGCTTGGCCCCGTAATTGCTGCTTGCAGCTATATTTAGGGGCCAAGCACCGAAGGTGCGAAGGCACCTATTGTATCCGTTAGAATTCTTATTATTAGGGGCCAAGCACCGAAGGTGCGAAGGCACCTATTGTATCCGTTAGAATTCTTATTATTATTATTATTATTAGGGGCCAAGCACCGAAGGTGCGAAGGCACCTATTGAAACCGTTAGAATTCTTATTAGGGGCCAAGCACCGAAGGTGCGAAGGCACCTATTGTATCCGTTAGAATTCTTATTATTATTATTATTATTATTAGGGCCCGAGCACTACAGTGCGAGGACCCTATTGGAATTGCTCCGTTTATTATTATTCTTCTTCTTCTTCTCCGAAATGAAAAGTCTTTTTGAGGGCCTAAACATGCCCGAAAACTCACGAAACTTTGCACACGCATCAGACCTGGCGAAAATTTACATCTGATATGGTTTTCAAAAGTGGGTGTGGCAAAATGGCTCGATAGGGCCACCTATAAAATTTCAACAGAGTGCGCCTCGAGCTACGTTTTACGTACATGTACGAAACTCGGTACACATATGTAACACACCAATACCTACAAAAAAGTCTCCTGGTGCAACATCCGAAACCCGACAGGAAGTCCGTTATATTGAATTTCCTGTACGATTTTTGTGCAGTTTTTGCCATTTTCAGGCCTCGTACTTTAACGAACTCCTCCTACAGTTTTTATCCGATCATCTTCAAATTTGCTGAGTGTCATCATAAGGCCTTTGCGATGTTAAATTGCGAAGCTTTAGAGTTTTCGTCGATGGGCGTGTCCGTGGCAGCCTGACAAACTTTGATGTTTATCCATGAAAAACGAAGTTGCTATAACTCAGGCATACGATGTCCGATCTGCCTCAAACTTCACATGTTTGATGACAGTCCGGTCCTGAACACACGTCAGTGCCCATATTCAGTTATAGTCATAGCGCCACCTGCTGACAACAGGAAATGACATGTTTAACACTGTTACGGACTCCTAGAAACATATTGAAAAGCGTTAACAAGTCTTAATTAGGCTGGCAACATGGTACAAACATGCTAAAACATGCTAGCAACACTTAGCTAAGAGCTAAAGCATGCTATTAATACAAATACAAAAGGAAATTGCTGGAACTCATGTATATAATGTTGAATCTGACCCAAACTTAATATTCAACATGCTACAAAAATAATAAAGCATGCTAGCAACACTTAGCTAATATGCTAAAGCATGCTAATAATACAATGAAACAGGAAGTTACGCTAACTCAGGCATACAATGTCCAATCAGCCCCAAACTTAACATGTTTGATAAGAATCCTGGCCTAAACACACGCCAATGCCCGTATTCAGTTATAGTCATAGCGCCACCAGCTGGTAACAGGAAGCCACATGTTTAATACTGTTGTGGATGCCTAGCAACATTTCTAAAAAATTCAACAACTGTTAAACAGGGTAGCAACATGCTAGAAACATGCTATAACATGTTAGCAACATTTAGCTAAGTGCTAAAGCATACTCTTAATGCAATGAAACAGGAAGTTACTCTAACTCAGGCATGCAATGTCCAATCAGCCCCAAACTTCACATGTTTGATAACAGTCCTGACCTGAAGATATCTACATGCCAATATTCAGTTATAGTCATAGTGCCACCTACTGTCAACAGGAAGTGACATGTTTAACACTGTGACACACTATTAGCAACACAATAAAAAGCCATTGAGTGCTAAACTAGTTTAAAACATACCCAAACATGCTAGCAGCATTTACTTAGTGCTAAAGCATGTTGTTAAAGACATAAAACAGGAAGTTACTGTAACTTAGGCATGCAATGTCCAATCAGCCCCAAACTTCACATGTTTGATAAGACTCCTGGCCTGAAGATATATACATGCCCATATTCAGTTATAATCACAGCGCCACCTGCTGACAACAGGAAGTGACATTTAATGGTATTAAGGACTCCTAGTAACATATTAAAAAGCATTAGCAAGTTTTAAATAGGCTAGCATCATGCTAGAATCATGTTAAAACATGCTAGCAACACTTAGCTAAGAGCTAAAGCATGATATTAATACAAAGAAAAATAAGTGTAACTCATGCATACAATGTCCAATCTGACCCAAGCTTTATATGTTTGATAAGAGTCCTGGTCTGAACACAAGCCCATGCCTATATTCAGTTATAGTCATAGTGCCACCTGCTGGCAACAGAAAGTCACATGTTTAATACCGATGTGGATGCCCAGCAACATTTTAAAAATATCAACAAGTGTTAAATAGGGTAGCAACATGCTAGAAACAAGTTAGCAACATTTAGCTAAGTTCTAAAGCATACTCTTAATGCAATGAAACAGGAAGTTACTGTAACTCAGGCATGCAATGTCCAATCAGCCCCAAACTTAATATGTTTGATAAGAGTCCTGGCCTGAATACATTTACATGCCAATATTTAGTTATAGTCATAGCGCCACCAGCTGGCAACAGCAAATTACTTGTTTTACACTAACTTAAGACTGCAATGTACAATTTGCACCAAACTTGACATGATTGCCAATAGTCCTGGCCTGAAGACATCTAAAAGCCAATATTTCATAATAGCGCCACCTTTTGGTAGCAGGATATGTCATGACTTACACTCAAGCATGCCATGTTCAATCTTCACCAAACTTCATATGTTTGATAAAAGCGCCGGCCTGAACACATCTGCATGCCAATATTCAGTTATAGGCATAGCGCCACCAGCTGGCAGCAGGAAGATTGGCACATATCAATGACTTTGACATATTCCTCCTACATTTACTGTGTTAATAGCATAGTGCCCACCATTCGCCACCGATCGGAGGTGAGCCCGAGTGCGAGGGCCCTACCATCGCTGCTTGCAGCTTTAATTAGGGGCCAAGCACCGAAGGTGCGAAGGCACCTATTGAAACCGTTAGAATTCTTATTATTAGGGGCCAAGCACCGAAGGTGCGAAGGCACCTATTGTATCCGTTAGAATTCTTATTATTATTATTATTATTATTATTCTTCCGCCGCAAGTCTATGGCAGCCCATAGAACCGCTTGCGGGAAAGTTGTATAATTTGGAACACTGATAGAGGGCCGACTCAACATTAACCATAGCAAGTTTGGAGTCTCTAACTCAAACTCTCTAGCGCCACCACTTGTCCAAACTTTCACTTTCTTTTTGTTAATAACTTTTGAACCGTAAGCCATAAAATCAAAATTCCAATTGTTCCTGAATCCTTGGGTCAAGCCGAGTCGAATGAACACGAAATTTCAAAAATCGTAAGGTTTAGTTTTTTTTATATAATTTTTTGTTTGTAAAACCTACTTTTTCGAACTCGTCCTAGACGGTTTGTCTGATTTACACCAAAATTGGCTCAGATCATCTTCAGACCATGGCGGCAAAAAGTTATGGAATTCAAGTTGATTGGACAAACCGTTCTCGAATAACGCGCTAATTAATTCTACAAAAAGCGTTAAAAAATGGAAGTGAGGCCATATCTCCGCAACGCTTTGGAGTATTGAGACCAAACTTGGTGTGTGTTATAACAAGCATGACCTGAGGCTACCTGCAGTGTTTCGTCACAGTGCCACCTAGTGGTCAGGAGATATGAAAAATGGCTATTTTTGCTTATAACTTCTCAGTGGTTTGACCAAAAATCTCAAAACTAGTCTTGTTAGATTCGGAGGAGCATGCCGAGTCGACCCATATCCAATTTTCCCATGTCAGCCATTTTGGGTGTCGGCCATTTTGAATTTAGCTTTAAAATGCTGTATCTTGAGAACGGATTAACGTATCGTTTCGACAATAATTACAAAAATGTTCGGCACCATGCCCTGAATGTACATACCAATTTTGGGGCCAGCGCCACCTTGTGGTCAAAAGTTATAACGAAATTTCGAAAAATGCTAATAACTTCTGAAAAAAATGGCTTATTGTAATAAAAGTGATCTCAAAATATTCCTTGGGTCAGGCCGAGAACATTGATACCAATTATGTCAAAATTGGCCTAACTTCCTGTTCGCCATTTTGATGAATGTAGAAAACCTACTTTTTCGAACTCCTCCTAGACCGTTAGTCGGATTTTCACCAAATTTGACTCGGATCATCTTCAGACCATGCTGACAAAAAGTTATGGATTTCGTGTCGATATTCGAAACCGTTTTCATTTAACGCATCAACGAATTTGCAGGTAAGATGCCAAAGCGCATCGGAAGCTGTATCTCTGCAAAGCTTTGAGATATTTGCACCAAATTTGGTATGTGGCATTAACACCTCACACTGATGACACCACATCAATTTGGTAGCAGCGCCACCTATTGGTCAAGAGTAATGAAGCATTCATTAACTATTAGTTTTAAAATGATCAAAAATGCTAATAACTGTAGATAGCATTAGCCTATTGTAATGAAACTGGTCTCAAAATATTCCTTGGATCATGCCGACAATATAGATACCAATTATGCAACAGTTGGCCAAACTCCCTGTCCGCCATTTTGAATTATGTTGAAAACCTACTTTTTCGAACTAGTCCTAGACCGTTTGTCCGATTTTCACCAAAATCGAGTCAGATCATCTTCAGACTGTGCTGACAAAAAGTTATGGATTTCATGTTGATAGTTGAAACCGTTTTCGTACAGCGCCTCTATAAATCTTAGGCTTGATGTGAAAATGACTCTAAGGCTATATCTTTGGAAAACTTTTACATAATGACACCAAACTTTGTGTGAACGTTTGTCATCTCACACTAAACACACCACATCGATTTGATAACAGCGCCACCTGTTGGTCAAACCTAATAAGCCATTAAATCATATCAGTAGGCGTTCTACATCACTTTTCTGTCGTTTTGACTAAAATCATCCTAAAATGGCTTCTTTTTACTTATTGTTGCAGTTGGTCTGCTGTTCCTGCCATCCTTAGCTCCTCATTTTCTGCTTTGAGTGCTTGGCCCCGTAATTGCTGCTTGCAGCTATATTTAGGGGCCAAGCACCGAAGGTGCGAAGGCACCTATTGTATCCGTTAGAATTCTTATTATTAGGGGCCAAGCACCGAAGGTGCGAAGGCACCTATTGTATCCGTTAGAATTCTTATTATTATTATTATTATTAGGGGCCAAGCACCGAAGGTGCGAAGGCACCTATTGAAACCGTTAGAATTCTTATTAGGGGCCAAGCACCGAAGGTGCGAAGGCACCTATTGTATCCGTTAGAATTCTTATTATTAGGGGCCAAGCACCGAAGGTGCGAAGGCACCTATTGTATCCGTTAGAATTCTTATTATTATTATTATTCCGCCGCAAGTCTATGGCAGCCCATAGAACCGCTTGCGGGAAAGTTGTATAATTTGGCACACTGATAGAGGACAGTCCCAACATTAACCATAGCAAGGTCATGCCGACAACATAGATACCAATTATGCTACAGTTGGCCAAACTCCCTGTCCGCCATTTTGATTTATGCTGAAAACATACTTTTTCGCACTAGTCCTAGACCGTTTGTCCAATTTTCACCAAAATCGAGTCAGATCATCTTCAGACTGTGCTGACAAAAACTTATGGATTTCATGTTGATAGTTGAAACCGTTTTCGTACAGCACCTCTATAAATTTTAGGCTTGATGTGAAAATGACTCTAAGGCTATATCTTTGGAAAACTTTGACATAATGACACCAAACTTTGTGTGAACGTTTGCCATCTCACACTAAACACACCACATCGATTTGATAACAGCGCCACCTGTTGGTCAAACCTAATAAGCCATTAAATCATATCAGTAGGCGTTCTACATCACTTTTCTGTCGTTTTCACTAAAATCCTCTCAAAATTGCTTCCTTTTCGTTATTGTTGCAGTTGGTCTGCTGTTCCTGCCATCCTTAGCTCCTCATTTCCGCTTTGATTGCTTGGCCCCGTAATTGCTGCTTGCAGCTATATTTATTATTAGGGGCCAAGCACCGAAGGTGCGAAGGCACCTATTGAAACCGTTAGAATTCTTATTATTATTATTATTATTCCGCCGCAAGTCTATGGCAGCCCATAGAACCGCTTGCGGGAAAGTTGTATAATTTGGCACACTGATAGAGGACCGTCCCAACATTAACCATAGCAAGTTTGGAGTCTCTAACTCAAACTCTCTAGCGCCACCACTTGTCCAAACTTTCACTTTCTTTTTGCTAATAACTTTTGAACCGTAAGCCATAAAATCAAAATTCTAATTTTCTCTGAATCCTTGGGTCATGCCGAGTCGAATGAACACCAAATTTCAAAAATCCTAAGGTTTAGTTTTTTTATATAATTTTTTGTTTGTAAAACCTACTTTTTCGAACTCGTCCTAGACGGTTTGTCTGATTTACACCAAAATTGGCTCAGATCATCTTCAGACTATGCAGGCAAAAAGTTATGGAATTCAAGTTGATTGGACAAACCGTTCTCGAATAACGCGCTAATTAATTCTACGAAAAGCGTTCAAAAATGGAATTGAGGCCATATCTCCGCAACGCTTTGGAGTATTGAGACCAAACTTGGTGTGTGTTATAACAAGCATGACCTGAGGCTACCTGCAGTGTTTTGTCACAGTGCCACCTAGTGGTCAGGAGATATGAAAAATGGCTATTTTTGCTCATAACTTCTCAGTGGTTTGACCAAAAATCTCAAAACTGGTCTTGGTAGATTCGGAGGAGCATGCCGAGTCGAACCATATCCAATTTTCCCATGTCAGCCATTTTGGGTGTCGGCCATTTTGAATTTAGCTTTAAAATGCTGTATCTTGAGAACGGATTAACGTATCGTTTCGACAATAATTACAAAAATGTTCGGCACCATGCCCTAAATGTACATACAAATTTTGGGGCCAGCGCCACCTTGTGGTCAAAAGTTATAACGAAATTTCGAAAAATGCTAATAACTTCTGAAAAAAATGGCTTATTGTAATAAAAGTGATCTCAAAATATTCCTTGGGTTAGGCCGAGAACATTGATACCAATTATGCCAAAATTGGCCTAACTTCCTGTTCGCCATTTTGATGAATGTAGAAAACCTACTTTTTCGAACTCCTCCGAGACCGTTAGTCGGATTTTCACCAAATTTGACTCGGATCATCTTCAGACCATGCTGACAAAAAGTTATGGATTTCGTGTCGATATTCGAAACCGTTTTCATTTAACGCATCAACGAATTTGCAGGTAAGATGCCAAAGCGCATCGGAAGCTGTATCTCTGCAAAGCTTTGAGATATTTGCACCAAATTTGGTATGTGGCATTAACACCTCACACTGATGACACCACATCAATTTGGTAGCAGCGCCACCTATTGGTCAAGAGTAATGAAGCATTCATTAACTATTAGTTTTAAAATGATCAAAAATGCTAATAACTGTAGATAGCATTAGCCTATTGTAATGAAACTGGTCTCAAAATATTCCTTGGATCATGCCGACAATATAGATACCAATTATGCAACAGTTGGCCAAACTCCCTGTCCGCCATTTTGAATTATGTTGAAAACCTACTTTTTCGAACTAGTCCTAGACCGTTTGTCCGATTTTCACCAAAATCGAGTCAGATCATCTTCAGACTGTGCTGACAAAAAGTTATGGATTTCATGTTGATAGTTGAAACCGTTTTCGTACAGCGCCTCTATAAATCTTAGGCTTGATGTGAAAATGACTCTAAGGCTATATCTTTGGAAAACTTTTACATAATGACACCAAACTTTGTGTGAACGTTTGTCATCTCACACTAAACACACCACATCGATTTGATAACAGCGCCACCTGTTGGTCAAACCTAATAAGCCATTAAATCATATCAGTAGGCGTTCTACATCACTTTTCTGTCGTTTTGACTAAAATCATCCTAAAATGGCTTCTTTTTACTTATTGTTGCAGTTGGTCTGCTGTTCCTGCCATCCTTAGCTCCTCATTTTCTGCTTTGAGTGCTTGGCCCCGTAATTGCTGCTTGCAGCTATATTTAGGGGCCAAGCACCGAAGGTGCGAAGGCACCTATTGTATCCGTTAGAATTCTTATTATTAGGGGCCAAGCACCGAAGGTGCGAAGGCACCTATTGTATCCGTTAGAATTCTTATTATTATTATTATTATTAGGGGCCAAGCACCGAAGGTGCGAAGGCACCTATTGAAACCGTTAGAATTCTTATTAGGGGCCAAGCACCGAAGGTGCGAAGGCACCTATTGTATCCGTTAGAATTCTTATTATTATTATTATTATTATTAGGGCCCGAGCACTACAGTGCGAGGACCCTATTGGAATTGCTCCGTTTATTATTATTCTTCTTCTTCTTCTCCGAAATGAAAAGTCTTTTTGAGGGCCTAAACATGCCCGAAAACTCACGAAACTTTGCACACGCATCAGACCTGGCGAAAATTTACATCTGATATGGTTTTCAAAAGTAGGTGTGGCAAAATGGCTCGATAGGGCCACCTATAAAATTTCAACAGAGTGCGCCTCGAGCTACGTTTTACGTACATGTACGAAACTCGGTACACATATGTAACACACCAATACCTACAAAAAAGTCTCCTGGTGCAACATCCGAAACCCGACAGGAAGTCCGTTATATTGAATTTCCTGTACGATTTTTGTGCAGTTTTTGCCATTTTCAGGCCTCGTACTTTAACGAACTCCTCCTACAGTTTTTATCCGATCATCTTCAAATTTGCTGAGTGTCATCATAAGGCCTTTGCGATGTTAAATTGCGAAGCTTTAGAGTTTTCGTCGATGGGCGTGTCCGTGGCAGCCTGACAAACTTTGATGTTTATCCATGAAAAACGAAGTTGCTATAACTCAGGCATACGATGTCCGATCTGCCTCAAACTTCACATGTTTGATGACAGTCCGGTCCTGAACACACGTCAGTGCCCATATTCAGTTATAGTCATAGCGCCACCTGCTGACAACAGGAAATGACATGTTTAACACTGTTACGGACTCCTAGAAACATATTGAAAAGCGTTAACAAGTCTTAATTAGGCTGGCAACATGGTACAAACATGCTAAAACATGCTAGCAACACTTAGCTAAGAGCTAAAGCATGCTATTAATACAAATACAAAAGGAAATTGCTGGAACTCATGTATATAATGTTGAATCTGACCCAAACTTAATATTCAACATGCTACAAAAATAATAAAGCATGCTAGCAACACTTAGCTAATATGCTAAAGCATGCTAATAATACAATGAAACAGGAAGTTACGCTAACTCAGGCATACAATGTCCAATCAGCCCCAAACTTAACATGTTTGATAAGAATCCTGGCCTAAACACACGCCAATGCCCGTATTCAGTTATAGTCATAGCGCCACCAGCTGGTAACAGGAAGCCACATGTTTAATACTGTTGTGGATGCCTAGCAACATTTCTAAAAAATTCAACAACTGTTAAACAGGGTAGCAACATGCTAGAAACATGCTATAACATGTTAGCAACATTTAGCTAAGTGCTAAAGCATACTCTTAATGCAATGAAACAGGAAGTTACTCTAACTCAGGCATGCAATGTCCAATCAGCCCCAAACTTCACATGTTTGATAACAGTCCTGACCTGAAGATATCTACATGCCAATATTCAGTTATAGTCATAGTGCCACCTACTGTCAACAGGAAGTGACATGTTTAACACTGTGACACACTATTAGCAACACAATAAAAAGCCATTGAGTGCTAAACTAGTTTAAAACATACCCAAACATGCTAGCAGCATTTACTTAGTGCTAAAGCATGTTGTTAAAGACATAAAACAGGAAGTTACTGTAACTTAGGCATGCAATGTCCAATCAGCCCCAAACTTCACATGTTTGATAAGACTCCTGGCCTGAAGATATATACATGCCCATATTCAGTTATAATCACAGCGCCACCTGCTGACAACAGGAAGTGACATTTAATGGTATTAAGGACTCCTAGTAACATATTAAAAAGCGTTAGCAAGTTTTAAATAGGCTAGCATCATGCTAGAATCATGTTAAAACATGCTAGCAACACTTAGCTAAGAGCTAAAGCATGATATTAATACAAAGAAAAATAAGTGTAACTCATGCATACAATGTCCAATCTGACCCAAGCTTTATATGTTTGATAAGAGTCCTGGTCTGAACACAAGCCCATGCCTATATTCAGTTATAGTCATAGTGCCACCTGCTGGCAACAGAAAGTCACATGTTTAATACCGATGTGGATGCCCAGCAACATTTTAAAAATATCAACAAGTGTTAAATAGGGTAGCAACATGCTAGAAACAAGTTAGCAACATTTAGCTAAGTTCTAAAGCATACTCTTAATGCAATGAAACAGGAAGTTACTGTAACTCAGGCATGCAATGTCCAATCAGCCCCAAACTTAATATGTTTGATAAGAGTCCTGGCCTGAATACATTTACATGCCAATATTTAGTTATAGTCATAGCGCCACCAGCTGGCAACAGCAAATTACTTGTTTTACACTAACTTAAGACTGCAATGTACAATTTGCACCAAACTTGACATGATTGCCAATAGTCCTGGCCTGAAGACATCTAAAAGCCAATATTTCATAATAGCGCCACCTTTTGGTAGCAGGATATGTCATGACTTACACTCAAGCATGCCATGTTCAATCTTCACCAAACTTCATATGTTTGATAAAAGCGCCGGCCTGAACACATCTGCATGCCAATATTCAGTTATAGGCATAGCGCCACCAGCTGGCAGCAGGAAGATTGGCACATATCAATGACTTTGACATATTCCTCCTACATTTACTGTGTTAATAGCATAGTGCCCACCATTCGCCACCGATCGGAGGTGAGCCCGAGTGCGAGGGCCCTACCATCGCTGCTTGCAGCTTTAATTAGGGGCCAAGCACCGAAGGTGCGAAGGCACCTATTGAAACCGTTAGAATTCTTATTATTAGGGGCCAAGCACCGAAGGTGCGAAGGCACCTATTGTATCCGTTAGAATTCTTATTATTATTATTATTATTATTATTCTTCCGCCGCAAGTCTATGGCAGCCCATAGAACCGCTTGCGGGAAAGTTGTATAATTTGGAACACTGATAGAGGGCCGACTCAACATTAACCATAGCAAGTTTGGAGTCTCTAACTCAAACTCTCTAGCGCCACCACTTGTCCAAACTTTCACTTTCTTTTTGTTAATAACTTTTGAACCGTAAGCCATAAAATCAAAATTCCAATTGTTCCTGAATCCTTGGGTCAAGCCGAGTCGAATGAACACCAAATTTCAAAAATCGTAAGGTTTAGTTTTTTTTATATAATTTTTTGTTTGTAAAACCTACTTTTTCGAACTCGTCCTAGACGGTTTGTCTGATTTACACCAAAATTGGCTCAGATCATCTTCAGACCATGGCGGCAAAAAGTTATGGAATTCAAGTTGATTGGACAAACCGTTCTCGAATAACGCGCTAATTAATTCTACAAAAAGCGTTAAAAAATGGAAGTGAGGCCATATCTCCGCAACGCTTTGGAGTATTGAGACCAAACTTGGTGTGTGTTATAACAAGCATGACCTGAGGCTACCTGCAGTGTTTCGTCACAGTGCCACCTAGTGGTCAGGAGATATGAAAAATGGCTATTTTTGCTTATAACTTCTCAGTGGTTTGACCAAAAATCTCAAAACTAGTCTTGTTAGATTCGGAGGAGCATGCCGAGTCGACCCATATCCAATTTTCCCATGTCAGCCATTTTGGGTGTCGGCCATTTTGAATTTAGCTTTAAAATGCTGTATCTTGAGAACGGATTAACGTATCGTTTCGACAATAATTACAAAAATGTTCGGCACCATGCCCTGAATGTACATACCAATTTTGGGGCCAGCGCCACCTTGTGGTCAAAAGTTATAACGAAATTTCGAAAAATGCTAATAACTTCTGAAAAAAATGGCTTATTGTAATAAAAGTGATCTCAAAATATTCCTTGGGTCAGGCCGAGAACATTGATACCAATTATGTCAAAATTGGCCTAACTTCCTGTTCGCCATTTTGATGAATGTAGAAAACCTACTTTTTCGAACTCCTCCTAGACCGTTAGTCGGATTTTCACCAAATTTGACTCGGATCATCTTCAGACCATGCTGACAAAAAGTTATGGATTTCGTGTCGATATTCGAAACCGTTTTCATTTAACGCATCAACGAATTTGCAGGTAAGATGCCAAAGCGCATCGGAAGCTGTATCTCTGCAAAGCTTTGAGATATTTGCACCAAATTTGGTATGTGGCATTAACACCTCACACTGATGACACCACATCAATTTGGTAGCAGCGCCACCTATTGGTCAAGAGTAATGAAGCATTCATTAACCATTAGTTTTAAAATGAACAAAAATGCTAATAACTGTAGATAGCATTAGCCTATTGTAATGAAACTGGTCTCAAAATATTCCTTGGGTCATGCCGACAACATAGATACCAATTATGCTACAGTTGGCCAAACTCCCTGTCCGCCATTTTGATTTATGCTGAAAACATACTTTTTCGCACTAGTCCTAGACCGTTTGTCCAATTTTCACCAAAATCGAGTCAGATCATCTTCAGACTGTGCTGACAAAAAGTTATGGATTTCATGATGATAGATGAAACCGTTTTCGTATAGCGCCTCTACAAATTTTAGGCTTGATGAAAAAATGACTCTGAGGCTTTATCTCTGCAAAGCTTTGACATAAAGACACTAAACTTTGTGTGTACCTTTGTCAACTCACACTTAACACACCACATCGATTTGATAACAGCGCCACCTGTAGGTCAAATGTAATAAGCATTAAATCATATCAGTAGGCGTTCTACATCATTTTTCTGTCGTTTTGACTAAAATTATATTAAAATTGCTTCCTTTTACTTATTGTTGCAGTTGGTTTGCTGTTCCTGCCATCATTAGCTCCTCATTTTGCCATTTGAATGCTTGGCCCCGTAATTGCTGCTTGCAGCTATATTTAGGGGCCAAGCACCGAAGGTGCGAAGGCACCTATTGTATCCGTTAGAATTCTTATTATTAGGGGCCAAGCACCGAAGGTGCGATGGCACCTATTGTATCCGTTAGTGTTATTATTATTCTTCCTCTTCCGCCGCAAGTCTATGGCAGCCCATAGAACCGCTTGCGGGAAAGTTGTATAATTTGGCACACTGATAGAGGACCGTGCCAACATTAACCATAGCAAGTTTGGAGTCTCTAACTCAAACTCTCTAGCGCCACCACTTGTCCAAACTTTCACTTTCTTTTTGCTAATAACTTTTGAACCGTAAGCCATAAAATCAAAATTCCAATTTCCCCTGAATCCTTGGGTCATGCCGAGTCGATTTAACACCAAATTTCAAAAATCGTAAGGTTTAGTTTTTTTTATATAATTTATTGTTTGTAAAATCTACTTTTTCGAACTCGTCCTAGACGGTTTGTCTGATTTTCACCAAAATTGGCTCAGATCATCTTCAGACCATGCAGGTAAAAAGTTATGGAATTCAAGTTGATTGGACAAACCGTTCTCGAATAACGCGCTAATTAATTCTACGAAAAGTGCGCAAAAACGGATGTGAGGCCATATCTCCGCAACGGTTTGTTTTATTGAGACCAAACTTGGTATGTGTTGTAACAAGCATGACCTGAGGCTACCTGCAGTGTTTCGTCATAGTGACACCTAGTGGTCAGGAGATATGAAAAATTGCTATTTTTGCTTATAACTTCTCAGTGGTTTGACCAAAAATCTCAAAAGTGGTCTTGTTAGATTCGGAGGATCATGCCGAGTCGAACCATATCCAATTTTCCCATGTCAGCCATTTTGGGTGTCGGCCATTTTGAATTTAGTTTTAAAATGCTGTATCTTGAGAACGGATTGACGTATCGTTTTGACAATAATTACAAAAATGTTCGGCACCATGCCCTGAATGTACATACCAATTTTGGGGCCAGCGCCACCTTGTGGTCAAAAGTTATAACGAAATTTCGAAAAATGCTAATAACTTCTGAAAAAAATGGCTTATTGTAATAAAAGTTATCTCAAAATATTCCTTGGGTCAGGCCGAGAACATTGATACCAATTATGCCAAAATTGGCCTAACTTCCTGTTCGCCATTTTGATGAATGTAGAAAACCTACTTTTTCGAACTCCTCCTAGACCGTTAGTCGGATTTTCACCAAATTTGACTCGGATCATCTTCAGACCATGCTGACAAAAAGTTATGGATTTCGTGTCTATATTCGAAACCGTTTTCATTTAACGCATCAACGAATTTGCAGGTAAGATGCCAATGCGCATCGGAAGCTGTATCTCTGCAAAGCTTTGAGATATTTGCACCAAATTTGGTATGTGGCATTAACACCTCAAACTGATGACACCACATCAATTTGGTAGCAGCGCCACCTATTGGTCAAGAGTAATGAAGCATTCATTAACCATTAGTTTTAAAATGAACAAAAATGCTAATAACTGTAGATACCATTAGCCTATTGTAATGAAACTGGTCTCAAAATATTCCTTGGGTCATGCCGACAACATAGATACCAATTATGCCACAGTTGGCCAAACTCCCTGTCCGCCATTTTGATTTATGTTGAAAACCTACTTTTTCGAACTAGTCCTAGACCGTTCGTCCGATTTTCACCAAACTCGAGTCAGATCATCTTCAGACTGTGCTGACAAAAAGTTATGGATTTCATGATGATAGATGAAACCGTTTTCGTATAGCGCCTCTATAAATTTAAGGCTTGATGTGAAAATGACTCTAAGGCTATATCTTTGGAAAATTTTGACATAATGACACCAAACTTTGTGTGCACGTTTGTCACCTCACACTAAACACACCACATCGATTTGATAACAGCGCCACCTGTTGGTCAAACCTAATAAGCCATTAAATCATATCAGTATCATTTTTCTGTCGTTCTGACTTAAATCATCCTAAAATGGCTTCTTTTTACTTATTGTTGCAGTTGGTCTGCTGTTCCTGCCATCCTTAGCTCCTCATTTTCTGCTTTGAGTGCTTGGCCCCGTAATTGCTGCTTGCAGCTATATTTATTATTATTCTTCTTCCGCCGCAAGTCTATGGCAACCCATAGAACCGATGGCGGGAAAGTTGTATAAATTTGCATACTGATAGAGGACAGTCTGAAATGTCACCATAGCCAATTTGGAATCTCTAACTCAAACTCTCTAGCGCCACCACTTCTCCCAAGTTTCACTTTCTTTTTGCTGATAACGTTTGAACCATAAGCCATAAAATCTAAAGTATTTTTTCTCAGAATCCTTGGGTCATGCCGAGTCGAATGAACACCAAATTTCAAAAATCGTAAGGTTTAGTTTTTTTTCTATAATTTATTGTTTGTAAAACCTACTTTTTCGAACTCGTCCTAGACGGTTTGTCTGATTTTCACCAAAATTGGCTCAGATCATCTTCAGACTATGCAGGCAAAAAGTTATGGAATTCAAGTTGTTTGGACAAACCGTTCTCGAATAACGCGCTAATTAATTCTACGAAAAGCGTTCAAAAATGGAAGTGAGGCAATATCTCCGGATCGCTTTGGAATATTGAGACCAAACTTGGTGTGTGTTATAACAAGCATGACCTGAGGCTACCTGCAGTGTTTCGTCACAGTGCCACCTAGTGGTCAGGAGATATGAAAAATGGCTATTTTTGCTTATAACTTCTCAGTGGTTTGACCAAAAATCTCAAAACTGGTCTTGTTAGATTCGGAGGAGCATGCCGAGTCGACCCATATCCAATTTTCCCATGTCAGCCATTTTGGGTGTCGGCCATTTTGAATTTAGCTTTAAAATGCTGTATCTTGAGAACGGATTAACGTATCGTTTCGACAATAATTACAAAAATATTCGGCACCATGCCCTGAATGTACATACCAATTTTGGGGCCAGCGCCACCTTGTGGTCAAAAGTTATAACGAAATTTCGAAAAATGCTAATTACTTCTGAAAAAAATGGCTTATTGTAATAAAAGTGATCTCAAAATATTCCTTGGGTCAGGCCGAGAACATTGATACCAATTATGCCAAAATTGGCCTAACTTCCTGTTCGCCATTTTGATAAATGTAGAAAACCTACTTTTTCAAACTCCTCCTAGACCGTTAGTCGGATTTTCACCAAATTTGACTCGGATCATCTTCAGACCATGCTGACAAAAAGTTATGGATTTCGTGTCGATATTCGAAACCGTTTTCATTTAACGCATCAATGAATTTGCAGGTAAGATGCCAAAGCGCATCGGAAGCTGTATCTCTGCAAAGCTTTGAGATATTTGCACCAAATTTGGTATGTGGCATTACCACCTCACACTGATTACACCACATAAATTTGGTAGCAGCGCCACCTATTGGTCAAGAGTAATGAACCATTCATTAACCATTAGTTTTAAAATGATCAGAAATGCTAATAACTGTAGATAACATTAGCCTATTGTGATGAAACTGGTCTCAAAATATTCCTTGGATCATGCCGACAACATAGATACCAATTATGCCACAGTTGGCCAAACTTCCTGTCCGCCATTTTGATTTATGTTGAAAACCTACTTTTTCGAACTAGTCCTAGACCGTTTGTCCGATTTTCACCAAAATCGAGTCAGATCATCTTCAGACTGTGTTGACAAAAACTTATGGATTTCATGTTGATAGTTGAAACCGTTTTCGTACAGCACCTCTATAAATTTTAGGCTTGATGTGAAAATGACTCTAAGGCTATATCTTTGGAAAACTTTGACATAATGACACCAAACTTTGTGTGAACGTTTGCCATCTCACACTAAACACACCACATCGATTTGATAACAGCGCCACCTGTTGGTCAAACCTAATAAGCCATTAAATCATATCAGTAGGCGTTCTACATCACTTTTCTGTCGTTTTCACTAAAATCCTCTCAAAATTGCTTCCTTTTCGTTATTGTTGCAGTTGGTCTGCTGTTCCTGCCATCCTTAGCTCCTCATTTCCGCTTTGATTGCTTGGCCCCGTAATTGCTGCTTGCAGCTATATTTAGGGGCCAAGCACCGAAGGTGCGAAGGCACCTATTGAAACCGTTAGAATTCTTATTATTATTATTATTATTCCGCCGCAAGTCTATGGCAGCCCATAGAACCGCTTGCGGGAAAGTTGTATAATTTGGCACACTGATAGAGGACCGTCCCAACATTAACCATAGCAAGTTTGGAGTCTCTAACTCAAACTCTCTAGCGCCACCACTTGTCCAAACTTTCACTTTCTTTTTGCTAATAACTTTTGAACCGTAAGCCATAAAATCAAAATTCCAATTTTCTCTGAATCCTTGGGTCATGCCGAGTCGAATGAACACCAAATTTCAAAAATCCTAAGGTTTAGTTTTTTTATATAATTTTTTGTTTGTAAAACCTACTTTTTCGAACTCGTCCTAGACGGTTTGTCTGATTTACACCAAAATTGGCTCAGATCATCTTCAGACTATGCAGGCAAAAAGTTATGGAATTCAAGTTGATTGGACAAACCGTTCTCGAATAACGCGCTAATTAATTCTATGAAAAGCGTTCAAAAATGGAAATGAGGCAATATCTCCGGAACGCTTTGGAATATTGAGACCAAGCTTGGTGTGTGTTATAACAAGCATGACCTGAGGCTACCTGCAGTGTTTCGTCACAGTGCCACCTAGTGGTCAGGAGATATGAAAAATGGCTATTTTTGCTTATAACTTCTCAGTGGTTTGACCAAAAATCTCAAAACTGGTCTTGTTAGATTCGGAGGAGCATGCCGAGTCGACCCATATCCAATTTTCCCATGTCAGCCATTTTGGGTGTCGGCCATTTTGAATTTAGTTTTAAAATGCTGTATCTTGAGAACGGATTAACGTATCGTTTCGACAATAATTACAAAAATGTTCGGCACCATGCCCTGAATGTACATACCAATTTTGGGGCCAGCGCCACCTTGTGGTCAAAAGTTATAACGAAATTTCGAAAAATGCTAATAACTTCTGAAAAAAATGGCTTATTGTAATAAAAGTGATCTCAAAATATTCCTTGGGTCAGGCCGAGAACATTGATACCAATTATGCCAAAATTGGCCTAACTTCCTGTTCGCCATTTTGATGAATGTAGAAAACCTACTTTTTCGAACTCCTCCTAGACTGTTAGTCGGATTTTCACCAAATTTGACTTGGATCATCTTCAGACCATGCTGACAAAAAGTTATGGATTTCGTGTCGATATTCGAAACCGTTTTCATTTAATGCATCAACGAATTTGCAGGTAAGATGCCAAAGCGCATCGGAAGCTGTATCTCTGCAAAGCTTTGAGATATTTGCACCAAATTTGGTATGTGGCATTACCACCTCACACTGATTACACCACATAAATTTGGTAGCAGCGCCACCTATTGGTCAAGAGTAATGAAGCATTCATTAACCATTAGTTTTAAAATGATCATAAATGCTAATAACTGTAGATAGCATTAGCCTATTGTAATGAAACTGGTCTCAAAATATTCCTTGGGTCATGCCGACAACATAGATACCAATTATGCAACAGTTGGCCAAACTCCCTGTCCGCCATTTTGAATTATGTTGAAAACCTACTTTTTCGAACTAGTCCTAGACCGTTTGTCCGATTTTCACCAAAATCGAGTCAGATCATCTTCAGACTGTGCTGACAAAAAGTTATGGATTTCATGTTGATAGTTGAAACCGTTTTCGTACAGCGCCTCTATAAATTTTAGGCTTGATGTGAAAATGACTCTAAGGCTATATCTTTGGAAAACTTTTACATAATGACACCAAACTTTGTGTGAACGTTTGTCATCTCACACTAAACACACCACATCGATTTGATAACAGCGCCACCTGTTGGTCAAACCTAATAAGCCATTAAATCATATCAGTAGGCGTTCTACATCACTTTTCTGTCGTTTTGACTAAAATCATCCTAAAATGGCTTCTTTTTACTTATTGTTGCAGTTGGTCTGCTGTTCCTGCCATCCTTAGCTCCTCATTTTCCGCTTTGAGTGCTTGGCCCCGTAATTGCTGCTTGCAGCTATATTTAGGGGCCAAGCACCGAAGGTGCGAAGGCACCTATTGAAACCGTTAGAATTCTTATTATTATTATTATTCCGCCGCAAGTCTATGGCAGCCCATAGAACCGCTTGCGGGAAAGTTGTATAATTTGGCACACTGATAGAGGGCCGACTCAACATTAACCATAGCAAGTTTGGAGTCTCTAACTCAAACTCTCTAGCGCCACCACTTGTCCAAACTTTCACTTTCTTTTTGCTAATAACTTTTGAACCGTAAGCCATAAAATCAAAATTCCAATTTTCCCTGAATCCTTGGGTGATGCCGAGTCGAATGAACACCAAATTTCAAAAATCCTAAGGTTTAGTTTTTTTTCTATAATTTTTTGTTTATAAAACCTACTTTTTCGAACTCGTCCTAGACGGTTTGTCTGATTTTCACCAAAATTGGCTCAGATCATCTTCAGACCATGCAGGCAAAAAGTTATGGAATTCAAGTTGATTGGACAAACCGTTCTCGAATAACGCGCTAATTAATTCTACGAAAAGTGCGCAAAAACGGATGTGAGGCCATATCTCCGCAACGGTTTGTCTTATTGAGACCAAACTTGGTGTGTGTTGTAACAAGCATGACCTGAGGCTACCTGCAGTGTTTCGTCACAGTGCCACCTAGTGGTCAGGAGATATGAAAAATGGCTATTTTTGCTTATAACTTCTTAGTGCTTTGGCCAAATATCTAGAAACTGGTCCCGTTAGATTCGGAGGAGCATGCCGAGTCGAACCATATCCAATTTTCCCATGTCAGCCATTTTGGGTGTCGGCCATTTTGAATTTAGCTTTAAAATGCTGTATCTTGAGAACAGATTAACGTATCGTTTCGACCATAATTACAAAAATGTTCGGCACCATGCCCTGAATGTACATACCAATTTTGGGGCCAGCGCCACCTTGTGGTCAAAAGTTATAACGAAATTTCTAAAAATGCTAATAACTTCTGAAAAAAATGGCTTAATGTAATAAAAGTGATCTCAAAATATTCCTTGGGTCTGGCCGAGAACATTGATACCAATTATGCCAAAATTGGCCTAACTTCCTGTTCGCCATTTTGATGAATGTAGAAAACCTACTTTTTCGAACTCCTCCTAGACTGTTAGTCGGATTTTCACCAAATTTGAATCGGATCATCTTCAGACCATGCTGACAAAAAGTTATGGATTTCGTGTCGATATTCGAAACCGTTTTCATTTAACGCATCAACGAATTTGCAGGTAAGATGCCAAAGCGCATCGGAGGCTGTATCTCTGCAAAGCTTTGAGATATTTGCACCAAATTTGGTATGTGGCATTACCACCTCACACTGATTACACCACATCAATTTGGTAGCAGCGCCACCTATTGGTCAAGAGTAATGAAGCATTCATTAACCATTAGTTTTAAAATGAACAAAAATGCTAATAACTGTAGATAGCATTAGCCTATTGTAATGAAACTGGTCTCAAAATATTCCTTGGGTCATGCTGACAACATAGATATCAATTATGCAACAGTTGGCCAAACTCCCTGTCCGCCATTTTGATTTATGTTGAAAACCTACTTTTTCGAACTAGTCCTAGACCGTTTGTCCGATTTTCACCAAAATCGAGTCAGATCATCTTCAGACTGTGCTGACAAAAATTTATGGATTTCATGTTGATAGTTGAAACCGTTTTCGTACAGCGGCTCTACAAATTTTAGGCTTGATGTGAAAATGACTCTAAGGCTATATCTTTAGAAAACTTTGACATAATGACACCAAACTTTGTGTGAACGTTTGTCATCTCACACTAAACACACCACATCGATTTGATAACAGCGCCACCTGTTGGTCAAACCTAATAAGCCATTAAATCACATCAGTAGTCGTTCTACATCATTTTTCTGTCGTTTTGACTAAAATCATCCTAAAATGGCTTCTTTGTACTTATTGTTGCAGTTGGTCTGCTGTTCCTGCCATCCTTAGCTCCTCATTTTCCGCTTTGAGTGCTTGGCCCCGTAATTGCTGCTTGCAGCTATATTTATTAGGGGCCAAGCACCGAAGGTGCGAAGGCACCTATTGAAACCGTTAGAATTCTTATTATTATTATTATTCCGCCGCAAGTCTATGGCAGCCCATAGAACCGCTTGCGGGAAAGTTGTATAATTCGGCACACTGATAGAGGACCGTCCCAACATTAACCATAGCAAGTTTGGAGTCTCTAACTCAAACTCTCTAGCGCCACCATTTGTCCAAACTTTCACTTTCTTTTTGCTAATAACTTTTGAACCGTAAGCCACAAAATCAAAATTCCAATTTTCCCTGAATCCTTGGGTCATGCCGAGTCGAATGAACACCAAATTTCAAAAATCCTAAGGATTAGTTTTTTTTCTATAATTAATTGTTTGTAAAACCTACTTTTTCGAACTCGTCCTAGACGGTTTGTCTGATTTACACCAAAATTGGCTCAGATCATCTTCAGACCATGCAGGCAAAAAGTTATGGAATTCAAGTTGATTGGACAAACCATTCTCGAATAACGCGCTAATTAATTCTACGAAAAGCGTTCAAAAATGGAAGTGAGGCAATATCTCCGGAACGCTTTGAATTATTGAGACCAAACTTGGTGTGTGTTATAACAAGCATGACCTGAGGCTACCTGCAGTGTTTCGTCACAGTGCCACCTAGTGGTCAGGAGATATGAAAAATGGCTATTTTTGCTTATAACTTCTCAGTGGTTTGACCAAAAATCTCAAAACTGGTCTTGTTAGATTTGGAGGAGCATGCCGAGTCGAACCATATCCAATTTTCCCATGTCAGCCATTTTGGGTGTCGGCCATTTTGAATTTAGCTTTAAAATGCTGTATTTTGAGAACGGATCAACGTATCGTTTCGACAATAATTACAAAAATGTTCGGCACCATGCCCTGAATGTACATACCAATTTTGGGGCCAGCGCCACCTTGTGGTCAAAAGTTATAACGAAATTTCGAAAAATGCTAATAACTTCTGAAAAAAATGGCTTATTGTAATAAAAGTGATCTCAAAATATTCCTTGGGTCAGGCCGAGAACATTGATACCAATTATGCCAAAATTGGCCTAACTTCCTGTTAGCCATTTTGATTAATGGAGAAAACCTACTTTTTCGAACTCCTCCTAGACCGTTAGTCTGATTATCACCAAATTTGACTCGGATCATCTTCAGACCAAGCTGACAAAAAGTTATGGATTTCGTGTCGATATTCGAAACCGTTTTCATTTAACGCATCAACGAATTTGCAGGTAAGATGCCAAAGCGCATCGGAAGCTGTATCTCTGCAAAGCTTTGAGATATTTGCACCAAATTTGGTATGTGGCATTATCACCTCACACTGATGACACCACATCAATTTGGTAGCAGCGCCACCTATTGGTCAAGAGTAATGAAGCATTCATTAACCATTAGTTTTAAATTGAACAAAAATGCTAATAACTGTAGATAGCATTAGCCTATTGTAATGAAACTGGTCTCAAAATATTCCTTGGGTCATGCCGACAACATAGATACCAATTATGCCACAGTTGGCCAAACTCCCTGTCCGCCATTTTGATTTATGTTGAAAACCTACTTTTTCAAACTAGTCCTAGACCGTTCGTCCGATTTTCACCAAAATCGAGTCATATCATCTTCAGACTGTGCTGACAAAAAGTTATGGATTTCATGCTGATAGATGAAACCGTTTTCGTACAGCGCCTCTATAAATTTTAGGCTTGATGTGAAAATGACTCTAAGGCTATATCTTTGGAAAACTTTTACATAATGACACCAAACTTTGTGTGAACGTTTGTCATCTCACACTAAACACACCACATCGATTTGATAACAGCGCCACCTGTTGGTCAAACGTAATAAGCCATTAAATCACATCAGTAGGCGTTCTACATCACTTTTCTGTCGTTTTGACTAAAATCATCCTAAAATGGCTTCTTTTTACTTACTGTTGCAGTTGGTCTGCTGTTCCTGCCATCCTTAGCTCCTCATTTTCCGCTTTGAGTGCTTGGCCCCGTAATTGCTGCTTGCAGCTATATTTATTAGGGGCCAAGCACCGAAGGTGCGAAGGCACCTATTGTATCCGTTAGAATTCTTATTATTATTATTATTATTATTATTATTATTATTATTATTCCGCCGCAAGTCTATGGCAGCCCATAGAACCGCTTGCGGGAAAGTTGTATAATTTGGCACACTGATAGAGGGCCGACTCAACATTAACCACAGCAAGTTTGGAGTCTCTAACTCAAACTCTCTAGCGCCACCACTTGTCCAAACTTTCACTTTCTTTTTGCTAATAACTTTTGAACCGTAAGCCATAAAATCAAAATTCCAATTTTCCCTGAATCCTTGGGGCATGCCGAGTCGAATGAACACCAAATTTCAAAAATCCTAAGGTTTAGTTTTTTTTCTATAATTTTTTGTTTATAAAACCTACTTTTTCGAACTCGTCCTAGACGGTTTGTCTGATTTTCACCAAAATTGGCTCAGATCATCTTCACACCATGCAGGCAAAAAGTTATGGAATTCAAGTTGATTGGACAAACCGTTCTCGAATAACGCGCTAATTAATTATACGAAAAGTGCGCAAAAACGGATGTGAGGCGATATCTCGGCAACGGTTTGTCGTATTGAGACCAAACTTGGTGTGTGTTGTAACAAGCATGACCTGAGGCTACCTGCAGTGTTTCGTCATAGTGCCACCTAGTGGTCAGGAGATATGAAAAATGGCTATTTTTGCTTATAACTTCTCAGTGGTTTGACCAAAAATCTCAAAACTGGTCTTGTTAGATTCGGAGGAGCATGCCGAGTCGACCCATATCCAATTTTCCCATGTCAGCCATTTTGGGTGTCGGCCATTTTGAATTTAGCTTTAAAATGCTGTATCTTGAGAACGGATTAACGTATCGTTTTGACAATAATTACAAAAATGTTCGGCACCAAGCCCTGAATGTACAAAAAAATTTTGGGGCCAGCGCCACCTTGTGGTCAAAAGTTATAACGAAATTAAGAAAAATGCTAATAACTTCTGAAAAAAATGCCTTATTGTAATAAAAGTGATCTCAAAATATTCCTTGGGTCAGGCCGAGAACATTGATACCAATTATGCCAAAATTGTCCTAACTTCCTGTTCGCCATTTTGATGAATGTAGAAAACCTACTTTTTCGAACTCCTCCTAGACCGTTAGTCGGATTTTCACCAAATTTGACTCGGATCATCTTCAGACCATGCTGACAGAAAGTTATGGATTTCGTGTCGATATTCGAAACCGTTTTCATTTAACACATCAACGAATTTGCAGGTAAGATGCCAAAGCGCATCGGAAGGGAAGCTGTATCTCTGCAAAGCTTTGAGATATTTGCACCAAATTTGGTATGTGGCATTAACACCTCACACTGATGACACCACATCAATTTGGTAGCAGCGCCACCTATTGGTCAAGAGTAATGAAGCATTCATTAACTATTAGTTTTAAAATATACAAAAATGCTAATAACTGTAGATAGCATTAGCCTATTGTAATGAAACTGGTCTCAAAATATTCCTTGGGTCATGCCGACAACATAGATACCAATTATGCAACAGTTGGCCAAACTCCCTGTCCGCCATTTTGATTTATGTTGAAAACCTACTTTTTCGAACTAGTCCTAGACCGTTTGTCCGATTTTCACCAAAATCGAGTCAGATCATCTTCAGACTGTGCCTTCAAAAAGTTATGGATTTCATGTTGATAGTTGAAACAGTTTTCGTACAGCACCTCTATAAATTTTAGGCTTGATGTGAAAATGACTCTAAGGCTATATCTTTGGAAAACTTTGACATAATGACACCAAACTTTGTGTGAACGTTTGTCACCTCACACTAAACACACCACATCGATTTGATAACAGCGCCACCTGTTGGTCAAACCTAATAAGCCATTAAATCATATCAGTAGGTGTTCTACATCATTTTTCTGTCGTTTTGACTAAAATCATCCTAAAATGGCTTCTTTTTACTTATTGTTGCAGTTGGTCTGCTGTTCCTGCCATCCTTAGCTCCTCATTTTCCGCTTTAAGTGCTTGGCCCCGTAATTGCTGCTTGCAGCTATATTTATTATTATTATTCTTCCGCCGCAAGTCTATGGCAGCCCATAGAACCGCTTGCGGGAAAGTTGTATAATTTGGCACACTGATAGTTGACCGTCCCAACATTAACCATAGCAAGTTTGGAGTCTCTAACTCAAACTCTCTAGCGCCACCACTTGTCCAAACTTTCACTTTCTTTTTGCTAATAACTTTTGAACCGTAAGCCATAAAATCAAAATTCCAATTTTACCTGAATCCTTGGGTCATGCCGAGTCGAATGAACATCAAATTTCAAAAATCGTAAAGATTAGTTTTTTTTCTATAATTTTTTGTTTATAAAACCTACTTTTTCGAACTCGTCCTAGACGGTTTGTCTGATTTTCACCAGAATTGGCTCAGATCATCTTCAGACCATGCAGGCAAAAAGTTATGGAATTCAAGTTGATTGGACAAACCGTTCTCGAATAACGCGCTAATTAATTCTACGAAAAGCGTTCAAAAATGGAAGTGAGGCCATATATCCGCAACGCTTTAGAATATTGAGACCAAACTTGGTGGGTGTTATAACAAGCATGACCTGAGGCTACCTGCAGTGTTTCGTCACAGTGCCACCTAGTGGTCAGGAGATATGAAAAATGGCTAATTTTGCTTATAACTTCTCAGTGCTTTGCCAAAAAATCTCGAAACTCATCCCGTTAGATTCGGAGGAGCATGCTGAGTCGACCCATATCAAATTTTCCCATGTCAGCCATTTTGGGTGTCGGCCATTTTGAATTTAGCTTTAAAGTGCTGTATCTTGAGAACGGATTAACGTATCGTTTCGACAATAATTACAAAAATGTTCGACACCATGCCCTGAATGTACATACCAATTTTGGGGCCAGCGCCACCTTGTGGTCAAAAGTTATAACGAAATTTCTAAAAATGCTAATAACTTCTGAAAAAAAAGGCTTATTGTAATAAAATTGATCTCAAAATATTCCTTGGATCAAACCGAGAACATTGATACCCATTATGCCAAAATTGGCCTAACTTCCTGTTCGCCATTTTGATGAATGTAGAAAACCTACTTTTTCGAACTCCTCCTAGACCGTTAGTCGGATTTTCACCAAATTTGACTCGGATCATCTTCAGAACATGCTGACAAAAAGTTATGGATTTCGTGTCGATATTCGAAACCGTTTTCATTTAACGCATCAACGAATTTGCAGGTAAGATGCCAAAGCGCATCGGAAGCTGTATCTCTGCAAATCTTTGAGATATTTGCACCAAATTTGGTATGTGGCATTATCACCTCACACTGATGACACCACATCAATTTGGTAGCAGCGCCACCTATTGGTCAAGAGTAATGAAGCATTCATTAACTATTAGTTTTAAAATGAACAAAAATGCTAATAACTGTAGATAGCATTAGCTTATTGTAATGAAACTGGTCTCAAAATATTCCTTGGGTCATGCCGACAACATAGATACCAATTATGCAACAGTTGGACAAACTCCCTGTCCGCCATTTTGATTTATGTTGAAAACCTACTTTTTCGAACTAGTCCTAGACCGTTTGTCCGATTTTCACCAAAATCGAGTCAGATCATCTTCAGACTGTGCTGACAAAAAGTTATGGATTTCATGTTGATAGGTGAAACCGTTTTCGTACAGCACCTCTATAAATTTTAGGCTTGATGTGAAAATGACTCTAAGGCTATATCTTTGGAAAACTTTGACATAATGACACCAAACTTTGTGTGAACATTTGTCATCTCACACTAAACACACCACATCGATTTGATAACAGCGCCACCTGTTGGTCAAACCTAATAAGACATTAAATCATAACAGTATCATTTTTCTGTCGTTTTGACTAAAATCATCCTAAAATGGCTTCTTTTTACTTTTTGTTGCAGTTGGTCTGCTGTTCCTGCCATCCTTAGCTCCTCATTTTCCGCTTTGAGTGCTTGGCCCCGTAATTGCTGCTTGCAGCTATATTTATTATTATTATTCTTCCGCCGCAAGTCTATGGCAGCCCATAGAACCGCTTGCGGGAAAGTTGTATAATTTGGCACACTGATAAAGGGCTGACTCAACATTAACCATAGCAAGTTTGGAGTCTCTAATTCAAACTCTCTAGCGCCACCACTTGTCCAAACTTTCACTTTATTTTTGCTAATAACTTTTGAACCGTAAGCCATAAAATCAAAATTCCAATTTTCTCTGAATCCTTGGGTCGTGCCGAGTCGAATGAACACCAAATTTCAAAAATCCTAAGGTTTAGTTTTTTTTCTATAATTTTTTGTTTGTAAAACCTACTTTTTCGAACTCGTCCTAGACGGTTTGTCTGATTTACACCAAAATTGACTCAGATCATCTTCAGACCATGCAGGCAAAAAGTTATGGAATTCAAGTTGATTGGACAAACCGTTCTCGAATAACGCGCTAATTAATTCTACGAAAAGCGAGCAAAAATGGATGTGAGGCCGTATCTCGGCAACGGTTTGTCGTATTGAGACCAATCTTGGTGAGGCTTATAACAAGCATGACCTGAGGCTACCTGCAGTGTTTCGTCACAGTGCCACCTAGTGGTCAGGAGATATGGAAAATGGCTATTTTTGCTTATAACTTCTCAGTGGTTTGACCAAAAATCTCAAAACTAGTCTTGTTAGATTCGGAGGAGCATGCCGAGTCGAACCATATCCAATTTTCCCATTTCAGCCATTTTGGGTGTCGGCCATTTTGAATTTAGCATTAAAATGCTGTATCTTGAGAACGGATTAACGTATCGTTTCGACAATAATTACAAAAATGTTCGGCACCATGCCCTGAATGTACATACCAATTTTGGGGCCAGCGCCACCTTGTGGTCAAAAGTTATAACGAAATTTCCAAAAATGCTAATAACTTCTGAACAAAATGGCTTATTGTAATAAAAGTGATCTCAAAATATTCCTTGAGTCAGGCCGAGAACATTGATACCAATTATGCCAAAATTGGCCTAACTTCCTGTTCGCCATTTTGATTAATGTAGAAAACCTACTTTTTCGAACTCCTCCTAGACCGTTAGTCGGATTTTCACCAAATTTGAACCGGATCATCTTCAGACCATGCTGACAAAAAGTTATGGATTTCGTGTCGATATTCGAAACCGTTTTCATTTAACGCATCAACGAATTTGCAGGTAAGATGCCAAAGCGCATCGGAAGCTGTATCTCTGCAAAGCTTTGAGATATTTGCACCAAATTTGGTATGTGGCATTACCACCTCACACTGATGACACCACATCAATTTGGTAGCAGCGCCACCTATTGGTCAAGAGTAATGACGCATTCACTAACCATTAGTTTTTAAATGATCAAAAATGCTAATAACTGTAGATAGCATTAGCCTATTGTAATGAAACTGGTCTCAAAATATTCCTTGGGTCATGCCGACAACATAGATACCAATTATGCCACAGTTGACCAAACTCCCTATCCGCCATTTTGATTTATGTTGAAAACCTACTTTTTCAAACTAGTCCTAGACCGTTCGTCCGATTTTCACCAAAATCGAGTCATATCATCTTCAGACTGTGCTGACAAAAAGTTATGGATTTCATGCTGATAGATGAAACCGTTTTCGTACAGCGCCTCTATAAATTTTAGGCTTGATGTGAAAATGACTCTAAGGCTATATCTTTGGAAAACTTTGACATAATGACACCAAACTTTGTGTGCACGTTTGTCACTTCACTCTAAACACACCACATCGATTTGCTAACAGCGCCACCTGTTGGTCAAACCTTAAAAAGCCATTAAATCATATCAGTAGGCGTTGTACATCATTTTTCTGTCGTTTTGACTAAAATCATCCTAAAATGGCTTCTTTTTACTTATTGTTGCAGTTAGTCTGCTGTTCCTGCCATCCTTAGCTCCTCATTTTCCGCTTTGAGTGCTTGGCCCCGTAATTGCTGCTTGCAGCTATATTTATTATTATTATTATTATTCCGCCGCAAGTCTATGGCAGCCCATAGAACCGCTTGCGGGAAAGTTGTATAATTTGGAACACTGATAGAGGGCCGACTCAACATTAACCATAGCAAGTTTGGAGTCTCTAACTCAAACTCTCTAGCGCCACCACTTGTCCAAACTTTCACTTTCTTTTTGTTAATAACTTTTGAACCGTAAGCCATAAAATCAAAATTCCAATTTTCCCTGAATCCTTGGGTCAAACCGAGTCGAATGAACACGAAATTTCAAAAATCGTAAGGTTTAGTTTTTTTTATATAATTTTTTGTTTGTAAAACCTACTTTTTCGAACTCGTCCTAGACGGTTTGTCTGATTTACACCAAAATTGGCTCAGATCATCTTCAGACCATGGCGGCAAAAAGTTATGGAATTCAAGTTGATTGGACAAACCGTTCTCGAATAACGCGCTAATTAATTCTACGAAAAGCGTTCAAAAATGGAAGTGAGGCCATATCTCCGCAACGCTTTGGAGTATTGAGACCAAACTTGGTGTGTGTTATAACAAGCATGACCTGAGGCTACCTGCAGTGTTTCGTCACAGTGCCACCTAGTGGTCAGGAGATATGAAAAATGGCTATTTTTGCTTATAACTTCTCAGTGGTTTGACCAAAAATCTCAAAACTAGTCTTGTTAGATTCGGAGGAGAATGCCGAGTCGACCCATATCCAATTTTCCCATGTCAGCCATTTTGGGTGTCGGCCATTTTGAATTTAGCTTTAAAATGCTGTATCTTGAGAACGGATTAACGTATCGTTTCGACAATAATTACAAAAATGTTCGGCACCATGCCCTAAATGTACATACAAATTTTGGGGCCAGCGCCACCTTGTGGTCAAAAGTTATAACGAAATTTCGAAAAATGCTAATAACTTCTGAAAAAAATGGCTTATTGTAATAAAAGTGATCTCAAAATATTCCTTGGGTTAGGCCGAGAACATTGATACCAATTATGCCAAAATTGGCCTAACTTCCTGTTCGCCATTTTGATGAATGTAGAAAACCTACTTTTTCGAACTCCTCCGAGACCGTTAGTCGGATTTTCACCAAATTTGACTCGGATCATCTTCAGACCATGCTGACAAAAAGTTATGGATTTCGTGTCGATATTCGAAACCGTTTTCATTTAACGCATCAACGAATTTGCAGGTAAGATGCCAAAGCGCATCGGAAGCTGTATCTCTGCAAAGCTTTGAGATATTTGCACCAAATTTGGTATGTGGCATTAACACCTCACACTGATGACACCACATCAATTTGGTAGCAGCGCCACCTATTGGTCAAGAGTAATGAAGCATTCATTAACTATTAGTTTTAAAATGATCAAAAATGCTAATAACTGTAGATAGCATTAGCCTATTGTAATGAAACTGGTCTCAAAATATTCCTTGGATCATGCCGACAATATAGATACCAATTATGCAACAGTTGGCCAAACTCCCTGTCCGCCATTTTGAATTATGTTGAAAACCTACTTTTTCGAACTAGTCCTAGACCGTTTGTCCGATTTTCACCAAAATCGAGTCAGATCATCTTCAGACTGTGCTGACAAAAAGTTATGGATTTCATGTTGATAGTTGAAACCGTTTTCGTACAGCGCCTCTATAAATCTTAGGCTTGATGTGAAAATGACTCTAAGGCTATATCTTTGGAAAACTTTTACATAATGACACCAAACTTTGTGTGAACGTTTGTCATCTCACACTAAACACACCACATCGATTTGATAACAGCGCCACCTGTTGGTCAAACCTAATAAGCCATTAAATCATATCAGTAGGCGTTCTACATCACTTTTCTGTCGTTTTGACTAAAATCATCCTAAAATGGCTTCTTTTTACTTATTGTTGCAGTTGGTCTGCTGTTCCTGCCATCCTTAGCTCCTCATTTTCTGCTTTGAGTGCTTGGCCCCGTAATTGCTGCTTGCAGCTATATTTAGGGGCCAAGCACCGAAGGTGCGAAGGCACCTATTGTATCCGTTAGAATTCTTATTATTAGGGGCCAAGCACCGAAGGTGCGAAGGCACCTATTGTATCCGTTAGAATTCTTATTATTATTATTATTATTAGGGGCCAAGCACCGAAGGTGCGAAGGCACCTATTGAAACCGTTAGAATTCTTATTAGGGGCCAAGCACCGAAGGTGCGAAGGCACCTATTGTATCCGTTAGAATTCTTATTATTAGGGGCCAAGCACCGAAGGTGCGAAGGCAACTATTGTATCCGTTAGAATTCTTATTATTATTATTATTATTCCGCCGCAAGTCTATGGCAGCCCATAGAACCGCTTGCGGGAAAGTTGTATAATTTGGCACACTGATAGAGGACAGTCCCAACATTAACCATAGCAAGTTTGGAGTCTCTAACTCAAACTCTCTAGCGCCACCACTTGTCCAAACTTTCACTTTCTTTTTGCTAATAACTTTTGAACCGTAAGCCATAAAATCAAAATTCCAATTTTCTCTGAATCCTTGGGTCATGCCGAGTCGAATGAACACCAAATTTCAAAAATCATAAGGTTTCGTTTTTTTTCTAAAATTATTTGTTTGTAAAACCTACCTTTTCGAACTCGTCCTAGACGGTTTGTCTGATTTACACCAAAATTGGCTCAGATCATCTTCAGACCATGCAGGCAAAAAGTTATGGAATTCAAGTTCATTGGACAAACTGTTCTCGAATAACGCGCTAATTAATTCTACGAAAAGCGTTCAAAAATGGAAGTGAGGCCATATCTCCGCAACGCTTTGGAATATTGAGACCAAACTTGGTGTGTGTTGTAACAAGCATGACCTGAGGCTACCTGCAGTGTTTCGTCACAGTGCCACCTAGTGGTCAGGAGTTATGAAAAATGGCTATTTTTGCTTATAACTTCTCAGTGGTTTGACCAAAAATCTCAAAACTGGTCTTGTTAGATTCGGAGGAGCATGCCGAGTCGTCCCATATCCAATTTTCCCATGTCAACCATTTTGGGTTTCGGCCATTTTGAATTTAGATTTAAAATGCTGTATCTTGAGAACGGATTAACGTATCGTTTCGACAATAATTACAAAAATGTTCGGCACCATGCCCTGAATGTACATACCAATATTGGGGCCAGCGCCACCTTGTGGTCAAAAGTTATAACGAAATTTCGAAAAATGCTAATAACTTCTGAAAAAAATGGCTTATTGTAAAAAAAGTGATCTCAAAATTTTCCTTGGGTCAGACCGAGAACATTGATATCCATTATGCCACAGTTGGCCAAACTCCCTGTCCGCCATTTTGATTAATGTAGAAAACCTACTTTTTCGAACTCCTCCTAGACCGTTAGTCGGATTTTCACCAAAATGGACTCGGATCATCTTCAGACCATGCTGACAAAAAGTTATGGATTTCGTGTCGATATTCGAAACCGTTTTCATTTAACGCATCAACGAATTTGCAGGTAAGATGCCAAAGCGCATCGGAAGCTGTATCTCTGCAAAGCTTTGAGATATTTGCACCAAATTTGGTATGTGGCGTTAACACCTCACACTGATGACACCACATCAAGTTGGTCGCAGCGCCACCTATTGGTCAAGAATAATGAAGCATTCATTAACCATTAGTTTTTAAATGAACAAAAATGCTAATAACTGTAGATAGCATTAGCCTATTGTAATGAAGCTGGTCTCAAAATATTCCTTGGGTCATGCCGACAACATAGATACCAATTATGCCACAGTTGGCCAAACTCCCTGTCCGCCATTTTGATTTATGTTGAAAACCTACTTTTTCGAACTAGTCCTAGACCGTTTGTCCGATTTTCACCAAAATCGAGTCAGATCATCATCAGACTGTGCTGACAAAAAGTTATGGATTTCATGTTGATAGTTGAAACCGTTTTCGTACAGCACCTCTATAAATTTTAGGCTTGATGTGAAAATGACTCTAAGGCTATATCTTTGGAAAACTTTGACATAATGACACCAAACTTTGTGTGAACGTTTGTCACCTCACACTAAACACACCACATCGATCTGATAACAGCGCCACCTGTTGGTCAAAGGTAATAAGCCATTAAATCATATCAGTAGGCGTTCTACATCATTTTTCTGTCGTTTTGACTAAAATCATCCTAAAATGGCTTCTTTTTACTTATTGTTGCAGTTGGTCTGCTGTTCCTGCCATCCTTAGCTCCTCATTTTCCGCTTTGAGTGCTTGGCCCCGTAATTGCTGCTTGCAGCTATATTTATTATTATTAGGGGCCAAGCACCGAAGGTGCGAAGGCACCTATTGTATCCGTTAGAATTCTTATTATTATTATTATTATTATTATTCTTCCGCCGCAAGTCTATGGCAGCCCATAGAACCGCTTGCGGGAAAGTTGTATAATTTGGAACACTGATAGAGGGCCGACTCAACATTAACCATAGCAAGTTTGGAGTCTCTAACTCAAACTCTCTAGCGCCACCACTTGTCCAAACTTTCACTTTCTTTTTGTTAATAACTTTTGAACCGTAAGCCATAAAATCAAAATTCCAATTGTTCCTGAATCCTTGGGTCAAGCCGAGTCGAATGAACACGAAATTTCAAAAATCGTAAGGTTTAGTTTTTTTTATATAATTTTTTGTTTGTAAAACCTACTTTTTCGAACTCGTCCTAGACGGTTTGTCTGATTTACACCAAAATTGGCTCAGATCATCTTCAGACCATGGCGGCAAAAAGTTATGGAATTCAAGTTGATTGGACAAACCGTTCTCGAATAACGCGCTAATTAATTCTACAAAAAGCGTTAAAAAATGGAAGTGAGGCCATATCTCCGCAACGCTTTGGAGTATTGAGACCAAACTTGGTGTGTGTTATAACAAGCATGACCTGAGGCTACCTGCAGTGTTTCGTCACAGTGCCACCTAGTGGTCAGGAGATATGAAAAATGGCTATTTTTGCTTATAACTTCTCAGTGGTTTGACCAAAAATCTCAAAACTAGTCTTGTTAGATTCGGAGGAGCATGCCGAGTCGACCCATATCCAATTTTCCCATGTCAGCCATTTTGGGTGTCGGCCATTTTGAATTTAGCTTTAAAATGCTGTATCTTGAGAACGGATTAACGTATCGTTTCGACAATAATTACAAAAATGTTCGGCACCATGCCCTGAATGTACATACCAATTTTGGGGCCAGCGCCACCTTGTGGTCAAAAGTTATAACGAAATTTCGAAAAATGCTAATAACTTCTGAAAAAAATGGCTTATTGTAATAAAAGTGATCTCAAAATATTCCTTGGGTCAGGCCGAGAACATTGATACCAATTATGTCAAAATTGGCCTAACTTCCTGTTCGCCATTTTGATGAATGTAGAAAACCTACTTTTTCGAACTCCTCCTAGACCGTTAGTCGGATTTTCACCAAATTTGACTCGGATCATCTTCAGACCATGCTGACAAAAAGTTATGGATTTCGTGTCGATATTCGAAACCGTTTTCATTTAACGCATCAACGAATTTGCAGGTAAGATGCCAAAGCGCATCGGAAGCTGTATCTCTGCAAAGCTTTGAGATATTTGCACCAAATTTGGTATGTGGCATTAACACCTCACACTGATGACACCACATCAATTTGGTAGCAGCGCCACCTATTGGTCAAGAGTAATGAAGCATTCATTAACCATTAGTTTTAAAATGAACAAAAATGCTAATAACTGTAGATAGCATTAGCCTATTGTAATGAAACTGGTCTCAAAATATTCCTTGGGTCATGCCGACAACATAGATACCAATTATGCTACAGTTGGCCAAACTCCCTGTCCGCCATTTTGATTTATGCTGAAAACATACTTTTTCGCACTAGTCCTAGACCGTTTGTCCAATTTTCACCAAAATCGAGTCAGATCATCTTCAGACTGTGCTGACAAAAAGTTATGGATTTCATGATGATAGATGAAACCGTTTTCGTATAGCGCCTCTACAAATTTTAGGCTTGATGAAAAAATGACTCTGAGGCTTTATCTCTGCAAAGCTTTGACATAAAGACACTAAACTTTGTGTGTACCTTTGTCAACTCACACTTAACACACCACATCGATTTGATAACAGCGCCACCTGTAGGTCAAATGTAATAAGCATTAAATCATATCAGTAGGCGTTCTACATCATTTTTCTGTCGTTTTGACTAAAATTATATTAAAATTGCTTCCTTTTACTTATTGTTGCAGTTGGTTTGCTGTTCCTGCCATCATTAGCTCCTCATTTTGCCATTTGAATGCTTGGCCCCGTAATTGCTGCTTGCAGCTATATTTAGGGGCCAAGCACCGAAGGTGCGAAGGCACCTATTGTATCCGTTAGAATTCTTATTATTAGGGGCCAAGCACCGAAGGTGCGAAGGCACCTATTGTTTTCGTTAGAATTCTTATTATTATTATTATTATTATTCTTCCGCCGCAAGTCTATGGCAGCCCATAGAACCGCTTGCGGGAAAGTTGTATAATTTGGCACACTGATAGAGGACCGTCCCAACATTAACCATAGCAAGTTTGGAGTCTCTAACTCAAACTCTCTAGCGCCACCATTTGTCCAAACTTTCACTTTCTTTTTGCTAATAACTTTTGAACCGTAAGCCACAAAATCAAAATTCCAATTTTCCCTGAATCCTTGGGTCATGCCGAGTCGAATGAACACCAAATTTAAAAAATCGTAAGGATTAGTTTTTTTTCTATAATTTTTTGTTTATAAAACCTACTTTTTCGAACTCGTCCTAGACGGTTTGTCTGATTTTCACCAAAATTGGCTCAGATCATCTACAGACCATGCAGGCAAAAAGTTATGGAATTCAAGTTGATTGGACAAACCGTTCTCGAATAACGCGCTATTTAATTCTACGAAAAGCGCGCAAAAATGGATGTAAGGCCATATCTCCGCAACGGTTTGTCGTATTGAGACCAAACTTGGTGTGTGTTATAACAAGCATGATCTGAGGCGTCCTGCAGTGTTTCGTCACAGTGCCACCTAGTGGTCAGGAGATATGAAAAATGGCTATTTTTGCTTATAACTTCTCAGTGATTTGGCCAAAAATCTCGAAACTCATTCTGTTAGATTCGGAGGAGCATGCCGAGTCGAACCATATCCAATTTTCCCAAGTCAGCCATTTTGGGTGTCGGCCATTTTGAATTTAGCTTTAAAATGCTGTATCTTGAGAACGGATTAACGTATCGTTTCGACAATAATTACAAAAATGTTCGGCACCATGCCCTGAATGTACATACCAATTTTGGGGCCAGTGCCACCTTGTGGTCAAAAGTTATAACGAAATTTCTAGAAATGCTAATAACTTCTGAAAAAAATGGCTTATTGTAATAAAAGTGATCTCAAAATATTCCTTGGGTCAGACCGAGAACATTGATACCCATTATGCCAAAATTGGCCTAACTTCCTGTTCGCCATTTTGATGAATGTAGAAAACCTACTTTTTCGAACTCCTCCTAGACCGTTAGTCGGATTTTCACCAAATTTGACTCGGATCATCTTCAGACCATGCTGACAAAAAGTTATGGATTTCGTGTCGATATTCGAAACCGTTTTCATTTAACGCATCAACGAATTTGCAGGTAAGATGCCAAAGCGTATCGGAAGCTGTATCTCTGCAAAGATTTGAGATATTTGCACCAAATTTGGTATGTGGCATTACCACCTCACACTGATTACAGCACATTAATTTGGTAACAGCGCCACCTATTGGTCAAGAGTAATGAAGCATTCATTAACCATTAGTTGTAAAAAGAACAAAAATGCTAATAACTGTAGATAGCATTAGCCTATTGTAATAAAACTGGTCTCAAAATATTCCTTGGGTCATGCCGACAACATAGATACCAATTATGCCACAGTTGGCCAAACTTCCTGTCCGCCATTTTGATCTATGTTGAAAACCTACTTTTTCGAACTAATCCTAGACCGTTCGTTCGATTTTCACCAAAATCGAGTCAGATCATCTTCAGACTGTGCTGACAAAAAGTTATGGATTTCATGTTGATAGATGGAACCGTTTTCGTACAGCGCCTCTATAAATTTTAGGCTTGATGTGAAAATGACTCTAAGGCTATAATTTTGGAAAACTTTGACATAATGACACCAAACTTTGTGTGCACGTTTGTCACCTCACACTAAACACACCACATCGATTTGATAACAGCGCCACCTGTTGGTCAAACCTAATAAGCCATTAAATCATATCAGTAGGCGTTCTACATAATTTTTCTGTCGTTTTGACTAAAATCATCCTAAAATGGCTTCTTTTTACTTCTTGTTGCAGTTGGTCTGCTGTTCCTGCCATCCTTAGCTCCTCATTTTCCGCTTTGAGTGCTTGGCCCCGTAATTGCTGCTTGCAGCTATATTTATTATTATTATTATTATTCTTCCGCCGCAAGTCTATGGCAGCCCATAGAACCGCTTGCGGGAAAGTTGTATAATTTGGCACACTGATAGAGGGCCGACTCAACATTAACCGTAGCAAGTTTGGAGTCTCTAATTCAAACTCTCTAGCGCCACCACTTGTCCAAACTTTCACTTTCTTTTTGCTAATAACTTTTGAACCGTTAGCCATAAAATCGAAATTCCAATTTTCCCTGAATCCTTGGGTTATGCCGAGTCGAATGAACACCAAATTTCAAAAATCCTAAGGTTTAGTTTTTTTCTATAATTTTTTGTTTATAAAACCTACTTTTTCGAACTCGTCCTAGACGGTTTGTCTGATTTTCACCAAAATTGGCTCAGATCATCTTCAGACCATGCAGGCAAAAAGTTATGGAATTCAAGTTGATTGGACTAACCGTTCTCGAATAACGCGCTAATTAATTCTACGAAAAGCGTTCAAAAATGGAAGTGAGGCAATATCTCCGGAACGCTTTGGAATATTGAGACCAAACTTGGTTTGTGTTATAACAAGCATGACCTGAGGCTACCTGCAGTGTTTCGTCACAGTGCCACCTAGTGGTCAGGAGATATGAAAAATGGCTATTTTTGCTTATAACTTCTCAGTGGTTTGACCAAAAATCTCAAAACTGGTCTTGTTAGATTCGGAGGAGGATGCCGAGTCGACCCATATCCAATTTTCCCATGTCAGCCATTTTGGGTGTCGGCCATTTTGAATTTCGCTTTAAAATGCTGTATCTTGAGAACGGATTAACGTATCGTTTCGACAATAATTACAAAAATGTTCGGCACCATGCCCTGAATGTACATACCAATTTTGGGGCCAGCGCCACCTTGTGGTCAAAAGTTATAACGAAATTTTTAAAAATGCTAATAACTTCTGAAAAAAATGGCTTATTGTAATAAAAGTGATCTCAAAATATTCCTTGGGTCAGCCCGAGAACATTGATACCAATTATGCCAAAATTGGCCTAACTTCCTGTTAGCCATTTTGATTAATGTAGAAAACCTACTTTTTCGAACTCCTCCTAGACCGTTAGTCGGATTTTCACCAAATTTGACTCGGATCATCTTCAGACCATGATGACAAAAAGTTATGGATTTCGTGTCGATATTCGAAACCGTTTTCATTTAACGCATCAACGAATTTGCAGGTAAGATGCCAAAGCGCATCGGAAGCTGTATCTCTTCAAAGCTTTGAGATATTTGCACCAAATTTGGTATGTGGCATTAACACCTCACACTGATGACACCACACCAATTTGGTAGCAGCGCCACCTATTGGTCAAGAGTAATGAAGCATTCATTAACTATTAGTTTTAAAATGAACAAAAATGCTAATAACTGTAGATAGCATTAGCCTATTGTAATGAAACTGGTCTCAAAATATTCCTTGGGTCATGCCGACAACATAGATACCAATTATGCAACAGTTGGCCAAACTCCCTGACCGCCATTTTGAATTATGTTGAAAACCTACTTTTTCGAACTAGTCCTAGACCGTTTGTCCAATTTTCACCAAAATCGAGTCAGATCATCTTCAGACTGTTTTGACAAAAAGTTATGGATTTCATGTTGATAGTTGAAACCGTTTTCGTACAGCGCCTCTATAAATTTTAGGCTTGATGTGAAAATGACTCTAAGGCTATATCTTTGGAAAACTTTGACATAATGACACCAAACTTTGTGTGAACGTTTGTCATCTCACACTAAACACACCACATCGATTTGATAACAGCGCCACCTGTTGGTCAAACCTAATAAGCCATTAAATCATATCAGTAGGCGTTCTACATCACTTTTCTGTCGTTTTGAATAAAATCATCCTAAAATGGCTTCTTTTTACTTATTGTTGCAGTTGGTCTGCTGTTCCTGCCATCCTTAGCTCCTCATTTACCGCTTTAAGTGCTTGGCCCCGTAATTGCTGCTTGCAGCTATATTTAGGGGCCAAGCACCGAAGGTGCGAAGGCACCTATTGAAACCGTTAGAATTCTTATTATTATTATTATTCCGCCGCAAGTCTATGGCAGCCCATAGAACCGCTTGCGGGAAAGTTGTATAATTTGGCACACTGATAGAGGGCCGACTCAACATTAACCATAGCAAGTTTGGAGTCTCTAACTCAAACTCTCTAGCGCCACCACTTGTCCAAACTTTCACTTTCTTTTTGCTAATAACTTTTGAACCGTAAGCCATAAAATCAAAATTCCAATTTTCCCTGAATCCTTGGGTGATGCCGAGTCGAATGAACACCAAATTTCAAAAATCCTAAGGTTTAGTTTTTTTTCTATAATTTTTTGTTTATAAAACCTACTTTTTCGAACTCGTCCTAGACGGTTTGTCTGATTTTCACCAAAATTGGCTCAGATCATCTTCAGACCATGCAGGCAAAAAGTTATGGAATTCAAGTTGATTGGACAAACCGTTCTCGAATAACGCGCTAATTAATTCTACGAAAAGTGCGCAAAAACGGATGTGAGGCCATATCTCCGCAACGGTTTGTCTTATTGAGACCAAACTTGGTGTGTGTTGTAACAAGCATGACCTGAGGCTACCTGCAGTGTTTCGTCACAGTGCCACCTAGTGGTCAGGAGATATGAAAAATGGCTATTTTTGCTTATAACTTCTTAGTGCTTTGGCCAAATATCTAGAAACTGGTCCCGTTAGATTCGGAGGAGCATGCCGAGTCGAACCATATCCAATTTTCCCATGTCAGCCATTTTGGGTGTCGGCCATTTTGAATTTAGCTTTAAAATGCTGTATCTTGAGAACAGATTAACGTATCGTTTCGACCATAATTACAAAAATGTTCGGCACCATGCCCTGAATGTACATACCAATTTTGGGGCCAGCGCCACCTTGTGGTCAAAAGTTATAACGAAATTTCTAAAAATGCTAATAACTTCTGAAAAAAATGGCTTAATGTAATAAAAGTGATCTCAAAATATTCCTTGGGTCTGGCCGAGAACATTGATACCAATTATGCCAAAATTGGCCTAACTTCCTGTTCGCCATTTTGATGAATGTAGAAAACCTACTTTTTCGAACTCCTCCTAGACCGTTAGTCGGATTTTCACCAAATTTGAATCGGATCATCTTCAGACCATGCTGACAAAAAGTTATGGATTTCGTGTCGATATTCGAAACCGTTTTCATTTAACGCATCAACGAATTTGCAGGTAAGATGCCAAAGCGCATCGGAGGCTGTATCTCTGCAAAGCTTTGAGATATTTGCACCAAATTTGGTATGTGGCATTACCACCTCACACTGATTACACCACATCAATTTGGTAGCAGCGCCACCTATTGGTCAAGAGTAATGAAGCATTCATTAACCATTAGTTTTAAAATGAACAAAAATGCTAATAACTGTAGATAGCATTAGCCTATTGTAATGAAACTGGTCTCAAAATATTCCTTGGGTCATGCTGACAACATAGATATCAATTATGCAACAGTTGGCCAAACTCCCTGTCCGCCATTTTGATTTATGTTGAAAACCTACTTTTTCGAACTAGTCCTAGACCGTTTGTCCGATTTTCACCAAAATCGAGTCAGATCATCTTCAGACTGTGCTGACAAAAATTTATGGATTTCATGTTGATAGTTGAAACCGTTTTCGTACAGCGGCTCTACAAATTTTAGGCTTGATGTGAAAATGACTCTAAGGCTATATCTTTAGAAAACTTTGACATAATGACACCAAACTTTGTGTGAACGTTTGTCATCTCACACTAAACACACCACATCGATTTGATAACAGCGCCACCTGTTGGTCAAACCTAATAAGCCATTAAATCACATCAGTAGTCGTTCTACATCATTTTTCTGTCGTTTTGACTAAAATCATCCTAAAATGGCTTCTTTGTACTTATTGTTGCAGTTGGTCTGCTGTTCCTGCCATCCTTAGCTCCTCATTTTCCGCTTTGAGTGCTTGGCCCCGTAATTGCTGCTTGCAGCTATATTTATTAGGGGCCAAGCACCGAAGGTGCGAAGGCACCTATTGTATCCGTTAGAATTCTTATTATTATTATTATTATTATTATTATTATTATTCTTCCGCCGCAAGTCTATGGCAGCCCATAGAACCGCTTGCGGGAAAGTTGTATAATTTGGCACACTGATAGTGGACCGTGCCAACATTAACCATAGCAAGTTTGGAGTCTCTAACTCAAACTCTCTAGCGCCACCACTTGTCCAAACTTTCACTTTCTTTTTGCTAATAACTTTTGAACCGTAAGCCATAAAATCAAAATTCCAATTTTCCCTGAATCCTTGGGATATGCCGAGTCGAATGAACACCAAATTTCAAAAATCCTAAGGTTTAGTTTTTTTTCTATAATTTTTTGTTTATAAAACCTACTTTTTCGAACTCGTCCTAGACGGTTTGTCTGATTTTCACCCAAATTGAGTCAGATCATCTTCAGACCATGCAGGCAAAAAGTTATGGAATTCAAGTTGTTTGGACAAACCGTTCTCGAATAACGCGCTAATTAATTCTACGAAAAGCGTTCAAAAATGGAAGTGAGGCAATATCTCCGGAACGCTTTGGAATATTGAGACCAAACTTGGTGTGTGTTATAACAAGCATGACCTGAGGCTACCTGCAGTGTTTCGTCACAGTGCCACCTAGTGGTCAGGAGATATGAAAAATGGCTATTTTTGCTTATAACTTCTCAGTGGTTTGACCAAAAATCTCAAAACTGGTCTTGTTAGATTCGGAGGAGCATGCCGAGTCGACCCATATCCAATTTTCCCATGTCAGCCATTTTGGGTGTCGGCCATTTTGAATTTAGCTTTAAAATGCTGTATCTTGAGAACGGATTAACGTATCGTTTTGACAATAATTACAAAAATGTTCGGCACCAAGCCCTGAATGTACAAAAAAATTTTGGGGCCAGCGCCACCTTGTGGTCAAAAGTTATAAAGAAATTTCGAAAAATGCTAATAACTTCTGAAAAAAATGGCTTATTGTAATAAAAGCTATCTCAAAATATTCCTTGGGTCAGGCCGAGAACATTGATACCAATTATGTCAAAATTGGCCTAACTTCCTGTTCGCCATTTTGATGAATGTAGAAAACCTACTTTTTCGAACTCCTCCTAGACCGTTGGTCGGATTTTCACCAAATTTGACTCGGATCATCTTCAGACCATGCTGACAAAAAGTTATGGATTTCGTGTCGATATTCGAAACCGTTTTCATTTAACGCATCAACGAATTTGCAGGTAAGATGCCAAAGCGCATCAGAAGCTGTATCTCTGCAAAGCTTTGAGATATTTGCACCAAATTTGGTATGTGGCATTAACACCTCACACTGATGACACCACATCAATTTGGTAGCAGCGCCACCTATTGGTCAAGAGTAATGAAGCATTCATTAACTATTAGTTTTAACATGAACAAAAATGCTAATAACTGTAGATAGCATTAGCCTATTGTAATGAAACTGGTCTCAAAATATTCCTTGGGTCATGCCGACAACATAGATACCAATTATGCAACAGTTGGCCAAACTCCCTGTCCGCCATTTTGAATTATGTTGAAAACCTCCTTTTTCGAACTAGTCCTAGACCGTTTGTCCGATTTTCACCAAATCTTCAGACTGTGCTGACAAAAAGTTATGGATTTCATGTTGATAGTTGAAACCGTTTTCGTACAGCGCCTCTATAAATTTTAGGTTTGATGTGAAAATGACTCTAAGGCTATATCTTTTTAAAACTTTTACATAATGACACCAAACTTTGTGTGAACGTTTGTCATCTCACACTAAACACACCACATCGATTTGATAACAGCGCCACCTGTTGGTCAAACGTAATAAGCCATTAAATCATATCAGTAGGCGTTCTACATCACTTTTCTGTCGTTTTGACTAAAATCATCCTAAAATGGCTTCTTTTTACTTATTGTTGCAGTTGGTCTGCTGTTCCTGCCATCCTTAGCTCCTCATTTTCCGCTTTGAGTGCTTGGCCCCGTAATTGCTGCTTGCAGCTATATTTATTATTATTATTCTTCCGCCGCAAGTCTATGGCAGCCCATAGAACCGCTTGCGGGAAAGTTGTATAATTTGGCACACTAATAGAGGACAGTCTCAACTTTAACCATAGCAAGTTTGGAGTCTCTAACTCAAACTCTCTAGCGCCACCACTTGTCCAAACTTTCACTTTCTTTTTGCTAATAACTTTTGAACCGTAAGCCATAAAATCAAAATTCCAATTTTCTCTGAATCCTTGGGTCGTGCCGAGTCGAATGAACACCAAATTTCAAAAATCCTAAGGTTTAGTTTTTTTTCTATGATTTTTTGTTTATAAAACCTACTTTTTCGAACTCGTCCTAGACGGTTTGTCTGATTTTCACCAAAATTGGCTCAGATCATCTTCAGACCATGGAGGCAAAAAGTTATGGAATTCAAGTTGATTGGACAAATCGTTCTCGAATAATGCGCTAATTAATTCTACGAAAAGCGTTCAAAAATGGATGTGAGGCCATATCTCGGCAACGGTTTGTTGTATTGAGACCAAACTTGGTGTGTGTTATAACAAGCATGACCTGACACTACTTGCAGTGTTTCGTCACAGTGCCACCTAGTGGTCAGGAGATATGTAAAGTGACTATTTTTGCTTATAACTTCTCAGTGGTTTGACCAAAAATCTCAAAACTGGTCTTGTTAGATTCGGAGGAGCATGCCGAGTCGACCCATATCCAATTTTCCCATGTCAGCCATTTTGGGTGTCGGCCATTTTGAATTTAGCTTTAAAACGCTGTATCTTGAGAACGGATTAACGTATCGTTTCGACAATAATTACAAAAATGTTCGGCACCACGCCCTGAATGTACATACAAATTTTGGGGCCAGCGCCACCTTGTGGTCAAAAGTTATAACGAAATTTCGAAAAATGCTAATAACTTCTGAAAAAAATGGCTTATTGTAATAAAAGTGATCTCAAAATATTCCTTGGGTCAGGCCGAGAACATTGATACCAATTATGCCAAAATTGGCCTAACTTCCTGTTCGCCATTTTGATGAATGTAGAAAACCTACTTTTTCGAACTCCTCCTAGACCGTTAGTCGGATTTTCACCAAATTTGACTCGGATCATCTTCAGACCATGCTGACAAAAAGTTATGGATTTCGTGTCGATATTCGAAACCGTTTTCATTTAACGCATCAACGAATTTGCAGGTAAGATGCCAAAGCGCATCGGAAGCTGTATCTCTGCAAAGCTTTGAGATATTTGCACCAAATTTGGTATGTGGCATTAACACCTCACACTGATGACACCACATCAATTTGGTAGCAGCGCCACCTGTTGGTCAAGAGTAATGAAGCATTCATTAACTATAAGTTTTAAAATGAACAAAAATGCTAATAACTGTAGATAGCATTAGCCTATTGTAATGAAACTGGTCTCAAAATATTCCTTGGGTCATGCCGACAACATAGATACCAATTATTCAACAGTTGGCCAAACTCCCTGTCCGCCATTTTGATTTATGTTGAAAACCTACTTTTTCGAACTAGTCCTAGACCGTTTGTCCGATTTTCACCAAAATCGAGTCAGATCATCTTCAGACTGTGCTGACAAAAATTTATGGATTTCATGTTGATAGTTGAAACCGTTTTCGTATAGCGCCTCTATAAATATTAGGCTTGATGTGAAAATGACTCTAAGGCTATATCTTTGGAAAACTTTGACATAATGACACCAAACTTTGTGTGAACGTTTGTCATCTCACACTAAACACAACATATCGATTTGATAACAGCGCCACCTGTTGGTCAAACCTAATAAGCCATTAAATCATATCAGTAGGCGTTCTACATCATTTTTCTGTCGTTTTGACTAAAATCATCCTAAAATGGCTTCTTTTTACTTATTGTTGCAGTTGGTCTGCTGTTCCTGCCATCCTTAGCTCCTCATTTTCCGAGTGCTTGGCCCCGTAATTGCTGCTTGCAGCTATATTTATTATTATTATTATTCCGCCGCAAGTCTATGGCAGCCCATAGAACCGCTTGCGGGAAAGTTGTATAATTTGGCACACTGATATTGGACTGTCCCGACATTAACCATAGCAAGTTTGGAGTCTCTAACTCAAACTCTCTAGCGCCACCACTTGTCCAAACTTTCACTTTCTTTTTGCTAATAACTTTTGAACCGTAAGCCACAAAATCAAAATTCCAATTTTTCCTGAATCCTTGGGTCATGCCGAGTCGAATGAACACCAAATTTAAAAAATCCTAAGGTTTAGTTTTTTTTCTATAATTTTTTGTTTATAAAACCTACTTTTTCGAACTCGTCCTAGACGGTTTGTCTGATTTTCACCAAAATTGGCTCAGATCATCTTCAGACCATGCAGGCAAAAAGTTATGGAATTCAAGTTGATTGGACAAACCGCTCTCGAATAACGCGCTAATTAATTCTACGAAAAGCGTTCAAAAATGGATTTGAGGCCATATCTCCGTAACACTTTGGAGTATTGAGACCAAACTTGGTGTGTGTTATAACAAGCATGACCTGAGACTACCTGCAGTGTTTCGTCACAGTGCCACCTAGTGGTCAGGAGATATGAAAAATGGCTATTTTCGCTTATAACTTCTCAGTGGTTTGACCAAAAATCTCAAAACTGGTCTTGTTGGATTCGGAGGAGCATGCCGAGTCGACCCATATCCAATTTTCCCATGTCAGCCATTTTGGGTGTCGGCCATTTTGAATTTAGCTTTAAAATGCTGTATCTTGAGAACGGATTAACGTATCGTTTCGACAATAATTACAAAAATGTTCGGCACCAAGCCCTGAATGTACATAAAAAATTTGGGGCCAGCGCCACCTTGTGGTCAAAAGTTATAACGAAATTTCGAAAAATGCTAATAACTTCTGAAAAATAATGGCTTATTGTTGTAAATGTGATCTCAAAATATTCCTTGGGTCAGGCCGAGAACATTGATACCAATTATGCCAAAATTGGCCTAACTTCCTGTTCGCCATATTGATTAACGTGGAAAACCTACTTTTTCGAACTCCTCCTAGACCGTTAGTCGGATTTTCACCAAATTTGACTCGGATCATCTTCAGACCATGCTGAAAAAAAGTTATGGATTTCGTGTCGATATTCGAAACCGTTTTCATTTAACGCATCAATGAATTTGCAGGTAAGATGCCAAAGCGCATCGGAAGCTGTATCTCTGCAAAGCTTTGAGATATTTGCACCAAATTTGGTATGTGGCATTACCACCTCACACTGATTACAACACATAAATTTGGTAGCAGCGCCACCTATTGGTCAAGAGTAATGAACCATTCATTAACCATTAGTTTTAAAATGATCAAAAATGCTAATAACTGTAGATAGCATTAGCCTATTGTAATGAAACTGGTCTCAAAATATTCCTTGGGTAATGCTGACAACATAGATACCAATTATGCCACAGTTGGCCAAACTCCCTGTCCGCCATTTTGATTTATGTTGAAAACCTACTTTTTCAAACTAGTCCTAGACCGTTCGTCCGATTTTCACCAAAATCGACTCAGATCATCTTCAGACTGTGCTGACAAAAAGTTATGGATTTCATGTCGATAGATGAAACCGTTTTCGTACATCGCCTCTATTAATTTTTGTCTTGATGTGAAAATGACTCTGAGGCTATATCTTTGGAAAACTTTGACATAACGACACCAAACTTTGTGTGCACGTTTGTCACCTCACACTAAACACACCACATGGATTTGAGAACAGCGCCACCTGTTGGTCAAACCTAATAAGCATTAAATCACATCAGTAGGCGTTCTACATCATTTTTCTGTCGTTTTGACTAAAATCATCCTAAAATGGCTTCTTTTTACTTATTGTTGCAGTTGGTCTGCTGTTCCTGCCATCCTTAGCTCCTCATTTTCCGCTTTGAGTGCTTGGCCCCGTAATTGCTGCTTGCAGCTATATTTATTATTATTATTCTTCCGCCGCAAGTCTATGGCAGCCCATAGAACCGCTTGCGGGAAAGTTGTATAATTTGGCACACTGATAAAGGGCTGACTCAACATTAACCATAGCAAGTTTGGAGTCTCTAATTCAAACTCTCTAGCGCCACCACTTGTCCAAACTTTCACTTTCTTTTTGCTAATAACTTTTGAACCGTAAGCCATAAAATCAAAATTCCAATTTTCTCTGAATCCTTGGGTCGTGCCGAGTCGAATGAACACCAAATTTCAAAAATCCTAAGGTTTAGTTTTTTTTCTATAATTTTTTGTTTGTAAAACCTACTTTTTCGAACTCGTCCTAGACGGTTTGTCTGATTTACACCAAAATTGACTCAGATCATCTTCAGACCATGCAGGCAAAAAGTTATGGAATTCAAGTTGATTGGACAAACCGTTCTCGAATAACGCGCTAATTAATTCTACGAAAAGCGAGCAAAAATGGATGTGAGGCCGTATCTCGGCAACGGTTTGTCGTATTGAGACCAATCTTGGTGAGGCTTATAACAAGCATGACCTGAGGCTACCTGCAGTGTTTCGTCACAGTGCCACCTAGTGGTCAGGAGATATGGAAAATGGCTATTTTTGCTTATAACTTCTCAGTGGTTTGACCAAAAATCTCAAAACTAGTCTTGTTAGATTCGGAGGAGCATGCCGAGTCGAACCATATCCAATTTTCCCATTTCAGCCATTTTGGGTGTCGGCCATTTTGAATTTAGCATTAAAATGCTGTATCTTGAGAACGGATTAACGTATCGTTTCGACAATAATTACAAAAATGTTCGGCACCATGCCCTGAATGTACATACCAATTTTGGGGCCAGCGCCACCTTGTGGTCAAAAGTTATAACGAAATTTCCAAAAATGCTAATAACTTCTGAACAAAATGGCTTATTGTAATAAAAGTGATCTCAAAATATTCCTTGAGTCAGGCCGAGAACATTGATACCAATTATGCCAAAATTGGCCTAACTTCCTGTTCGCCATTTTGATTAATGTAGAAAACCTACTTTTTCGAACTCCTCCTAGACCGTTAGTCGGATTTTCACCAAATTTGAACCGGATCATCTTCAGACCATGCTGACAAAAAGTTATGGATTTCGTGTCGATATTCGAAACCGTTTTCATTTAACGCATCAACGAATTTGCAGGTAAGATGCCAAAGCGCATCGGAAGCTGTATCTCTGCAAAGCTTTGAGATATTTGCACCAAATTTGGTATGTGGCATTACCACCTCACACTGATGACACCACATCAATTTGGTAGCAGCGCCACCTATTGGTCAAGAGTAATGACGCATTCACTAACCATTAGTTTTTAAATGATCAAAAATGCTAATAACTGTAGATAGCATTAGCCTATTGTAATGAAACTGGTCTCAAAATATTCCTTGGGTCATGCCGACAACATAGATACCAATTATGCCACAGTTGACCAAACTCCCTATCCGCCATTTTGATTTATGTTGAAAACCTACTTTTTCAAACTAGTCCTAGACCGTTCGTCCGATTTTCACCAAAATCGAGTCATATCATCTTCAGACTGTGCTGACAAAAAGTTATGGATTTCATGCTGATAGATGAAACCGTTTTCGTACAGCGCCTCTATAAATTTTAGGCTTGATGTGAAAATGACTCTAAGGCTATATCTTTGGAAAACTTTGACATAATGACACCAAACTTTGTGTGCACGTTTGTCACTTCACTCTAAACACACCACATCGATTTGCTAACAGCGCCACCTGTTGGTCAAACCTTAAAAAGCCATTAAATCATATCAGTAGGCGTTGTACATCATTTTTCTGTCGTTTTGACTAAAATCATCCTAAAATGGCTTCTTTTTACTTATTGTTGCAGTTAGTCTGCTGTTCCTGCCATCCTTAGCTCCTCATTTTCCGCTTTGAGTGCTTGGCCCCGTAATTGCTGCTTGCAGCTATATTTAGGGGCCAAGCACCGAAGGTGCGATGGCACCTATTGTATCCGTTAGTGTTATTATTATTCTTCCTCTTCCGCCGCAAGTCTAGGGCAGCCCATAGAACCGCTTGCGGGAAAGTTGTATAATTTGGCACACTGATAGTGGACTGTCCCAACATTAACCATAGCAAGTTTGGAGTCTCTAACTCAAACTCTCTAGCGCCACCACTTGTCCAAACTTTCACTTTCTTTTTGCTAATAACTTTTGAACCGTACGCCTTAAAATCAAAATTCCAATTTTCCCTGAATCCTTGGGTCATGCCGAGTCGAATGAACACCAAATTTCAAAAATCGTAAGGATTACTTTTTTTTCTATAATTTTTTGTTTATAAAACCTACTTTTTCAAACTCGTCCTAGACGGTTTGTCTGATTTTCACCAAAATTGGCTCAGATCATCTTCAGACCATGCAGGCAAAAAGTTATGGAATTCAAGTTGATTGGACAAACCGTTCTCGAATAACGTGCTAATTAATTCTACAAAAAGCGTTCAAAAATGGAAGTGAGGCCATATCTCCGCAACGCTTTGGAATATTGAGACCAAACTTGGTGTGTGTTGTAACAAGCATGACCTGAGGCTATCTGCAGTGTTTCGTCACAGTGCCACCTAGTGGTCAGGAGTTATGAAAAATAGCTATTTTTGCTTATAACTTCTCAGTGGTTTGACCAAAAATCTCAAAACTAGTCTTGTTAGATTCGGAGGAGCATGCCGAGTCGAACCATATCCAATTTTCCCATGTCAGCCATTTTGCGTGTCAGCCATTTTGAATTTAGCTTTAAAATGCTGTATCTTGAGAACAGATTAACGTATCGTTTCGACAATAATTACAAAAATGTTCGGTACTATGCCCTGAATGTACATACCAATTTTGGGGCCAGCGCCACCTTGTGGTCAAAAGTTATAACGAAATTTCGAAAAATGCTAATAACTTCTGAAAAAAATGGCTTATTGTACTAAAAGTGATCTCAAAATATTCCTTGGGTCAGGCCGAGAACATTGATACCAATTATGCCAAAATTGGCCTAACTTCCTGTTCGCCATTTTGATGAATGTAAAAAACCTACTTTTTCGAACTCCTCCTAGACCGTAAGTCGGATTTTCACCAAATTTGACTCGGATCATCTTCAGACCATGTTGACAAAAAGTTATGGATTTCGTGTCGATATTCGAAACCGTTTTCATTTAACGCATCAACGAATTTGCAGGTAAGATGCCAAAGCGCATCGGAAGCTGTATCTCTGCAAAGCTTTGAGATATTTGCACCAAATTTGGTATGTGGCATTACCACCTCACACTGATTACACCACATCAATTTGGTAGCAGCGCCACCTATTGGTCAAGAGTAATGACGCATTCACTAACCATTAGTTTTTAAATGATCAAAAATGCTAATAACTGTAGATAGCATTAGCCTATTGTAATGAAACTGGTCTCAAAATATTCCTTGGGTCATGCCGACAACATAGATACCAATTATGCAACAGTTGGCCAAACTCCCTGTCCGCCATTTTGAATTATGTTGAAAACCTACTTTTTCGAACTAGTCCTAGACCGTTTGTCCAATTTTCACCAAAATTGAGTCAGATCATCTTCAGACTGTGCTGACAAAAAGTTATGGATTTCATGTTGATAGTTGAAACCGTTTTCGTACAGCGCCTCTATAAATTTTAGGCTTGATGTGAAAATGACTCTAAGGCTATATCTTTGGAAAACTTTGACATAATGACACCAAACTTTGTGTGAACGTTTGTCACCTCACACTAAACACACCACATCGATTTGATAACAGCGCCACCTGTTGGTCAAACCTAATAAGCCATTAAATCATATCAGTAGGTGTTCTACATCATTTTTCTGTAATTTTCACTAAAATCCTCTTAAAATTGCTTCTTTTTCGTTATTGTTGCAGTTGGTCTGCTGTTCCTGCCATCCTTAGCTCCTCATTTTCCGCTTTGAGTGCTTGGCCCCGTAATTGCTGCTTGCAGCTATATTTATTATTAGGGGCCAAGCACCGAAGGTGCGAAGGCACCTATTGAAACCGTTAGAATTCTTATTATTATTATTATTCCGCCGCAAGTCTATGGCAGCCCATAGAACCGCTTGCGGGAAAGTTGTATAATTTGGCACACTGATAGAGGGCCGACTCAACATTAACCATAGCAAGTTTGGAGTCTCTAATTCAAACTCTCTAGCGCCACCACTTGTCCAAACTTTCACTTTCTTTTTGTTAATAACTTTTGAACCGTAAGCCATAAAATCAAAATTCCAATTTTCCCTGAATCCTTGGGTCAAACCGAGTCGAATGAACACGAAATTTCAAAAATCGTAAGGTTTAGTTTTTTTTATATAATTTTTTGTTTGTAAAACCTACTTTTTCGAACTCGTCCTAGACGGTTTGTCTGATTTACACCAAAATTGGCTCAGATCATCTTCAGACCATGGCGGCAAAAAGTTATGGAATTCAAGTTGATTGGACAAACCGTTCTCGAATAACGCGCTAATTAATTCTACGAAAAGCGTTCAAAAATGGAAGTGAGGCCATATCTCCGCAACGCTTTGGAGTATTGAGACCAAACTTGGTGTGTGTTATAACAAGCATGACCTGAGGCTACCTGCAGTGTTTCGTCACAGTGCCACCTAGTGGTCAGGAGATATGAAAAATGGCTATTTTTGCTTATAACTTCTCAGTGGTTTGACCAAAAATCTCAAAACTAGTCTTGTTAGATTCGGAGGAGAATGCCGAGTCGACCCATATCCAATTTTCCCATGTCAGCCATTTTGGGTGTCGGCCATTTTGAATTTAGCTTTAAAATGCTGTATCTTGAGAACGGATTAACGTATCGTTTCGACAATAATTACAAAAATGTTCGGCACCATGCCCTGAATGTACATACCAATTTTGGGGCCAGCGCCACCTTGTGGTCAAAAGTTATAACGAAATTTCAAAAAATGCTAATAACTTCTGAAAAAAATGGCTTATTGTAATAAAAGTGATCTCAAAATATTCCTTGGGTCAGGCCGAGAACATTGATACCAATTATGTCAAAATTGGCCTAACTTCCTGTTCGCCATTTTGATGAATGTAGAAAACCTACTTTTTCGAACTCCTCCTAGACCGTTAGTCGGATTTTCACCAAATTTGACTCGGATCATCTTCAGACCATGCTGACAAAAAGTTATGGATTTCGTGTCGATATTCGAAACTGTTTTCATTTAACGCATCAACGAATTTGCAGGTAAGATGCCAAAGTGCATCGGAAGCTGTATCTCTGCAAAGCTTTGAGATATTTGCACCAAATTTGGTATGTGGCATTAACACCTCACACTGATGACACCACATCAATTTGGTAGCAGCGCCACCTATTGGTCAAGAGTAATGAAGCATTCATTAACTATTAGTTTTAAAATGAACAAAAATGCTAATAACTGTAGATAGCATTAGCCTATTGTAATGAAACTGGTCTCAAAATATTCCTTGGGTCATGCCGACAACATAGATACCAATTATGCAACAGTTGGCCAAACTCCCTGTCCGCCATTTTGAATTATGTTGAAAACCTACTTTTTCGAACTAGTCCTAGACCGTTTGTCTGATTTTCACCAAAATCGAGTCAGATCATCTTCAGACTGTGCTGACAAAAAGTTATGGATTTCATGTTGATAGTTGAAACCGTTTTCGTACAGCGCCTCTATAAATTTTAGGCTTGTTGTGAAAATGACTCTAAGGCTATATCTTTTTAAAACTTTTACATAATGACACCAAACTTTGTGTGAACGTTTGTCATCTCACACTAAACACACCACATCGATTTGATAACAGCGCCACCTGTTGGTCAAACGTAATAAGCCATTAAATCATATCAGTAGGCGTTCTACGTCACTTTTCTGTCGTTTTGACTAAAATCATCCTAAAATGGCTTCTTTTTACTTATTGTTGCAGTTGGTCTGCTGTTCCTGCCATCCTTAGCTCCTCATTTTCTGCTTTGAGTGCTTGGCCCCGTAATTGCTGCTTGCAGCTATATTTATTATTATTCTTCTTCCGCCGCAAGTCTATGGCAACCCATAGAACCGATGGCGGGAAAGTTGTATAAATTTGCATACTGATAGAGGACAGTCTGAAATGTCACCATAGCCAATTTGGAATCTCTAACTCAAACTCTCTAGCGCCACCACTTCTCCCAAGTTTCACTTTCTTTTTGCTGATAACGTTTGAACCATAAGCCATAAAATCTAAAGTATTTTTTCTCAGAATCCTTGGGTCATGCCGAGTCGAATGAACACCAAATTTCAAAAATCGTAAGGTTTAGTTTTTTTTCTATAATTTATTGTTTGTAAAACCTACTTTTTCGAACTCGTCCTAGACGGTTTGTCTGATTTTCACCAAAATTGGCTCAGATCATCTTCAGACTATGCAGGCAAAAAGTTATGGAATTCAAGTTGTTTGGACAAACCGTTCTCGAATAACGCGCTAATTAATTCTACGAAAAGCGTTCAAAAATGGAAGTGAGGCAATATCTCCGGATCGCTTTGGAATATTGAGACCAAACTTGGTGTGTGTTATAACAAGCATGACCTGAGGCTACCTGCAGTGTTTCGTCACAGTGCCACCTAGTGGTCAGGAGATATGAAAAATGGCTATTTTTGCTTATAACTTCTCAGTGGTTTGACCAAAAATCTCAAAACGGGTCTTGTTAGATTCGGAGGAGCATGCCGAGTCGACCCATATCCAATTTTCCCATGTCAGCCATTTTGGGTGTCGGCCATTTTGAATTTAGCTTTAAAATGCTGTATCTTGAGAACGGATTAACGTATCGTTTCGACAATAATTACAAAAATATTCGGCACCATGCCCTGAATGTACATACCAATTTTGGGGCCAGCGCCACCTTGTGGTCAAAAGTTATAACGAAATTTCGAAAAATGCTAATTACTTCTGAAAAAAATGGCTTATTGTAATAAAAGTGATCTCAAAATATTCCTTGGGTCAGGCCGAGAACATTGATACCAATTATGCCAAAATTGGCCTAACTTCCTGTTCGCCATTTTGATAAATGTAGAAAACCTACTTTTTCAAACTCCTCCTAGACCGTTAGTCGGATTTTCACCAAATTTGACTCGGATCATCTTCAGACCATGCTGACAAAAAGTTATGGATTTCGTGTCGATATTCGAAACCGTTTTCATTTAACGCATCAATGAATTTGCAGGTAAGATGCCAAAGCGCATCGGAAGCTGTATCTCTGCAAAGCTTTGAGATATTTGCACCAAATTTGGTATGTGGCATTACCACCTCACACTGATTACACCACATCAATTTGGTAGCAGCGCCACCTATTGGTCAAGAGTAATGAACCATTCATTAACCATTAGTTTTAAAATGATCAGAAATGCTAATAACTGTAGATAACATTAGCCTATTGTGATGAAACTGGTCTCAAAATATTCCTTGGATCATGCCGACAACATAGATACCAATTATGCCACAGTTGGCCAAACTTCCTGTCCGCCATTTTGATTTATGTTGAAAACCTACTTTTTCGAACTAGTCCTAGACCGTTTGTCCGATTTTCACCAAAATCGAGTCAGATCATCTTCAGACTGTGTTGACAAAAACTTATGGATTTCATGTTGATAGTTGAAACCGTTTTCGTACAGCACCTCTATAAATTTTAGGCTTGATGTGAAAATGACTCTAAGGCTATATCTTTGGAAAACTTTGACATAATGACACCAAACTTTGTGTGAACGTTTGCCATCTCACACTAAACACACCACATCGATTTGATAACAGCGCCACCTGTTGGTCAAACCTAATAAGCCATTAAATCATATCAGTAGGCGTTCTACATCACTTTTCTGTCGTTTTCACTAAAATCCTCTCAAAATTGCTTCCTTTTCGTTATTGTTGCAGTTGGTCTGCTGTTCCTGCCATCCTTAGCTCCTCATTTCCGCTTTGATTGCTTGGCCCCGTAATTGCTGCTTGCAGCTATATTTATTATTAGGGGCCAAGCACCGAAGGTGCGAAGGCACCTATTGAAACCGTTAGAATTCTTATTATTATTATTATTATTCCGCCGCAAGTCTATGGCAGCCCATAGAACCGCTTGCGGGAAAGTTGTATAATTTGGCACACTGATAGAGGACCGTCCCAACATTAACCATAGCAAGTTTGGAGTCTCTAACTCAAACTCTCTAGCGCCACCACTTGTCCAAACTTTCACTTTCTTTTTGCTAATAACTTTTGAACCGTAAGCCATAAAATCAAAATTCTAATTTTCTCTGAATCCTTGGGTCATGCCGAGTCGAATGAACACCAAATTTCAAAAATCCTAAGGTTTAGTTTTTTTATATAATTTTTTGTTTGTAAAACCTACTTTTTCGAACTCGTCCTAGACGGTTTGTCTGATTTACACCAAAATTGGCTCAGATCATCTTCAGACTATGCAGGCAAAAAGTTATGGAATTCAAGTTGATTGGACAAACCGTTCTCGAATAACGCGCTAATTAATTCTACGAAAAGCGTTCAAAAATGGAAGTGAGGCAATATCTCCGGAACGCTTTGGAATATTGAGACCAAGCTTGGTTTGTGTTATAACAAGCATGACCTGAGGCTACCTGCAGTGTTTCGTCACATTGCCACCTAGTGGTCAGGAGATATGAAAAATGGCTATTTTTGCTTATAACCTCTCAGTGGTTTGACCAAAAATCTCAAAACTGGTCTTGTTAGATTCGGAGGAGCATGCCGAGTCGACCCATATCCAATTTTCCCATGTCAGCCATTTTGGGTGTCGGCCATTTTGAATTTAGTTTTAAAATGCTGTATCTTGAGAACGGATTAACGTATCGTTTCGACAATAATTACAAAAATGTTCGGCACCATGCCCTGAATGTACATACCAATTTTGGGGCCAGCGCCACCTTGTGGTCAAAAGTTATAACGAAATTTCGAAAAATGCTAATAACTTCTGAAAAAAATGGCTTATTGTAATAAAAGTGATCTCAAAATATTCCTTGGGTCAGGCCGAGAACATTGATACCAATTATGCCAAAATTGGCCTAACTTCCTGTTCGCCATTTTGATGAATGTAGAAAACCTACTTTTTCGAACTCCTCCTAGACTGTTAGTCGGATTTTCACCAAATTTGACTTGGATCATCTTCAGACCATGCTGACAAAAAGTTATGGATTTCGTGTCGATATTCGAAACCGTTTTCATTTAACGCATCAACGAATTTGCAGGTAAGATGCCAAAGCGCATCGGAAGCTGTATCTCTGCAAAGCTTTGAGATATTTGCACCAAATTTGGTATGTGGCATTACCACCTCACACTGATTACACCACATAAATTTGGTAGCAGCGCCACCTATTGGTCAAGAGTAATGAAGCATTCATTAACCATTAGTTTTAAAATGATCATAAATGCTAATAACTGTAGATAGCATTAGCCTATTGTAATGAAACTGGTCTCAAAATATTCCTTGGGTCATGCCGACAACATAGATACCAATTATGCAACAGTTGGCCAAACTCCCTGTCCGCCATTTTGAATTATGTTGAAAACCTACTTTTTCGAACTAGTCCTAGACCGTTTGTCCGATTTTCACCAAAATCGAGTCAGATCATCTTCAGACTGTGCTGACAAAAAGTTATGGATTTCATGTTGATAGTTGAAACCGTTTTCGTACAGCGCCTCTATAAATTTTAGGCTTGATGTGAAAATGACTCTAAGGCTATATCTTTGGAAAACTTTTACATAATGACACCAAACTTTGTGTGAACGTTTGTCATCTCACACTAAACACACCACATCGATTTGATAACAGCGCCACCTGTTGGTCAAACCTAATAAGCCATTAAATCATATCAGTAGGCGTTCTACATCACTTTTCTGTCGTTTTGACTAAAATCATCCTAAAATGGCTTCTTTTTACTTATTGTTGCAGTTGGTCTGCTGTTCCTGCCATCCTTAGCTCCTCATTTTCCGCTTTGAGTGCTTGGCCCCGTAATTGCTGCTTGCAGCTATATTTATTAGGGGCCAAGCACCGAAGGTGCGGAGGCACCTATTGTATCCGTTCCGTTTCTTATTATTATTATTATTATTATTATTATTATTATTATTATTATTCCGCCGCAAGTCTATGGCAGCCCATAGAACCGCTTGCGGGAAAGTTGTATAATTTGGCACACTGATAGAGGACCGTCCCAACATTAACCATAGCAAGTTTGGAGTCTCTAACTCAAACTCTCTAGCGCCACCACTTGTCCAAACTTTCACTTTCTTTTTGCTAATAACTTTTGAACCGTAAGCCATAAAATCAAAATTCCAATTTTCTCTGAATCCTTGGGTCATGCCGAGTCGAATGAACACCAAATTTCAAAAATCCTAAGGTTTAGTTTTTTTATATAATTTTTTGTTTGTAAAACCTACTTTTTCGAACTCGTCCTAGACGGTTTGTCTGATTTTCACCAAAATTGGCTCAGATCATCGTCAGACCATGCAGGCAAAAAGTTATGGAATTCAAGTTGATTGGACAAACCGTTCTCGATTAACGCGCTAATTAATTCTACGAAAAGCGTTCAAAAATAGAATTGAGGCCATATCTCCGCAACGCTTTGGAGTATTGAGACCAAACTTGGTGCGTGTTATAACAAGCATGACCTGAGGCTACCTGCAGTGATTCGTCACAGTGCCACCTAGTGGTCAGGAGATATGAAAAATGGCTATTTTTGCTTATAACTTCTCAGTGGTTTGACCAAAAATCTCAAAACTGGTCTTGTTAGATTCGGAGGAGCATGCCGAGTCGACCCATATCCAATTTTCCCATGTCAGCCATTTTGGGTGTCGGCCATTTTGAATTTAGCTTTAAAATGCTGTATCATGAGAACGGATTAACGTATCGTTTCGACGATAATTACAAAAATGTTCGGCACCCTGCCCTGAATGTACATACCAATTTTGGGGCCAGCGCCACCTTGTGGTCAAAAGTTATAACGAAATTTCGAAAAATGCTAATAACTTCTGAATAAAATGGCTTATTGTAATAAAAGTGATCTCAAAATATTCCTTGGGTCAGGCCGAGAACATTGATACCCATTATGCCAAAATTGGCCTAACTTCCTGTTCGCCATTTTGATGAATGTAGAAAACCTACTTTTTCGAACTCCTCCTAGACCGTTAGTCGGATTTTCACCAAATTTGACTCGGATCATCTTCAGACCATGCTGAAAAAAAGTTATGGATTTCGTGTCGATATTCGAAACCGTTTTCATTTAACGCATCAACGAATTTGCAGGTAAGATGCCAAAGCGCATCGGAAGCTGTATCTCTGCAAAGCTTTGAGATATTTGCACCAAATTTGGTATGTGGCATTACAACCTCACACTGTTTACACCACATCAATTTGGTAGCAGCGCCACCTATTGGACAAGAGTAATGAAGCATTCATTAACGATTAGTTTCAAAATGAACAAAAATGCTAATAACTGTAGATAGCATTAGCCTATTGTAATGAAACTGGCCTCAAAATATTCCTTGGGTCATGCCGACAACATAGATACCAATTATGCAACAGTTGGCCAAACTCCCTGTCCGCCATTTTGAATTATGTTGAAAACCTACTTTTTCGAACTAGTCCTAGACCGTTTGTCCGATTTTCAGCAAAATCGAGTCAGATCATCTTCAGACTGTGCTGACAAAAAGTTATGGATTTCATGATGATAGATGAAACCGTTTTCGTACAGCGCCTCTATAAATTTTAGGCTTGATGTGAAAATGACTCTAAGGCTATATCTTTGGAAAACTTTTACATAATGACACCAAACTTTGTTTGAACGTTTGTCATCTCACACTAAACACACCACGTCGATTTGATAACAGCGCCACCTGTTGGTCAAACCTAATAAGCCATTAAATCATATCAGTAGGCGTTCTACATCACTTTTCTGTCGTTTTGACTAAAATCCTCTTAAAATTGCTTCCTTTTCATTATTGTTGCAGATGGTCTGCTGTTCCTGCCATCGTTAGCTCCTCATTTTCCGCTTTGAGTGCTTGGCCCCGTAATTGCTGCTTGCAGCTATATTTAGGGGCCAAGCACCGAAGGTGCGAAGGCACCTATTGTATCCGTTAGAATTCTTATTATTATTATTATTCCGCCGCAAGTCTATGGCAGCCCATGGAACCGCTTGCGGGAAAGTTGTATAATTTGGAACACTGATAGAGGGCCGACTCAACATTAACCATAGCAAGTTTGGAGTCTCTAACTCAAACTCTCTAGCGCCACCACTTGTCCAAACTTTCACTTTCTTTTTGCTAATAACTTTTGAACCGTAAGCCACAAAATCAAAATTCCAATTTTCCCTGAATCCTTGGGTCATGCCGAGTCGAATGAACACCAAATTTCAAAAATCCTAAGATTTAGTTTTTTTTCTATAATTTTTTGTTTATAAAACCTACTTTTTCGAACTCGTCCTAGACGGTTTGTCTGATTTTCACCAAAATTGGCTCAGAACATCTTCAGACCATGCAGGCAAAAAGTTATGGAATTCAAGTTGATTGGACAAAACGTTCTCGAATAACGCGCTAATAAATTCTACGAAAAGCGCGCAAAAATGGATGTGAGGCCGTATCTCGGCAACGGTTTGTCGTATTGAGACCAAACTTGGTGTGTGTTATAACAAGCATGACCTGAGGCTACCTGCAGTGTTTCGTCACAGTGCCACCTAGTGGTCAGGAGATATGAAAAATGGCTATTTTTGCTTATAACTTCCCAGTGGTTTGACCAAAAATCTCAAAACTGGTCTTGTTAGATTCGGAGGAGCATGCCGAGTCGACCCATATCCAATTTTCCCATGTCAGCCATTTTGGGTGTCGGCCATTTTGAATTTAGTTTTAAAATGCTGTATCTTGAGAACGGATTGACGTATCGTTTTGACAATAATTACAAAAATGTTCGGCACCATGCCCTGAATGTACATACCAATTTTGGGGCCAGCGCCACCTTGTGGTCAAAAGTTATAACGAAATTTCGAAAAATGCTAATAACTTCTGAAAAAAATGGCTTATTGTAATAAAAGTGATCTCAAAATATTCCTTGGGTCAGGCCGAGAACATTGATACCAATTATGCCAAAACTGGCTTAACTTCCTGTTCGCCATTTTGATGAATGTAGAAAACCTACTTTTTCGAACTCCTCCTAGACCGTTAGTCGGATTTTCACCAAATTTGACTCGGATCATCTTCAGACCATGCTGACAAAAAGTTATGGATTTCGTGTCGATATTCGAAACCGTTTTCATTTAACGCATCAACGAATTTGCAGGTAAGATGCCAAAGCGCATCGGAAGCTGTATCTCTGCAAAGCTTTGAGATATTTGCACCAAATTTGGTATGTGGCATTAACACCCAACACTGATGACACCACATCAATTTGGTAGCAGCGCCACCTATTGGTCAAGAGTAATGAAGCATTCATTAACCATTAGTTTTAAATTGAACAAAAATGCTAATAACTGTAGATAGCATTAGCCTATTGTAATGAAACTGGTCTCAAAATATTCCTTGGGTCATGCCGACAACATAGATACCAATTTTGCCACAGTTGGCCAAACTCCCTGTCCGCCATTTTGATCTATGTTGAAAACCTACTTTTTAGAACTAGTCCTAGACCGTTCGTCCGATTCTCACCAAAATTGAGTCAGATCATCTTCAGACTGTGCTGACAAAAAGTTATGGATTTCATGTTGATAGTTGAAACCGTTTTCGTACAGCACCTCTATAAATTTTAGGCTTGATGTGAAAATGACTCTAAGGCTATATCTTTGGAAAACTTTGACATAATGACACCAAACTTTGTGTGAACGTTTGTCATCTCACACTAAACACACCACAACGATTTGATAACAGCGCCACCTGTTGGTCAAACCTAACAAGCCATTAAATCATATCAGTAGGCGTTCTACATATTTTTTCTGTCGTTTTGAATAAAATCATCCTAAAATGGCTTTTTTTTACTTATTGTTGCAGTTGGTCTGCTGTTCCTGCCATCCTTAGCTCCTCATTTTCCGCTTTGAGTGCTTGGCCCCGTAATTGCTGCTTGCAGCTATATTTATTATTATTATTCTTCCGCCGCAAGTCTATGGCAGCCCATAGAACCGCTTGCGGGAAAGTTGTATAATTTGGCACACTGATAGAGGACTGTCCCAACATTAGCCCTAGCAAGTTTGGAGTCTCTATCTCAAACTCTCTAGCGCCACCACTTGTCCAAACTTTCACTATCTTTTTGCTAATAACTTTTGAACCGTAAGCCATAAAATCAAAATTCCAATTTTCTCTGAATCCTTGGGTCATGCCGAGTCGAAAGAACACCAAATTTAAAAAATCCTAAGGTTTAGTTTTTTTTCTATAATTTTTTGTTTATAAAACCTACTTTTTCGAACTCGTCCTAGACGGTTTGTCTGATTTTCACCAAAATTGGCTCAGATCATCTTCAGACCATGAAGGCAAAAAGTTATGGAATTCAAATTGATTGGACAAACCGTTCTCGAATAATGCGCTAATTAATTCTATGAAAAGCGTTCAAAAATGGATGTGAGGCCATATCTCGGCAACGGTTTGTCGTATTGAGACCAAACTTGGTGTGTGTTATAACAAGCATGACCTGACACTACTTGCAGTGTTTCGTCACAGTGCCACCTAGTGGTCAGGAGATATGTAAAGTGACTATTTTTGCTTATAACTTCTCAGTGGTTTGACCAAAAATCTCAAAACTGGTCTTGTTAGATTCGGAGGAGCATGCCGAGTCGAACCATATCCAATTTTCCCATGTCAGCCATTTTGGGTGTCGGCCATTTTGAATTTAGCTTTAAAACGCTGTGTCTTGAGAACGGATTAACGTATCGTTTCGACAATAATTACAAAAATGTTCGGCACCACGCCCTGAATGTACATACCAATTTTGGGGCCAGCGCCACCTTGTGGTCAAAAGTTATAACGAAATTTCGAAAAATGCTAATAACTTCTGAAAAAAATGGCTTATTGTTATACATTTGATCTCAAAATATTCCTTGGGTCAGGCCGAGAACATTGATACCAATTACGCCAAAATTGGCCTAACTTCCTGTTCATCATTTTGATTCATGTAGAAAACCTACTTTTTCGAACTCCTCCTAGACCGTTAGTCGGATTTTCACCAAATTTGACTCGGATCATCTTCAGACCATGCTGACAAAAAGTTATGGATTTCGTGTCGATATTCGAAACCGTTTTCATTTAACGCATTAACGAATTTGCAGGTAAGATGCCAATGCGCATCAGAAGCTGTATCTCTGCAAAGCTTTGAGATATTTGCACCAAATTTGGTATGTGGCATTAACACCTCACACTGATGACACCACATCAATTTGGTAGCAGCGCCACCTATTGGTCAAGAGTAATGAAGCATTCATTAACCATTAGTTTTAAAATGAACAAAAATGCTAATAACTGTAGATATCATTAGCCTATTGTAATGAAACTGGTCTCAAAATATTCCTTGGGTCATGCCGACAACATAGATACCAATTATGCCACAGTTGGCCAAACTCCCTGTCCGCCATTTTGATTTATGTTGAAAACCTACTTTTTCGAACTAGTCCTAGACCGTTCGTCCGATTTCCACCAAACTCGAGTCAGATCATCTTCAGACTATGCTGACAAAAAGTTATGGATTTCATGATGATAGATGAAACCGTTTTCGTATAGCGCCTCTATAAATTTAAGGCTTGATGTGAAAATGACTCTAAGGCTATATCTTTGGAAAATTTTGACATAATGACACCAAACTTTGTGTGCACGTTTGTCACCTCACACTAAACACACCACATGGATTTGAGAACAGCGCCACCTGTTGGTCAAACGTAATAAGCATTAAATCATATCAGTAGGCGTTCTACACCATTTTTCTGTAATTTTCACTAAAATCCTCTTAAAATTGCTTCCTTTTCCTTATTGTTGCAGTTGGTCTGCTGTTCCTGCCATCCTTAGCTCCTCATTTTCCGCTTTGAGTGCTTGGCCCCGTAATTGCTGCTTGCAGCTATATTTAGGGGCCAAGCACCGAAAGGTGCGAAGGCACCTATTGTATCCGTTGGCGTTATTATTATTATTCCGTTTCTTCTTCCTCTTCCGCCGCAAGTCTATGGCAGCCCATAGAACCGCTTGCGGGAAAGTTGTATAATTTGGCACACTAATAGAGGACAGTCTCAACTTTAACCATAGCAAGCTTGGAGTCTCTAACTCAAACTCTCTAGCGCCACCACTTGTCCAAACTTTCACTTTATTTTGGCTGATAACTTTTGAACCGTAAGCCATAAAATCAAAATTCCAATTTTCTATGAACCCTTGGGTCATGCCGAGTCGAATGAATACCAAATTTCAAAAATCGTAAGGTTTAGTTTTTTTTATATTTTTTTTTGTTTGTAAAACCTACTTTTTCGAACTCGTCCTAGACGGTTTGTCTGATTTTCACCAAAATTGGCTCAGATCATCTTCAGACCATGCAGGCAAAAAGTTATGGAATTCAAGTTGATTGGACAAACCGTTCTCGAATAACGCGCTAATTAATTCATACGAAAAGCGTTCAAAAATGGAAGTGAGGCCATATCTCCGCAACGCTTTGGAGTATTGAGACCAAACTTGGTGTGTGTTATAACAAGCATGACCTGAGGCTACCTGCAATGTTTCGTCACAGTGCCACCTAGTGGTCAGGAGATATGAAAAATAGCTATTTTTGCTTATAACTTCTCAGTGGTTTGACCAAACATCTCAAAACTAGTCTTGTTAGATTCGGAGGAGCATGCCGAGTCGAACCATATCCAATTTTCCCATGTCAGCCATTTTGGGTGTCGGCCATTTTGAATTTAGATTTAAAATGCTGTATCTTGAGAACGGATTAACGTATCGTTTCGATAATAATTACAAAAATGTTCGGCACCATGCCCTGAATGTACACAAACATTTTGGAGCCAGCGCCACCTTGTGGTGAAAAGTTATAACGAAATTTTGAAAAATGCTAATAACTTCTGAAAAAAATGGCTTATTGTAATAAAAGTGATCTCAAAATATTCCTTGGGTCAGCCCGAGAACATTGATACCAATTATGCCAAAATTGGCCTAACTTCCTGTTAGCCATTTTGATTAATGTAGAAAACCTACTTTTTCGAACTCCTCCTAGACCGTTATTCGGATTTTCACCAAATTTGACTCGGATCATCTTCAGACCATGCTGACAAAAAGTTATGGATTTCGTGTCGATATTCGAAACCGTTTTCATTTAACGCATCAACGAATTTGCAGGTAAGATGCCAAAGCGCATCGGAAGCTGTATCTCTGCAAAGCTTTGAGATATTTGAACCAAATTTGGTATGTGGCATTACTACCTCACACTGATTACACCACATCAATTTGGTAGAAGCGCCACCTATTGGTCAAGAGTAATGAAGCATTCATTAACCATTACTTTTAAAATGAACAAAAATGCTAATAACTGTAGACAGCATTAGCCTATTGTAATGAAACTGGTCTCAAAATATTCCTTGGGTCATGCCGACAACATAGATACCAATTATGACACAGTTGGCCAAACTCCCTGTCAGCCATTTTGATTTATGTTGAAAACCTACTTTTTCAAACTAGTCCTAGACCGTTTGTCCGATTTTCACCAAAATCGAGTCATATCATCTTCAGACTGTGCTGACAAAAAGTTATGGATTTCATGATGATAGATGAAACCGTTTTCGTACAGCGCCTCTATAAATTTTAGGCTTGATGTGAAAATGACTCCAAGGCTATATCTTTGGAAAACTTTGACATAATAACACCAAACTTTGTGTGTACGTCTGTCACCTCACACTAAACACACCACATCGATTTGATAATAGCGCCACCTGTTGGTCAAACCTAATAAGCCATTAAATCATATCAGTATCATTTTTCTGTCGTTTTGACTTAAATCATCCTAAAATGGCTTCTTTTTACTTATTGTTGCAGTTGGTCTGCTGTTCCTGCCATCCTTAGCTCCTCATTTTCCGCTTTGAGTGCTTGGCCCCGTAATTGCTGCTTGCAGCTATATTTATTATTATTATTATTATTCCGCCGCAAGTCTATGGCAGCCCATAGAACCGCTTGCGGGAAAGTTGTATAATTTGGCACACTGATAGAGGACTGTCCCAACATTAGCCCTAGCAAGTTTGGAGTCTCTATCTCAAACTCTCTAGCGCCACCACTTGTCCAAACTTTCACTATCTTTTTGCTAATAACTTTTGAACCGTAAGCCATAAAATCAAAATTCCAATTTTCTCTGAATCCTTGGGTCATGCCGAGTCGAAAGAACACCAAATTTAAAAAATCCTAAGGTTTAGTTTTTTTTCTATAATTTTTTGTTTATAAAACCTACTTTTTCGAACTCGTCCTAGACGGTTTGTCTGATTTTCACCAAAATTGGCTCAGATCATCTTCAGACCATGAAGGCAAAAAGTTATGGAATTCAAATTGATTGGACAAACCGTTCTCGAATAATGCGCTAATTAATTCTATGAAAAGCGTTCAAAAATGGATGTGAGGCCATATCTCGGCAACGGTTTGTCGTATTGAGACCAAACTTGGTGTGTGTTATAACAAGCATGACCTGACACTACTTGCAGTGTTTCGTCACAGTGCCACCTAGTGGTCAGGAGATATGTAAAGTGACTATTTTTGCTTATAACTTCTCAGTGGTTTGACCAAAAATCTCAAAACTGGTCTTGTTAGATTCGGAGGAGCATGCCGAGTCGAACCATATCCAATTTTCCCATGTCAGCCATTTTGGGTGTCGGCCATTTTGAATTTAGCTTTAAAACGCTGTGTCTTGAGAACGGATTAACGTATCGTTTCGACAATAATTACAAAAATGTTCGGCACCACGCCCTGAATGTACATACCAATTTTGGGGCCAGCGCCACCTTGTGGTCAAAAGTTATAACGAAATTTCGAAAAATGCTAATAACTTCTGAAAAAAATGGCTTATTGTTATACATTTGATCTCAAAATATTCCTTGGGTCAGGCCGAGAACATTGATACCAATTACGCCAAAATTGGCCTAACTTCCTGTTCATCATTTTGATTCATGTAGAAAACCTACTTTTTCGAACTCCTCCTAGACCGTTAGTCGGATTTTCACCAAATTTGACTCGGATCATCTTCAGACCATGCTGACAAAAAGTTATGGATTTCGTGTCGATATTCGAAACCGTTTTCATTTAACGCATTAACGAATTTGCAGGTAAGATGCCAATGCGCATCAGAAGCTGTATCTCTGCAAAGCTTTGAGATATTTGCACCAAATTTGGTATGTGGCATTAACACCTCACACTGATGACACCACATCAATTTGGTAGCAGCGCCACCTATTGGTCAAGAGTAATGAAGCATTCATTAACCATTAGTTTTAAAATGAACAAAAATGCTAATAACTGTAGATATCATTAGCCTATTGTAATGAAACTGGTCTCAAAATATTCCTTGGGTCATGCCGACAACATAGATACCAATTATGCCACAGTTGGCCAAACTCCCTGTCCGCCATTTTGATTTATGTTGAAAACCTACTTTTTCGAACTAGTCCTAGACCGTTCGTCCGATTTCCACCAAACTCGAGTCAGATCATCTTCAGACTATGCTGACAAAAAGTTATGGATTTCATGATGATAGATGAAACCGTTTTCGTATAGCGCCTCTATAAATTTAAGGCTTGATGTGAAAATGACTCTAAGGCTATATCTTTGGAAAATTTTGACATAATGACACCAAACTTTGTGTGCACGTTTGTCACCTCACACTAAACACACCACATGGATTTGAGAACAGCGCCACCTGTTGGTCAAACGTAATAAGCATTAAATCATATCAGTAGGCGTTCTACACCATTTTTCTGTAATTTTCACTAAAATCCTCTTAAAATTGCTTCCTTTTCCTTATTGTTGCAGTTGGTCTGCTGTTCCTGCCATCCTTAGCTCCTCATTTTCCGCTTTGAGTGCTTGGCCCCGTAATTGCTGCTTGCAGCTATATTTAGGGGCCAAGCACCGAAAGGTGCGAAGGCACCTATTGTATCCGTTGGCGTTATTATTATTATTCCGTTTCTTCTTCCTCTTCCGCCGCAAGTCTATGGCAGCCCATAGAACCGCTTGCGGGAAAGTTGTATAATTTGGCACACTAATAGAGGACAGTCTCAACTTTAACCATAGCAAGCTTGGAGTCTCTAACTCAAACTCTCTAGCGCCACCACTTGTCCAAACTTTCACTTTATTTTGGCTGATAACTTTTGAACCGTAAGCCATAAAATCAAAATTCCAATTTTCTATGAACCCTTGGGTCATGCCGAGTCGAATGAATACCAAATTTCAAAAATCGTAAGGTTTAGTTTTTTTTATATTTTTTTTTGTTTGTAAAACCTACTTTTTCGAACTCGTCCTAGACGGTTTGTCTGATTTTCACCAAAATTGGCTCAGATCATCTTCAGACCATGCAGGCAAAAAGTTATGGAATTCAAGTTGATTGGACAAACCGTTCTCGAATAACGCGCTAATTAATTCATACGAAAAGCGTTCAAAAATGGAAGTGAGGCCATATCTCCGCAACGCTTTGGAGTATTGAGACCAAACTTGGTGTGTGTTATAACAAGCATGACCTGAGGCTACCTGCAATGTTTCGTCACAGTGCCACCTAGTGGTCAGGAGATATGAAAAATAGCTATTTTTGCTTATAACTTCTCAGTGGTTTGACCAAACATCTCAAAACTAGTCTTGTTAGATTCGGAGGAGCATGCCGAGTCGAACCATATCCAATTTTCCCATGTCAGCCATTTTGGGTGTCGGCCATTTTGAATTTAGATTTAAAATGCTGTATCTTGAGAACGGATTAACGTATCGTTTCGATAATAATTACAAAAATGTTCGGCACCATGCCCTGAATGTACACAAACATTTTGGAGCCAGCACCACCTTGTGGTGAAAAGTTATAACGAAATTTTGAAAAATGCTAATAACTTCTGAAAAAAATGGCTTATTGTAATAAAAGTGATCTCAAAATATTCCTTGGGTCAGCCCGAGAACATTGATACCAATTATGCCAAAATTGGCCTAACTTCCTGTTAGCCATTTTGATTAATGTAGAAAACCTACTTTTTCGAACTCCTCCTAGACCGTTATTCGGATTTTCACCAAATTTGACTCGGATCATCTTCAGACCATGCTGACAAAAAGTTATGGATTTCGTGTCGATATTCGAAACCGTTTTCATTTAACGCATCAACGAATTTGCAGGTAAGATGCCAAAGCGCATCGGAAGCTGTATCTCTGCAAAGCTTTGAGATATTTGAACCAAATTTGGTATGTGGCATTACTACCTCACACTGATTACACCACATCAATTTGGTAGAAGCGCCACCTATTGGTCAAGAGTAATGAAGCATTCATTAACCATTACTTTTAAAATGAACAAAAATGCTAATAACTGTAGACAGCATTAGCCTATTGTAATGAAACTGGTCTCAAAATATTCCTTGGGTCATGCCGACAACATAGATACCAATTATGACACAGTTGGCCAAACTCCCTGTCAGCCATTTTGATTTATGTTGAAAACCTACTTTTTCAAACTAGTCCTAGACCGTTTGTCCGATTTTCACCAAAATCGAGTCATATCATCTTCAGACTGTGCTGACAAAAAGTTATGGATTTCATGATGATAGATGAAACCGTTTTCGTACAGCGCCTCTATAAATTTTAGGCTTGATGTGAAAATGACTCCAAGGCTATATCTTTGGAAAACTTTGACATAATAACACCAAACTTTGTGTGTACGTCTGTCACCTCACACTAAACACACCACATCGATTTGATAATAGCGCCACCTGTTGGTCAAACCTAATAAGCCATTAAATCATATCAGTATCATTTTTCTGTCGTTTTGACTTAAATCATCCTAAAATGGCTTCTTTTTACTTATTGTTGCAGTTGGTCTGCTGTTCCTGCCATCCTTAGCTCCTCATTTTCCGCTTTGAGTGCTTGGCCCCGTAATTGCTGCTTGCAGCTATATTTATTATTATTATTATTATTCCGCCGCAAGTCTATGGCAGCCCATAGAACCGCTTGCGGGAAAGTTGTATAATTTGGCACACTAATAGTGGACCGTCCCAACATTAACCATAGCAAGTTTGGAGTCTCTAACTCAAACTCTCTAGCGCCACCACTTGTCCAAACTTTCACTTTCTTTTTGCTAATAACTTTTGAACCGTAAGCCATAAAATCAAAATTCCAATTTTCCCTGAATCCTTGGGTCATGCCGAGTCGAATGAACACCAAATTTCAAAAATCCTAAGGTTTAGTTTTTTTTCTATAATTTTTTGTTTATAAAACCTACTTTTTCGAACTCGTCCTAGACGGTTTGTCTGATTTTCACCAAAATTGGCTCAGATCATCTTCAGACTATGCAGGCAAAAAGTTATGGAATTCAAGTTGTTTGGACAAACCGTTCTCGAATAACGCGCTAATTAATTCTACGAAAAGCGTTCAAAAATGGAAGTGAGGCAATATCTCCGGATCGCTTTGGAATATTGAGACCAAACTTGGTGTGTGTTATAACAAGCATGACCTGAGGCTACCTGCAGTGTTTCGTCACAGTGCCACCTAGTGGTCAGGAGATATGAAAAATGGCTATTTTTGCTTATAACTTCTCAGTGGTTTGACCAAAAATCTCAAAACTGGTCTTGTTAGATTCGGAGGAGCATGCCGAGTCGACCCATATCCAATTTTCCCATGTCAGCCATTTTGGGTGTCGGCCATTTTGAATTTAGCTTTAAAATGCTGTATCTTGAGAACGGATTAACGTATCGTTTCGACAATAATTACAAAAATATTCGGCACCATGCCCTGAATGTACATACCAATTTTGGGGCCAGCGCCACCTTGTGGTCAAAAGTTATAACGAAATTTCGAAAAATGCTAATTACTTCTGAAAAAAATGGCTTATTGTAATAAAAGTGATCTCAAAATATTCCTTGGGTCAGGCCGAGAACATTGATACCAATTATGCCAAAATTGGCCTAACTTCCTGTTCGCCATTTTGATAAATGTAGAAAACCTACTTTTTCAAACTCCTCCTAGACCGTTAGTCGGATTTTCACCAAATTTGACTCGGATCATCTTCAGACCATGCTGACAAAAAGTTATGGATTTCGTGTCGATATTCGAAACCGTTTTCATTTAACGCATCAATGAATTTGCAGGTAAGATGCCAAAGCGCATCGGAAGCTGTATCTCTGCAAAGCTTTGAGATATTTGCACCAAATTTGGTATGTGGCATTACCACCTCACACTGATTACACCACATAAATTTGGTAGCAGCGCCACCTATTGGTCAAGAGTAATGAACCATTCATTAACCATTAGTTTTAAAATGATCAGAAATGCTAATAACTGTAGATAACATTAGCCTATTGTGATGAAACTGGTCTCAAAATATTCCTTGGATCATGCCGACAACATAGATACCAATTATGCCACAGTTGGCCAAACTTCCTGTCCGCCATTTTGATTTATGTTGAAAACCTACTTTTTCGAACTAGTCCTAGACCGTTTGTCCGATTTTCACCAAAATCGAGTCAGATCATCTTCAGACTGTGCTGACAAAAAGTTATGGATTTCATGTTGATAGTTGAAACCGTTTTCGTACAGCGCCTCTATAAATTTTAGGCTTGATGTGAAAATGACTCTAAGGCTATATCTTTGGAAAACTTTTACATAATGACACCAAACTTTGTGTGAACGTTTGTCATCTCACACTAAACACACCACATCGATTTGATAACAGCGCCACCTGTTGGTCAAACCTAATAAGCCATTAAATCATATCAGTAGGCGTTCTACATCACTTTTCTGTCGTTTTGACTAAAATCATCCTAAAATGGCTTCTTTTTACTTATTGTTGCAGTTGGTCTGCTGTTCCTGCCATCCTTAGCTCCTCATTTTCCGCTTTGAGTGCTTGGCCCCGTAATTGCTGCTTGCAGCTATATTTAGGGGCCAAGCACCGAAGGTGCGATGGCACCTATTGTATCCGTTAGTGTTAGTGTTATTATTATTCTTCCTCTTCCGCCGCAAGTCTATGGCAGCCCATAGAACCGCTTGCGGGAAAGTTGTATAATTTGGCACACTGATAGAGGACCGTGCCAACATTAACCATAGCAAGTTTGGAGTCTCTAACTCAAACTCTCTAGCGCCACCACTTGTCCAAACTTTCACTTTCTTTTTGCTAATAACTTTTGAACCGTAAGCCATAAAATCAAAATTCCAATTTTCCCTGAATCCTTGGGTCATGCCGAGTCGATTTAACACCAAATTTCAAAAATCGTAAGGTTTAGTTTTTTTTATATAATTTATTGTTTGTAAAATCTACTTTTTCGAACTCGTCCTAGACGGTTTGTCTGATTTTCACCAAAATTGGCTCAGATCATCTTCAGACCATGCAGGTAAAAAGTTATTGAATTCAAGTTGATTGGACAAACCGTTCTCGAATAACGCGCTAATTAATTCTACGAAAAGTGCGCAAAAACGGATGTGAGGCCATATCTCCGCAACGGTTTGTTTTATTGAGACCAAACTTGGTATGTGTTGTAACAAGCATGACCTGAGGCTACCTGCAGTGTTTCGTCATAGTGACACCTAGTGGTCAGGAGATATGAAAAATTGCTATTTTTGCTTATAACTTCTCAGTGGTTTGACCAAAAATCTCAAAAGTGGTCTTGTTAGATTCGGAGGATCATGCCGAGTCGAACCATATCCAATTTTCCCATGTCAGCCATTTTGGGTGTCGGCCATTTTGAATTTAGTTTTAAAATGCTGTATCTTGAGAACGGATTGACGTATCGTTTTGACAATAATTACAAAAATGTTCGGCACCATGCCCTGAATGTACATACCAATTTTGGGGCCAGCGCCACCTTGTGGTCAAAAGTTATAACGAAATTTCGAAAAATGCTAATAACTTCTGAAAAAAATGGCTTATTGTAATAAAAGTTATCTCAAAATATTCCTTGGGTCAGGCCGAGAACATTGATACCAATTATGCCAAAATTGGCCTAACTTCCTGTTCGCCATTTTGATGAATGTAGAAAACCTACTTTTTCGAACTCCTCCTAGACCGTTAGTCGGATTTTCACCAAATTTGACTCGGATCATCTTCAGACCATGCTGACAAAAAGTTATGGATTTCGTGTCTATATTCGAAACCGTTTTCATTTAACGCATCAACGAATTTGCAGGTAAGATGCCAATGCGCATCGGAAGCTGTATCTCTGCAAAGCTTTGAGATATTTGCACCAAATTTGGTATGTGGCATTAACACCTCAAACTGATGACACCACATCAATTTGGTAGCAGCGCCACCTATTGGTCAAGAGTAATGAAGCATTCATTAACCATTAGTTTTAAAATGAACAAAAATGCTAATAACTGTAGATACCATTAGCCTATTGTAATGAAACTGGTCTCAAAATATTCCTTGGGTCATGCCGACAACATAGATACCAATTATGCCACAGTTGGCCAAACTCCCTGTCCGCCATTTTGATTTATGTTGAAAACCTACTTTTTCGAACTAGTCCTAGACCGTTCGTCCGATTTTCACCAAACTCGAGTCAGATCATCTTCAGACTGTGCTGACAAAAAGTTATGGATTTCATGATGATAGATGAAACCGTTTTCGTATAGCGCCTCTATAAATTTAAGGCTTGATGTGAAAATGACTCTAAGGCTATATCTTTGGAAAATTTTGACATAATGACACCAAACTTTGTGTGCACGTTTGTCACCTCACACTAAACACACCACATCGATTTGATAACAGCGCCACCTGTTGGTCAAACCTAATAAGCCATTAAATCATATCAGTATCATTTTTCTGTCGTTCTGACTTAAATCATCCTAAAATGGCTTCTTTTTACTTATTGTTGCAGTTGGTCTGCTGTTCCTGCCATCCTTAGCTCCTCATTTTCTGCTTTGAGTGCTTGGCCCCGTAATTGCTGCTTGCAGCTATATTTATTATTATTCTTCTTCCGCCGCAAGTCTATGGCAACCCATAGAACCGATGGCGGGAAAGTTGTATAAATTTGCATACTGATAGAGGACAGTCTGAAATGTCACCATAGCCAATTTGGAATCTCTAACTCAAACTCTCTAGCGCCACCACTTCTCCCAAGTTTCACTTTCTTTTTGCTGATAACGTTTGAACCATAAGCCATAAAATCTAAAGTATTTTTTCTCAGAATCCTTGGGTCATGCCGAGTCGAATGAACACCAAATTTCAAAAATCGTAAGGTTTAGTTTTTTTTCTATAATTTATTGTTTGTAAAACCTACTTTTTCGAACTCGTCCTAGACGGTTTGTCTGATTTTCACCAAAATTGGCTCAGATCATCTTCAGACTATGCAGGCAAAAAGTTATGGAATTCAAGTTGTTTGGACAAACCGTTCTCGAATAACGCGCTAATTAATTCTACGAAAAGCGTTCAAAAATGGAAGTGAGGCAATATCTCCGGATCGCTTTGGAATATTGAGACCAAACTTGGTGTGTGTTATAACAAGCATGACCTGAGGCTACCTGCAGTGTTTCGTCACAGTGCCACCTAGTGGTCAGGAGATATGAAAAATGGCTATTTTTGCTTATAACTTCTCAGTGGTTTGACCAAAAATCTCAAAACGGGTCTTGTTAGATTCGGAGGAGCATGCCGAGTCGACCCATATCCAATTTTCTCATGTCAGCCATTTTGGGTGTCGGCCATTTTGAATTTAGCTTTAAAATGCTGTATCTTGAGAACGGATTAACGTATCGTTTCGACAATAATTACAAAAATATTCGGCACCATGCCCTGAATGTACATACCAATTTTGGGGCCAGCGCCACCTTGTGGTCAAAAGTTATAACGAAATTTCGAAAAATGCTAATTACTTCTGAAAAAAATGGCTTATTGTAATAAAAGTGATCTCAAAATATTCCTTGGGTCAGGCCGAGAACATTGATACCAATTATGCCAAAATTGGCCTAACTTCCTGTTCGCCATTTTGATAAATGTAGAAAACCTACTTTTTCAAACTCCTCCTAGACCGTTAGTCGGATTTTCACCAAATTTGACTCGGATCATCTTCAGACCATGCTGACAAAAAGTTATGGATTTCGTGTCGATATTCGAAACCGTTTTCATTTAACGCATCAATGAATTTGCAGGTAAGATGCCAAAGCGCATCGGAAGCTGTATCTCTGCAAAGCTTTGAGATATTTGCACCAAATTTGGTATGTGGCATTACCACCTCACACTGATTACACCACATAAATTTGGTAGCAGCGCCACCTATTGGTCAAGAGTAATGAACCATTCATTAACCATTAGTTTTAAAATGATCAGAAATGCTAATAACTGTAGATAACATTAGCCTATTGTGATGAAACTGGTCTCAAAATATTCCTTGGATCATGCCGACAACATAGATACCAATTATGCCACAGTTGGCCAAACTTCCTGTCCGCCATTTTGATTTATGTTGAAAACCTACTTTTTCGAACTAGTCCTAGACCGTTTGTCCGATTTTCACCAAAATCGAGTCAGATCATCTTCAGACTGTGTTGACAAAAACTTATGGATTTCATGTTGATAGTTGAAACCGTTTTCGTACAGCACCTCTATAAATTTTAGGCTTGATGTGAAAATGACTCTAAGGCTATATCTTTGGAAAACTTTGACATAATGACACCAAACTTTGTGTGAACGTTTGCCATCTCACACTAAACACACCACATCGATTTGATAACAGCGCCACCTGTTGGTCAAACCTAATAAGCCATTAAATCATATCAGTAGGCGTTCTACATCACTTTTCTGTCGTTTTCACTAAAATCCTCTCAAAATTGCTTCCTTTTCGTTATTGTTGCAGTTGGTCTGCTGTTCCTGCCATCCTTAGCTCCTCATTTCCGCTTTGATTGCTTGGCCCCGTAATTGCTGCTTGCAGCTATATTTATTATTAGGGGCCAAGCACCGAAGGTGCGAAGGCACCTATTGAAACCGTTAGAATTCTTATTATTATTATTATTATTCCGCCGCAAGTCTATGGCAGCCCATAGAACCGCTTGCGGGAAAGTTGTATAATTTGGCACACTGATAGAGGACCGTCCCAACATTAACCATAGCAAGTTTGGAGTCTCTAACTCAAACTCTCTAGCGCCACCACTTGTCCAAACTTTCACTTTCTTTTTGCTAATAACTTTTGAACCGTAAGCCATAAAATCAAAATTCCAATTTTCTCTGAATCCTTGGGTCATGCCGAGTCGAATGAACACCAAATTTCAAAAATCCTAAGGTTTAGTTTTTTTATATAATTTTTTGTTTGTAAAACCTACTTTTTCGAACTCGTCCTAGACGGTTTGTCTGATTTACACCAAAATTGGCTCAGATCATCTTCAGACTATGCAGGCAAAAAGTTATGGAATTCAAGTTGATTGGACAAACCGTTCTCGAATAACGCGCTAATTAATTCTACGAAAAGCGTTCAAAAATGGAAGTGAGGCAATATCTCCGGAACGCTTTGGAATATTGAGACCAAGCTTGGTTTGTGTTATAACAAGCATGACCTGAGGCTACCTGCAGTGTTTCGTCACATTGCCACCTAGTGGTCAGGAGATATGAAAAATGGCTATTTTTGCTTATAACCTCTCAGTGGTTTGACCAAAAATCTCAAAACTGGTCTTGTTAGATTCGGAGGAGCATGCCGAGTCGACCCATATCCAATTTTCCCATGTCAGCCATTTTGGGTGTCGGCCATTTTGAATTTAGTTTTAAAATGCTGTATCTTGAGAACGGATTAACGTATCGTTTCGACAATAATTACAAAAATGTTCGGCACCATGCCCTGAATGTACATACCAATTTTGGGGCCAGCGCCACCTTGTGGTCAAAAGTTATAACGAAATTTCGAAAAATGCTAATAACTTCTGAAAAAAATGGCTTATTGTAATAAAAGTGATCTCAAAATATTCCTTGGGTCAGGCCGAGAACATTGATACCAATTATGCCAAAATTGGCCTAACTTCCTGTTCGCCATTTTGATGAATGTAGAAAACCTACTTTTTCGAACTCCTCCTAGACTGTTAGTCGGATTTTCACCAAATTTGACTTGGATCATCTTCAGACCATGCTGACAAAAAGTTATGGATTTCGTGTCGATATTCGAAACCGTTTTCATTTAACGCATCAACGAATTTGCAGGTAAGATGCCAAAGCGCATCGGAAGCTGTATCTCTGCAAAGCTTTGAGATATTTGCACCAAATTTGGTATGTGGCATTACCACCTCACACTGATTACACCACATAAATTTGGTAGCAGCGCCACCTATTGGTCAAGAGTAATGAAGCATTCATTAACCATTAGTTTTAAAATGATCATAAATGCTAATAACTGTAGATAGCATTAGCCTATTGTAATGAAACTGGTCTCAAAATATTCCTTGGGTCATGCCGACAACATAGATACCAATTATGCAACAGTTGGCCAAACTCCCTGTCCGCCATTTTGAATTATGTTGAAAACCTACTTTTTCGAACTAGTCCTAGACCGTTTGTCCGATTTTCACCAAAATCGAGTCAGATCATCTTCAGACTGTGCTGACAAAAAGTTATGGATTTCATGTTGATAGTTGAAACCGTTTTCGTACAGCGCCTCTATAAATTTTAGGCTTGATGTGAAAATGACTCTAAGGCTATATCTTTGGAAAACTTTTACATAATGACACCAAACTTTGTGTGAACGTTTGTCATCTCACACTAAACACACCACATCGATTTGATAACAGCGCCACCTGTTGGTCAAACCTAATAAGCCATTAAATCATATCAGTAGGCGTTCTACATCACTTTTCTGTCGTTTTGACTAAAATCATCCTAAAATGGCTTCTTTTTACTTATTGTTGCAGTTGGTCTGCTGTTCCTGCCATCCTTAGCTCCTCATTTTCCGCTTTGAGTGCTTGGCCCCGTAATTGCTGCTTGCAGCTATATTTAGGGGCCAAGCACCGAAGGTGCGATGGCACCTATTGTATCCGTTAGTGTTATTATTATTCTTCCTCTTCCGCCGCAAGTCTATGGCAGCCCATAGAACCGCTTGCGGGAAAGTTGTATAATTTGGCACACTGATAGAGGACCGTCCCAACATTAACTATAGCAAGTTTGGAGTCTCTAACTCAAACTCTCTAGCGCCACCACTTGTCCAAACTCTCACTTTCTTTTTGCTAATAACTTTTGAACCGAAAGGCATAAAATCAAAATTCCAATTTTCCCTGAATCCTTGGGTCATGCCGAGTCGAATGAACACCAAATTTCAAAAATCCTAAGGTTTAGTTTTTTTTCTATAATTTTTTGTTTATAAAACCTACTTTTTCGAACTCGTCCTAGACGGTTTGTCTGATTTTCACCAAAATTGGCTCAGATCATCTTCAGACCATGCAGGCAAAAAGTTATGGAATTCAAATTGATTGGACAAACCGTTCTCGAATAACGCGCTAATTAATTCTACGAAAAGCGTTCAAAAATGGAAGTGAGGCCATATATCCGCAACGCTTTGGAATATTGAGACCAAACTTGGTGTGTGTTATAACAAGCATGACCTGAGGCTACCTGCAGTGTTTCGTCACAGTGCCACCTAGTGGTCAGGAGATATGAAAAATGGCTATTTTTGCTTATAACTTCTCAGTGGTTTGACCAAAAATCTCAAAACTGGTCTTGTTAGATTTGGAGGAGCATGCCGAGTCGAACCATATCCAATTTTTCCATGTCAGCCATTTTGGGTGTCGGCCATTTTGAATTTAGATTTAAAATGCTGTATCTTGAGAACGGATTAACGTATCGTTTCGACAATAATTACAAAAATGTTCGGCACCATGCCCTGAATGTACATAAAAATTTTGGGGCCAGCGCCACCTTGTGGTCAAATGTTATAACGAAATTTCGAAAAATGCTAATAACTTCTGTAAAAAATGGCTTATTGTAATAAAAGTGATCTCAAAATATTCCTTGGGTCAGGCCGAGAACATTGATACCAATTATGCCAAAATTGGCCTAACTTCCTGTTCGCCATTTTAATGAATGTAGAAAACCTACTTTTTCGAACTCCTCCTAGACCGTTAGTCGGATTTTCACCAAATTTGACTCGGATCATCTTCAGACCATGCTGACAAAAAGTTATGGATTTCGTGTCGATATTCGAAACCGTTTTCATTTAACGCATCAACGAATTTGCAGGTAAGATGCCAAAGCGAATCAGAAGCTGTATCTCTGCAAAGCTTTGAGATATTTGCACCAAATTTGGTATGTGGCATTATCACCTCACACTGATGACACCACATCAATTTGGTAGCAGCGCCACCTATTGGTCAAGAGTAATGAAGCATTCATTAACCATTAGTTTTAAAATGATCAGAAATGCTAATAACTGTAGATAACATTAGCCTATTGTGATGAAACTGGTCTCAAAATATTCCTTGGATCATGCCGACAACATAGATACCAATTATGCCACAGTTGGCCAAACTTCCTGTCCGCCATTTTGATTTATGTTGAAAACCTACTTTTTCGAACTAGTCCTAGACCGTTTGTCCGATTTTCACCAAAATCGAGTCAGATCATCTTCAGACTGTGCTGACAAAAAGTTATGGATTTCATGTTGATAGTTGAAACCGTTTTCGTACAGCGCCTCTATAAATTTTAGGCTTGATGTGAAAATGACTCTAAGGCTATATCTTTGGAAAACTTTTACATAATGACACCAAACTTTGTGTGAACGTTTGTCATCTCACACTAAACACACCACATCGATTTGATAACAGCGCCACCTGTTGGTCAAACCTAATAAGCCATTAAATCATATCAGTAGGCGTTCTACATCACTTTTCTGTCGTTTTGACTAAAATCATCCTAAAATGGCTTCTTTTTACTTATTGTTGCAGTTGGTCTGCTGTTCCTGCCATCCTTAGCTCCTCATTTTCCGCTTTGAGTGCTTGGCCCCGTAATTGCTGCTTGCAGCTATATTTAGGGGCCAAGCACCGAAGGTGCGATGGCACCTATTGTATCCGTTAGTGTTATTATTATTCTTCCTCTTCCGCCGCAAGTCTATGGCAGCCCATAGAACCGCTTGCGGGAAAGTTGTATAATTTGGCACACTGATAGAGGACCGTGCCAACATTAACCTTAGCAAGTTTGGAGTCTCTAACTCAAACTCTCTAGCGCCACCACTTGTCCAAACTTTCACTTTCTTTTTGCTAATAACTTTTGAACCGTAAGCCATAAAATCAAAATTCCAATTTCCCCTGAATCCTTGGGTCATGCCGAGTCGATTTAACACCAAATTTCAAAAATCGTAAGGTTTAGTTTTTTTTATATAATTTATTGTTTGTAAAATCTACTTTTTCGAACTCGTCCTAGACGGTTTGTCTGATTTTCACCAAAATTGGCTCAGATCATCTTCAGACCATGCAGGTAAAAAGTTATGGAATTCAAGTTGATTGGACAAACCGTTCTCGAATAACGCGCTAATTAATTCTACGAAAAGTGCGCAAAAACGGATGTGAGGCCATATCTCCGCAACGGTTTGTTTTATTGAGACCAAACTTGGTATGTGTTGTAACAAGCATGACCTGAGGCTACCTGCAGTGTTTCGTCATAGTGACACCTAGTGGTCAGGAGATATGAAAAATTGCTATTTTTGCTTATAACTTCTCAGTGGTTTGACCAAAAATCTCAAAAGTGGTCTTGTTAGATTCGGAGGATCATGCCGAGTCGAACCATATCCAATTTTCCCATGTCAGCCATTTTGGGTGTCGGCCATTTTGAATTTAGTTTTAAAATGCTGTATCTTGAGAACGGATTGACGTATCGTTTTGACAATAATTACAAAAATGTTCGGCACCATGCCCTGAATGTACATACCAATTTTGGGGCCAGCGCCACCTTGTGGTCAAAAGTTATAACGAAATTTCGAAAAATGCTAATAACTTCTGAAAAAAATGGCTTATTGTAATAAAAGTTATCTCAAAATATTCCTTGGGTCAGGCCGAGAACATTGATACCAATTATGCCAAAATTGGCCTAACTTCCTGTTCGCCATTTTGATGAATGTAGAAAACCTACTTTTTCGAACTCCTCCTAGACCGTTAGTCGGATTTTCACCAAATTTGACTCGGATCATCTTCAGACCATGCTGACAAAAAGTTATGGATTTCGTGTCTATATTCGAAACCGTTTTCATTTAACGCATCAACGAATTTGCAGGTAAGATGCCAATGCGCATCGGAAGCTGTATCTCTGCAAAGCTTTGAGATATTTGCACCAAATTTGGTATGTGGCATTAACACCTCAAACTGATGACACCACATCAATTTGGTAGCAGCGCCACCTATTGGTCAAGAGTAATGAAGCATTCATTAACCATTAGTTTTAAAATGAACAAAAATGCTAATAACTGTAGATACCATTAGCCTATTGTAATGAAACTGGTCTCAAAATATTCCTTGGGTCATGCCGACAACATAGATACCAATTATGCCACAGTTGGCCAAACTCCCTGTCCGCCATTTTGATTTATGTTGAAAACCTACTTTTTCGAACTAGTCCTAGACCGTTCGTCCGATTTTCACCAAACTCGAGTCAGATCATCTTCAGACTGTGCTGACAAAAAGTTATGGATTTCATGATGATAGATGAAACCGTTTTCGTATAGCGCCTCTATAAATTTAAGGCTTGATGTGAAAATGACTCTAAGGCTATATCTTTGGAAAATTTTGACATAATGACACCAAACTTTGTGTGCACGTTTGTCACCTCACACTAAACACACCACATCGATTTGATAACAGCGCCACCTGTTGGTCAAACCTAATAAGCCATTAAATCATATCAGTATCATTTTTCTGTCGTTCTGACTTAAATCATCCTAAAATGGCTTCTTTTTACTTATTGTTGCAGTTGGTCTGCTGTTCCTGCCATCCTTAGCTCCTCATTTTCTGCTTTGAGTGCTTGGCCCCGTAATTGCTGCTTGCAGCTATATTTATTATTATTCTTCTTCCGCCGCAAGTCTATGGCAACCCATAGAACCGATGGCGGGAAAGTTGTATAAATTTGCATACTGATAGAGGACAGTCTGAAATGTCACCATAGCCAATTTGGAATCTCTAACTCAAACTCTCTAGCGCCACCACTTCTCCCAAGTTTCACTTTCTTTTTGCTGATAACGTTTGAACCATAAGCCATAAAATCTAAAGTATTTTTTCTCAGAATCCTTGGGTCATGCCGAGTCGAATGAACACCAAATTTCAAAAATCGTAAGGTTTAGTTTTTTTTCTATAATTTATTGTTTGTAAAACCTACTTTTTCGAACTCGTCCTAGACGGTTTGTCTGATTTTCACCAAAATTGGCTCAGATCATCTTCAGACTATGCAGGCAAAAAGTTATGGAATTCAAGTTGTTTGGACAAACCGTTCTCGAATAACGCGCTAATTAATTCTACGAAAAGCGTTCAAAAATGGAAGTGAGGCAATATCTCCGGATCGCTTTGGAATATTGAGACCAAACTTGGTGTGTGTTATAACAAGCATGACCTGAGGCTACCTGCAGTGTTTCGTCACAGTGCCACCTAGTGGTCAGGAGATATGAAAAATGGCTATTTTTGCTTATAACTTCTCAGTGGTTTGACCAAAAATCTCAAAACTGGTCTTGTTAGATTCGGAGGAGCATGCCGAGTCGACCCATATCCAATTTTCCCATGTCAGCCATTTTGGGTGTCGGCCATTTTGAATTTAGCTTTAAAATGCTGTATCTTGAGAACGGATTAACGTATCGTTTCGACAATAATTACAAAAATATTCGGCACCATGCCCTGAATGTACATACCAATTTTGGGGCCAGCGCCACCTTGTGGTCAAAAGTTATAACGAAATTTCGAAAAATGCTAATTACTTCTGAAAAAAATGGCTTATTGTAATAAAAGTGATCTCAAAATATTCCTTGGGTCAGGCCGAGAACATTGATACCAATTATGCCAAAATTGGCCTAACTTCCTGTTCGCCATTTTGATAAATGTAGAAAACCTACTTTTTCAAACTCCTCCTAGACCGTTAGTCGGATTTTCACCAAATTTGACTCGGATCATCTTCAGACCATGCTGACAAAAAGTTATGGATTTCGTGTCGATATTCGAAACCGTTTTCATTTAACGCATCAATGAATTTGCAGGTAAGATGCCAAAGCGCATCGGAAGCTGTATCTCTGCAAAGCTTTGAGATATTTGCACCAAATTTGGTATGTGGCATTACCACCTCACACTGATTACACCACATAAATTTGGTAGCAGCGCCACCTATTGGTCAAGAGTAATGAACCATTCATTAACCATTAGTTTTAAAATGATCAGAAATGCTAATAACTGTAGATAACATTAGCCTATTGTGATGAAACTGGTCTCAAAATATTCCTTGGATCATGCCGACAACATAGATACCAATTATGCCACAGTTGGCCAAACTTCCTGTCCGCCATTTTGATTTATGTTGAAAACCTACTTTTTCGAACTAGTCCTAGACCGTTTGTCCGATTTTCACCAAAATCGAGTCAGATCATCTTCAGACTGTGTTGACAAAAACTTATGGATTTCATGTTGATAGTTGAAACCGTTTTCGTACAGCACCTCTATAAATTTTAGGCTTGATGTGAAAATGACTCTAAGGCTATATCTTTGGAAAACTTTGACATAATGACACCAAACTTTGTGTGAACGTTTGCCATCTCACACTAAACACACCACATCGATTTGATAACAGCGCCACCTGTTGGTCAAACCTAATAAGCCATTAAATCATATCAGTAGGCGTTCTACATCACTTTTCTGTCGTTTTCACTAAAATCCTCTCAAAATTGCTTCCTTTTCGTTATTGTTGCAGTTGGTCTGCTGTTCCTGCCATCCTTAGCTCCTCATTTCCGCTTTGATTGCTTGGCCCCGTAATTGCTGCTTGCAGCTATATTTATTATTAGGGGCCAAGCACCGAAGGTGCGAAGGCACCTATTGAAACCGTTAGAATTCTTATTATTATTATTATTATTCCGCCGCAAGTCTATGGCAGCCCATAGAACCGCTTGCGGGAAAGTTGTATAATTTGGCACACTGATAGAGGACCGTCCCAACATTAACCATAGCAAGTTTGGAGTCTCTAACTCAAACTCTCTAGCGCCACCACTTGTCCAAACTTTCACTTTCTTTTTGCTAATAACTTTTGAACCGTAAGCCATAAAATCAAAATTCCAATTTTCTCTGAATCCTTGGGTCATGCCGAGTCGAATGAACACCAAATTTCAAAAATCCTAAGGTTTAGTTTTTTTATATAATTTTTTGTTTGTAAAACCTACTTTTTCGAACTCGTCCTAGACGGTTTGTCTGATTTACACCAAAATTGGCTCAGATCATCTTCAGACTATGCAGGCAAAAAGTTATGGAATTCAAGTTGTTTGGACAAACCGTTCTCGAATAACGCGCTAATTAATTCTACGAAAAGCGTTCAAAAATGGAAGTGAGGCAATATCTCCGGATCGCTTTGAAATATTGAGACCAAACTTGGTGTGTGTTATAACAAGCATGACCTGAGGCTACCTGCAGTGTTTCGTCACAGTGCCACCTAGTGGTCAGGAGATATGAAAAATGGCTATTTTTGCTTATAACTTCTCAGTGGTTTGACCAAAAATCTCAAAACTGGTCTTGTTAGATTCGGAGGAGCATGCCGAGTCGACCCATATCCAATTTTCCCATGTCAGCCATTTTGGGTGTCGGCCATTTTGAATTTAGCTTTAAAATGCTGTATCTTGAGAACGGATTAACGTATCGTTTCGACAATAATTACAAAAATATTCGGCACCATGCCCTGAATGTACATACCAATTTTGGGGCCAGCGCCACCTTGTGGTCAAAAGTTATAACGAAATTTCGAAAAATGCTAATTACTTCTGAAAAAAATGGCTTATTGTAATAAAAGTGATCTCAAAATATTCCTTGGGTCAGGCCGAGAACATTGATACCAATTATGCCAAAATTGGCCTAACTTCCTGTTCGCCATTTTGATAAATGTAGAAAACCTACTTTTTCAAACTCCTCCTAGACCGTTAGTCGGATTTTCACCAAATTTGACTCGGATCATCTTCAGACCATGCTGACAAAAAGTTATGGATTTCGTGTCGATATTCGAAACCGTTTTCATTTAACGCATCAATGAATTTGCAGGTAAGATGCCAAAGCGCATCGGAAGCTGTATCTCTGCAAAGCTTTGAGATATTTGCACCAAATTTGGTATGTGGCATTACCACCTCACACTGATTACACCACATAAATTTGGTAGCAGCGCCACCTATTGGTCAAGAGTAATGAACCATTCATTAACCATTAGTTTTAAAATGATCAGAAATGCTAATAACTGTAGATAACATTAGCCTATTGTGATGAAACTGGTCTCAAAATATTCCTTGGATCATGCCGACAACATAGATACCAATTATGCCACAGTTGGCCAAACTTCCTGTCCGCCATTTTGATTTATGTTGAAAACCTACTTTTTCGAACTAGTCCTAGACCGTTTGTCCGATTTTCACCAAAATCGAGTCAGATCATCTTCAGACTGTGTTGACAAAAACTTATGGATTTCATGTTGATAGTTGAAACCGTTTTCGTACAGCACCTCTATAAATTTTAGGCTTGATGTGAAAATGACTCTAAGGCTATATCTTTGGAAAACTTTGACATAATGACACCAAACTTTGTGTGAACGTTTGCCATCTCACACTAAACACACCACATCGATTTGATAACAGCGCCACCTGTTGGTCAAACCTAATAAGCCATTAAATCATATCAGTAGGCGTTCTACATCACTTTTCTGTCGTTTTCACTAAAATCCTCTCAAAATTGCTTCCTTTTCGTTATTGTTGCAGTTGGTCTGCTGTTCCTGCCATCCTTAGCTCCTCATTTCCGCTTTGATTGCTTGGCCCCGTAATTGCTGCTTGCAGCTATATTTATTATTAGGGGCCAAGCACCGAAGGTGCGAAGGCACCTATTGAAACCGTTAGAATTCTTATTATTATTATTATTATTCCGCCGCAAGTCTATGGCAGCCCATAGAACCGCTTGCGGGAAAGTTGTATAATTTGGCACACTGATAGAGGACCGTCCCAACATTAACCATAGCAAGTTTGGAGTCTCTAACTCAAACTCTCTAGCGCCACCACTTGTCCAAACTTTCACTTTCTTTTTGCTAATAACTTTTGAACCGTAAGCCATAAAATCAAAATTCCAATTTTCTCTGAATCCTTGGGTCATGCCGAGTCGAATGAACACCAAATTTCAAAAATCCTAAGGTTTAGTTTTTTTATATAATTTTTTGTTTGTAAAACCTACTTTTTCGAACTCGTCCTAGACGGTTTGTCTGATTTACACCAAAATTGGCTCAGATCATCTTCAGACTATGCAGGCAAAAAGTTATGGAATTCAAGTTGATTGGACAAACCGTTCTCGAATAACGCGCTAATTAATTCTACGAAAAGCGTTCAAAAATGGAAGTGAGGCAATATCTCCGGAACGCTTTGGAATATTGAGACCAAGCTTGGTTTGTGTTATAACAAGCATGACCTGAGGCTACCTGCAGTGTTTCGTCACATTGCCACCTAGTGGTCAGGAGATATGAAAAATGGCTATTTTTGCTTATAACCTCTCAGTGGTTTGACCAAAAATCTCAAAACTGGTCTTGTTAGATTCGGAGGAGCATGCCGAGTCGACCCATATCCAATTTTCCCATGTCAGCCATTTTGGGTGTCGGCCATTTTGAATTTAGTTTTAAAATGCTGTATCTTGAGAACGGATTAACGTATCGTTTCGACAATAATTACAAAAATGTTCGGCACCATGCCCTGAATGTACATACCAATTTTGGGGCCAGCGCCACCTTGTGGTCAAAAGTTATAACGAAATTTCGAAAAATGCTAATAACTTCTGAAAAAAATGGCTTATTGTAATAAAAGTGATCTCAAAATATTCCTTGGGTCAGGCCGAGAACATTGATACCAATTATGCCAAAATTGGCCTAACTTCCTGTTCGCCATTTTGATGAATGTAGAAAACCTACTTTTTCGAACTCCTCCTAGACTGTTAGTCGGATTTTCACCAAATTTGACTTGGATCATCTTCAGACCATGCTGACAAAAAGTTATGGATTTCGTGTCGATATTCGAAACCGTTTTCATTTAACGCATCAACGAATTTGCAGGTAAGATGCCAAAGCGCATCGGAAGCTGTATCTCTGCAAAGCTTTGAGATATTTGCACCAAATTTGGTATGTGGCATTACCACCTCACACTGATTACACCACATAAATTTGGTAGCAGCGCCACCTATTGGTCAAGAGTAATGAAGCATTCATTAACCATTAGTTTTAAAATGATCATAAATGCTAATAACTGTAGATAGCATTAGCCTATTGTAATGAAACTGGTCTCAAAATATTCCTTGGGTCATGCCGACAACATAGATACCAATTATGCAACAGTTGGCCAAACTCCCTGTCCGCCATTTTGAATTATGTTGAAAACCTACTTTTTCGAACTAGTCCTAGACCGTTTGTCCGATTTTCACCAAAATCGAGTCAGATCATCTTCAGACTGTGCTGACAAAAAGTTATGGATTTCATGTTGATAGTTGAAACCGTTTTCGTACAGCGCCTCTATAAATTTTAGGCTTGATGTGAAAATGACTCTAAGGCTATATCTTTGGAAAACTTTTACATAATGACACCAAACTTTGTGTGAACGTTTGTCATCTCACACTAAACACACCACATCGATTTGATAACAGCGCCACCTGTTGGTCAAACCTAATAAGCCATTAAATCATATCAGTAGGCGTTCTACATCACTTTTCTGTCGTTTTGACTAAAATCATCCTAAAATGGCTTCTTTTTACTTATTGTTGCAGTTGGTCTGCTGTTCCTGCCATCCTTAGCTCCTCATTTTCCGCTTTGAGTGCTTGGCCCCGTAATTGCTGCTTGCAGCTATATTTAGGGGCCAAGCACCGAAGGTGCGATGGCACCTATTGTATCCGTTAGTGTTATTATTATTCTTCCTCTTCCGCCGCAAGTCTATGGCAGCCCATAGAACCGCTTGCGGGAAAGTTGTATAATTTGGCACACTGATAGAGGACCGTCCCAACATTAACTATAGCAAGTTTGGAGTCTCTAACTCAAACTCTCTAGCGCCACCACTTGTCCAAACTCTCACTTTCTTTTTGCTAATAACTTTTGAACCGAAAGGCATAAAATCAAAATTCCAATTTTCCCTGAATCCTTGGGTCATGCCGAGTCGAATGAACACCAAATTTCAAAAATCCTAGGGTTTAGTTTTTTTTCTATAATTTTTTGTTTATAAAACCTACTTTTTCGAACTCGTCCTAGACGGTTTGTCTGATTTTCACCAAAATTGGCTCAGATCATCTTCAGACCATGCAGGCAAAAAGTTATGGAATTCAAATTGATTGGACAAACCGTTCTCGAATAACGCGCTAATTAATTCTACGAAAAGCGTTCAAAAATGGAAGTGAGGCCATATATCCGCAACGCTTTGGAATATTGAGACCAAACTTGGTGTGTGTTATAACAAGCATGACCTGAGGCTACCTGCAGTGTTTCGTCACAGTGCCACCTAGTGGTCAGGAGATATGAAAAATGGCTATTTTTGCTTATAACTTCTCAGTGGTTTGACCAAAAATCTCAAAACTGGTCTTGTTAGATTTGGAGGAGCATGCCGAGTCGAACCATATCCAATTTTTCCATGTCAGCCATTTTGGGTGTCGGCCATTTTGAATTTAGATTTAAAATGCTGTATCTTGAGAACGGATTAACGTATCGTTTCGACAATAATTACAAAAATGTTCGGCACCATGCCCTGAATGTACATAAAAATTTTGGGGCCAGCGCCACCTTGTGGTCAAATGTTATAACGAAATTTCGAAAAATGCTAATAACTTCTGTAAAAAATGGCTTATTGTAATAAAAGTGATCTCAAAATATTCCTTGGGTCAGGCCGAGAACATTGATACCAATTATGCCAAAATTGGCCTAACTTCCTGTTCGCCATTTTAATGAATGTAGAAAACCTACTTTTTCGAACTCCTCCTAGACCGTTAGTCGGATTTTCACCAAATTTGACTCGGATCATCTTCAGACCATGCTGACAAAAAGTTATGGATTTCGTGTCGATATTCGAAACCGTTTTCATTTAACGCATCAACGAATTTGCAGGTAAGATGCCAAAGCGAATCAGAAGCTGTATCTCTGCAAAGCTTTGAGATATTTGCACCAAATTTGGTATGTGGCATTATCACCTCACACTGATGACACCACATCAATTTGGTAGCAGCGCCACCTATTGGTCAAGAGTAATGAAGCATTCATTAACTATAAGTTTTAAAATGAACAAAAATGCTAATAACTGTAGATAGCATGAGCCTATTGTAATAAAACTGGTCTCAAAATATTCCTTGGGTCATGCCGACAACATAGATACCAATTATGAAACAGTTGGCCAAACTCCCTGTCTGCCATTTTGATTTATGCTGAAAACCTACTTTTCCGAACTAGTCCTAGACCGTTCGTCCGATTTTCACCAAAATCGAGTCAGATCATCTTCAGACTGTCCTGACAAAAAGTTATGGATTTCATGATGATAGATGAAACCGTTTTCGTATAGCGCCTCTATAAATTTAAGGCTTGATGTGAAAATGACTCTAAGGCTATATCTTTGGAAAATTTTGACATAATGGCACCAAACTTTGTGTGCACGTTTGTCACCTCACACTAAACACACCACATGGATTTGAGAACAGCGCCACCTGTTGGTCAAACGTAATAAGCATTAAATCATATCAGTAGGCGTTCTACACCATTTTTCTGTAATTTTCACTGAAATCCTCTTAAAATTGCTTCCTTTTCGTTATTGTTGCAGTTGGTCTGCTGTTCCTGCCATCGTTAGCTCCTCATTTTCCGCTTTGAGTGCTTGGCCCCGTAATTGCTGCTTGCAGCTATATTTATTATTATTATTATTCTTCTTCCGCCGCAAGTCTATGGCAACCCATAGAACCGATGGCGGGAAAGTTGTATAAATTTGCATACTGATAGAGGACTGTCTGAAATGTCACCATAGCCAATTTGGAATCTCTAACTCAAACTCTCTAGCGCCACCACTTCCCCAAAGTTTCACTTTCTTTTTGCTGATAACGTTTGAACCATAAGCCATAAAATCAAAAGTATTTTTTCTCAGAATCCTTGGGTCATGCCGAGTCGAATGAACACAAAAATTCAAAAATCGTAAGGTTTAGTTTTTTTTCTATAATTAATTGTTTGAAAAACCTACTTTTTCGAACTCGTCCTAGACGGTTTGTCTGATTTTCACCAGAATTGGCTCAGATCATCTTCAGACCATGCAGGCAAAAAGTTATGGAATTCAAGTTGATTGGACAAACCGTTCTCGAATAACGTGCTAATTAATTCTACGAAAAGCGTTCAAAAATGGAAGTGAGGCCATATCTCCGCAACGCTTTGGAGTATTGAGACCAAACTTGGTGTGTGTTATAACAATCATGACCTGAGGCTACCTGCAGTGTTTCGTCACAGTGCCACCTAGTGGTCAGGAGATATGAAAGTTGGCTATTTTTGCTTATAACTTCTTAGTGATTTGGCCAAAAATCTCGAAACTCATCCCGTTAGATTCGGAGGAGCATGCAGAGTCAAACCATATCCAATTTTCCCATGTCAGCCATTTTTGGTGTCGGCCATTTTGAATTTAGTTTTACAATGCTGTATCTTGAGAACGGATTAACGTATCGTTTCGACAATAATTACAAAAATGTTCGGCACCATGCCCTGAATGTACATACCAATTTTGGGGCCAGCGCCACCTTGTGGTCAAAAGTTATAACGAAATTTCGAAAAATGCTAATAACTTCTGAAAAAAATGGCTTATTGTAATAAAAGTGATCTCAAAATATTCCTTGGGTCAGGCCGAGAACATTGATACCAATTATGCCAAAATTGGCCTAACTTCCTGTTCGCCATTTTGATGAATGTAGAAAACTTACTTTTTCGAACTCCTCCTAGACCGTTAGTCGGATTTTCACCAAATTTGACTCGGATCATCTTCAGACCATGCTGACAAAAAGTTATGGATTTCGTGTCGATATTCGAAACCGTTTTCATTTAACGCATCAACGAATTTGCAGGTAAGATGCCAAAGCGCATCGGAAGCTGTATCTCTGCAAAGCTTTCAGATATTTGCACCAAATTTGGTATGTGGCATTAACACCTCACACTGATGACACCACATCGATTTGGTAGCAGCGCCACCTATTTGTCAAGAGTAATGAACCATTCATTAACCATTAGTTTAACCCTTAAAGACCTAGAACATTTTTGGGGCACCTGAGGCACCTGTATATTTTTTTGTTTTTTCAGACCTATTCTAGCAGTCAGCATCAATTGTCATATATCATTATAAACATAAGAACTTGAACTTTATGTCTAGCTAATTTAAAATTACAAATTTCCTTTTGTTTTCTCTAAAAATTAGTGAATTTCCAGAATTTTAGGAAAAAACGCTACCAACAATTGGGTGTTTTTTACTGTGTACTCAAACAAAAACTCCTGAAGTTTAGATTTTTTTCTTTAAAAATTTGTATTTAGGTGTTTTACACTTCCAAATAAAATTTTGTCTATATATAACATTCCCCAAGCAAGTTATAGCCAATTATTACAATATTATTTAGGTGCTTTTCAGTGAAAAACAGGCCCATTTCGTTTATTGACAATATAGATCTGTCCAAAAACGTTTCAGGAGTAAAGTCATTGCAGAAACAGTGTTAAATAATAGCAAAACACAGTAAAAAATAATTTACTATTTCATAAATATATTCTTAATCCAAAAGATGAACAATAAACACAAATAGTGTAGAAAGTAGCACAAGAAAAAATGCACAAACTGTCTTGTGCAACAAAAAAATAAATAAACAATCCAAATTATTCACAAACTAGACACAAAATGAGAGAGAAATATACAGAGTGCAACCGAAAAAATAGTACAAATAATCTTTAAAAACTATATAATAATTAGTTACATAATATAACAACCAAATAGATGGATCTGCTGGCTGTAGTCTGCGTCGGAATCTATTTTACCGGGACATCGCCTAGTGACCGAAAACCCACATTCCAGTGCTTTATCCGATATCTACTGTTGTTTCATCCTTGTTTTTGGTTTGTTTTATGTCAAAGGGCTCTGTCGTGAGTATTTCTGTACATTTTCAAAGAATGCTGTCATGCAAATGTGTTATTTTGCGTTTGTTTTCATGCACGCAAGACACACTTTGCTTTCACTTTGCGTCTGTTCAGATCTGCAAAGAAACATACTAATCGGTGGTTCAAAAGACCAAAACCTATGTTTATTGGTTGAATAGATGACAGTTTGAACCAATCGGGGCACAGGGGTGGGACTAAGCATCAACAATCGTTCCTGTTTGGCTCAGAGGACCAAAACGTGTTGATTTCATCTGACGAATCAGTGCTGAGGAAATGTGATGACGTAATCACGCTTACTACGGAGCCTCTGAATATCCAAATGAGACAAATGATATCACTGAAAAGAGCAGACTCTGTACTTTACGAGACTTTTTAAAGCATTCAAATTGGATTAGCGGTTCAAAAGTTATTAAACATTTAAGACCAATAGTTATTTTTAGCCGCCGGCGGCTGTCTCGGTCTTTGAGGGTTAAAAATGAACAAAAATGCTAATAACTGTAGATAGCATTAGCCTATTGTAATGAAACTGGTCTCAAAATATTCCTTGGGTCATGCTGACAACATAGATACCAATTATGCCACAGTTGGCCAAACTCCCTGTCCGCCATTTTGATTTATGTTGAAAACCTACTTTTTCGAACTCGTCCTAGACGGTTTGTCTGATTTTCACCAAAATTGGCTCAGATCATCTTCAGACCATGCAGGCAAAAAGTTATGGAATTCAAGTTGATTGGACAAATTGTTTTCGAATAACATGCAAACGAATTTTACAAAAAGCGCGCAAAAATGGATGTGAGGCCATATCTCGGCAACGGTTTGTCGTATTGACACCAAACTCGGTGAGTGTTATAACAAGCATAACCTGAGGCTACCTACAGTGTTTCGTCACAGTGCCACCTAGTGGTCAGGAGATATGAAAAATGGCTATTTTTGCTTATAACTTCTCAGTGGTTTGACCAAAAATCTCAAAACTGGTCTTGTTAGATTCGGAGGAGCATGCCGAGTCGACCCATATCCAATTTTCCCATGTCAGCCATTTTGGGTGTCGGCCATTTTGAATTAAGCTTTAAAATGCTATATCTTGAGAACGGATTAACGTATCGTTTCGACAATAATTACAAAAATGTTCGGCACCATGCCCTGAATGTACATACAAATTTTGGGGCAAGCGCCACCTTGTGGTCAAAAGTTATAACGAAATTTCGAAAAATGCTAATAACTTCTGAAAAAAATGGCTTATTGTAATAAAAGTGATCTCAAAATATTCCTTGGGTCAGGCCGAGAACATTGATACCAATTATGCCAAAATTGGCATAACTTCCTGTTCGCCATTTTGATAAATGTAGAAAACCTACTTTTTCGAACTCCTCCTAGACCGTTAGTCGGATTTTCATCAAATTTGACTCGGATCATCTTCAGACCATGCTGACAAAAAGTTATGGATTTCGTGTCGATATTCGAAACCGTTTTCATTTAACGCATCAATGAATTTGCAGGTAAGATGCCAAAGCGCATCAGAAGCTGTATCTCTGCAAAGCTTTGAGATATTTGCACCAAATTTGGTATGTGGCATTACCACCTCACACTGATTACACCACATAAATTTGGTAGCAGCGCCACCTATTGGTCAAGAGTAATGAAGCATTCATTAACCATTAGTTTTAAAATGAACAAAAATGCTAATAACTGTAGATAGCATTAGCCTATTGTAATGAAACTGGTCTCAAAATATTCCTTGGGTCATGCCGACAACATAGATACCCATTATGCCACAGTTGGCCAAACTCCCTGTCCGCCATTTTGATTTATGTTGAAAACCTACTTTTTCGAACTAGTCCTAGACCGTTTGTCCGATTTTCACCAAAATCGATTCAGATCATCTTCAGACTGTGCTGACAAAAAGTTATGGACTTCATGTTGATAGATGAAACCGTTTTCGTACAGCGCCTCTATAAATTTTAGGCTTGATGTGAAAATGACTCTAAGGCTATATCTTTGGAAAACTTTGACATAATGACACCAAACTTTGTGTGCACGTTTGTCACCTCACACTAAACACACCACATTGATTTGATAACAGCGCCACCTGTTGGTAAAACCTAATAAGCCATTAAATCATATCAGTATCATTTTTCTGTCGTTTTCACTAAAATCATCCTAAAATGGCTTCTTTTTACTTATTGTTGCAGTTGGTCTGCTGTTCCTGCCATCCTTAGCTCCTCATTTTCCGCTTTGAGTGCTTGGCCCCGTAATTGCTGCTTGCAGCTATATTTAGGGGCCAAGCACCGAAAGGTGCGATGGCACCTATTGTATCCGTTGGCGTTATTATTATTCTTCCTCTTCCGCCGCAAGTCTATGGCAGCCCATAGAACCGCTTGCGGGAAAGTTGTATAATTTGGCACATTAATAGAGGACAGTCTGAACTTTAACCATAGCAAGTTTGGAGTCTCTAACTCAAACTCTCTAGCGCCACCACTTGTCCAAACTTTCACTTTATTTTGGCTGATAACTTTTGAACCGTAAGCCATAAAATCAAAATTCAAATTTTCTCAGAATCCTTGGGTGATGCCGAGTCGAATGAACACCAAATTTCAAAAATCGTAAGGTTTAGTTTTTTATATATAATTTTTTGTTTGTAAAACCTACTTTTTCGAACTCATCCTGGACAGTTTGTCTGATTTTCACCAAAATTGGCTCAGATCATCTTCAGACCATGGTGGCAAAAAGTTATGGAATTCAAGTTGATTGGACAAATTGTTTTCGAATAACATGCAAACGAATTCTACGAAAAGCGCGCAAAAATGGATGTGAGGCCTTATCTCGGCAACGGTTTGTCGTATTGAGACCAAACTTGGTGTGTGTTATAATAAGCATGACCTGAGGCTACCTACAGTGTTTCGTCACAGTGCCACCTAGTGGTCAAGATATATGAAAAATGGCTATTTTTGCTTATAACTTCTCAGTGGTTTGACCAAAAATCTCAAAACTGGTCTTGTTAGATTCGGAGGAGCATGCCGAGTCGAACCATATCCAATTTTCCCATGTCAGCCATTGTGTGTGTCGGCCATTTTGAATTTAGCTTTAAAATGCTGTATCTTGAGAACGGATTAACGTATCGTTTTGACAATAATTACAAAAATGTTCGGCACCATGCCCTGAATGTACATAAAATTTTTGGGGCCAGCGCCACCTTGTGGTCAAAAGTTATAACGAAATTTGGAAAAATGCTAATAACTTCTGAAAAAAATGGCTTATTGTAATACAAGTGATCTCAAAATATTCGTTGGGTCAGGCCGAGAACACTGATACCAATTATGCCAAAATTGGCCTAACTTCCTGTTCGCCATTTTGATTAATGTAGAAAACCTACTTTTTCGAACTCCTCCTAGACCGTTAGTCGGATTTTCACCAAATTTGAATCGGATCATCTTCAGACCATGCTGACAAAAAGTTATGGATTCCGTGTCGATATTCGAAACCGTTTTCATTTAACGCATCAACGAATTTGCAGGTAAGATCCCAAAGCACATCAGAAGCTGTATCTCTGCAAAGCTTTGAGATATTTGCACCAAATTTGGTATGTGGCATTACCACCTCACACTGATCACAACAAATTAATTTGGTAGCAGCGCCACCTATTGGTCAAGAGTAATGAAGCATTCATTAACCATTAGTTTTAAAATGAATAAAAATGCTAATAACTGTAGATAGCATTAGCCTATTGTAATGAAACTGGTCTCAAAATATTCCTTGGGTCATGCCGACAACATAGATACCAATTATGCCACAGTTGGCCAAACTTCCTGTCCGCCATTTTGATTTATGTTGAAAACCTACTTTTTCGAACTAGTCCTAGACCGTTTGTCCGATTTTCACCAAAATCGAGTCATATCATCTTCAGACTGTGCTGACAAAAATTTATGGATTTCATGATGATAGATGAAACCGTTTTTGTATAGCGCCTCTATAAATTTAAGGCTTGATGTGAAAATGACTCTAAGGCTATATCTTTGGAAAATTTTGACATAATAACACCAAACTTTGTGTGCACGTTTGTCACCTCACACTAAACACACCACATAGATTTGAGAACAGCGCCACCTGTTGGTCAAACGTAATAAGCATTAAATCATATCAGTAGGCGTTCTACACCATTTTTCTGTAATTTTCACTAAAATCCTCTTAAAATTGCTTCCTTTTCCTTATTGTTGCAGTTGGTCTGCTGTTCCTGCCATCCTTAGCTCCTCATTTTCCGCTTTGAGTGCTTGGCCCCGTAATTGCTGCTTGCAGCTATATTTATTAGGGGCCAAGCACCGAAGGTGCGTAGGCACCTATTGTTTTCGTTCTGTTTCTTATTATTATTATTCTTCTTCCGCCGCAAGTCTATGGCAGCCCATAGAACCGCTTGCGGGAAAGTTGTATAATTTGGCACACTGATAGAGGACCGTCCCAACATTAACCATAGCAAGTTTGGAGTCTCTAACTCAAACTCTCTAGCGCCACCACTTGTCCAAACTTTCACTATCTTTTTGCTAATAACTTTTGAACCGTAAGCCACAAAATCAAAATTCCAATTTTCCCTGCATCCTTGGGTCATGCCGAGTCGAATGAACACCAAATTTCAAAAATCCTAAGGTTTAGTTTTTTTTCTATAATTTTTTGTTTATAAAACCTACTTTTTCGAACTCGTCCTAGACGGCTTGTCTGATTTTCACCAAAATTGGCTCAGATCATCTTCAGACCATGCAGGCAAAAAGTTATGGAATTCAAGTTGATTGGACAAACCGTTCTCGAATAACGCGCTAATTAATTCTGCGAAAAACGTTCAAAAATGGAATTGAGGCCATATCTCCGCAACGCTTTGGAATATTGAGACCAAACTTGGTGTGTATTGTGACAAGCATGACCTGAGGCTACCTGCAGTGTTTCGTCACAGTGCCACCTAGTGGTCAGGAGATATGACAAATGGCTATTTTTGCTTATAACTTCTCAGTGGTTTGACCACAAATCTCAAAACTAGTCTTGTTAGATTCGGAGGAGCATGCCGAGTCGACCCATATCCAATTTTCCCATATCAGCCATTTTGGATGTCGGCCATTTTGAATTTAGCATTAAAATGCTGTATCTTGAGAACGGATTAACGTATCGTTTCGACAATAATTACAGAAATGTTCGGCACCATGCCCTGAATGTACATAAAAATTTTGGGGCTAGCGCCACCTTGTGGTCAAAAGTTATAACGAAATTTCGAAAAATGCTAATAACTTCTGAAAAAAATGGCTTATTGTAATAAAAGTGATCTCAAAATATTCCTTGGGTCAGACCGAGAACATTGATACCCATTATGCCAAAATTGGCCTAACTTCCTGTTCGCCATTTTGATGAATGTAGAAAACCTACTTTTTCGAACTCCTCCTAGACCGTTAGTCGGATTTTCACCAAATTTGACTCGGATCATCTTCAGACCATGCTGACAAAAAGTTATGGATTTCGTGTCGATATTCGAAACCGTTTTCATTTAACGCATCAACGAATTTGCAGGTAAGATGCCAAAGCGCATCGGAAGCTGTATCTCTGCAAAGCTTTGAGATATTTGCACCAAATTTGGTATGTGGCATTAACACCTCACACTGATGACACCACATCAATTTGGTAGCAGTGCCACCTATTGGTCAAGAGTAATGAAGCATTCATTAACTGTTAGTTTTAAAATGAACAAAAATGCTAATAACTGTAGATAGCATTAGCCTATTGTAATGAAACTGGTCTCAAAATATTCATTGGGTCATGCCGACAACATAGATACCAATTATGCAACAGTTGGCCAAACTCCCTGTCCGCCATTTTGAATTATGTTGAAAACCTACTTTTTCGAACTAGTCCTAGACCGTTTGTCCGATTTTCACCAAAATCGAGTCAGATCATCTTCAGACTGTGCTGACAAAAAGTTATGGATTTCATGTTGATAGTTGAAACCATTTTTGTACAGCGCCTCTATAAATTTTACGCTTGATGTGAAAATGACTAAGGCTATATCTTTGGAAAACTTTTACATAATGACACCAAACTTTGTGTGAACGTTTGTCATCTCACACTAAACACACCACATCGATTTGATAACAGCGC